>NC_041229.1:16388437-16456026 GCF_002837175.3 Physeter macrocephalus | reverse complement strand
TTATTTTTGTGTGTGTGTGTGTGTGTGTGTGTGTGTGTGTGTGTGTGTGTGTGTGTATATACAAGAAGATGCTGTAGGGAGAGGAGAGTGTTTGGCTGCCTCTCCTGGCCCTTCAAACCCCTTGCTCTGAATGACCTGGCTTCATGGCAGCTGGCCTTGTCCCAGCTTCAGACAAAATCCAGCTTCTCCAATTTTGAAAATCCAAAGAGAGGTCTACTGGCTTGTGAGCCAAGGAGTGACCAGGGCAGACCAGTGGTAGCCCTGGGGTTGTGGTTCCTATGCACTCAATGCCCAGCTCAGGCACTCTCCAGGCTTAAGAGTCCAGGCAGCCCCGTTAAACTCAGTGGGCCTCCTTTTCCTGAGGCTCTGAAGTAATAGTGGTAATAAGAACTATAGCCATACAACAACAATGGGGCCGGTTCTGCAAAGATGGGGTCGGACAACTGGATAGGGGATGTAAAGCCCTTGTAGACTATACGTGCCACACATGGGGACGGGGGAGTGGTTACTTTCATTAATCAGGCGCCCCCGTCCAGGAACCTTGGAGAGCAGCGCAGGGGAGTGGGCTTGGGAAGAACCCTACGGGACCCCCTGCCCTGCCCCTACGAACGGCGGGCCTGACTAGCGGACTCCTCGGGGATCAGAAGGAGAAGAGCTTGGGGCCGTGGTGAGAAGTTAGTGCAGAGAGTATGCTGGTGATCAGTAACCGGTCATTCTCTCCCCGCCTCACATCGGTGGGGCTCGCGGTGAACGCTCAGAGTCTTCAAACCCCACGGCATCTGTCTCAATTTCCTTCTTTGAGGAATGGGGTGGTGGTATTGCCCCATTAAACTCATAAGATCACACTGACTTGAGAAGCCTGAAATGTTACCAGGAGATGCATTTTCAGGCTCGCCCAGGCGAGCTCCTGCGCATTGGCCATGCGTGTGCCTCTGTGGACCAGCCGGCCTCAGCTCCGTGCCCAGCCCTGCACCCCACACTCCCATCCTATGGCCAGGCACCAGCTCTGGGGGTCCCAGAGGAAGCGGTTTCTCATTGAGGGAGAAACAAATCCCCTCCTGGTGGAGAACCAGTGTCAGGATGCTTGGGGCCCCACGACCCTCCCACCTTCCTCCCCTACAGATCCGTGGGGAGTGGGACCGGCCATTGCACCCATGTCCCCGTCCTTCAAACAGCTCTGCTTTGGGCTTCTGGAGTTCACGGTCTGTCTTCTCAGGATTTGGAGCTGGAAAGCAGGGCGCTCCTTCAGCTCGGGGGTTTGCTCATGCACCAGACCCCAGAGACCCACCCCCTCTCCTTTCCTTCCTTGGGGACAGAGTGGGGCACCTGCCTCAAGGGCCTTGGGAGGGGCTCACATGCCCTTCTGGAGGCTTCCATAGAGACACAGTGGCAGAGAATAAAAAGGAGGAGCTGAAGAAGTAGAGAAAGGAAGAAAAAAGGAGGGAAAGCCAGGAGATTACGAGGGATCAAGGGGAGGCTGTTTAAGCACAAGGCAACTTACATGGGAGCTGGGCTCTGGCGGCTATGCAAGGCTGGAGGCTGCTTGGCAGCTGACGCTGAGAAGAAGATGCATATTCTAGAAGCATATTCTTCCAGCAGGGCCCACGGGGACCCCAGGCAACACTCAGCTTCCAGAGGGCAGGGCTGGGCCATCCATGGACCTCACCTGGGCCTGGGGGCAACAGATGTTTATCTGAAGCAATTCCGCTGGGGCAGACGTCCGAGAGGGGTGTTGTGTGCATGTGTGTGTGCGTGCGTGAAGCACATTTATCCGTTCACGGACTGCATGCAGTCACAGCCGCGTGTGTCTGAGTGTGCGAACGTACATACCTGCCCCAAAGTCATACCGGCAGGCTGAAGCCTCCACCAGCTGCCGCCCATGGCACATCCTCCAAAGTGATGGCCCTCCATCTCTGTGTCAGGGCTGACCTGCCCACTTCCCGGCTTACTCGGGCCCTCAAGTGGGGCAGTAGTTCAAGGCAGCCACCTCATCCTCTACTGGGCTGAGTTCATACTGATGCGCGGCCAGGACTTGGTGGATTACCAGGGACTTTCACCCTCAGGCTCTCACAACAGACGTGTGGTGGGCAGAGCAGTTGCCTTTATGAGACGGAAACCAAGACTCAAGAGTCTCAGAAACATCTGCCTTTTGAAGTCAGACCTGCTGTTGCTTCCCCTGCCCTTGAACGCCACGAGGTACCGTTTCTGCTATTTGTGGACCACCTCCTTTTATATCTCTACCATGTCAACCTGTAAGGGTCAGAAACAAGCAGGGCAGGGCAAATTAGGGGCCTGGCTCCCCCCATCCACAGCTGTGTGGCTGGTCTTATATGGTCAGAGTCAAGGTGGGTCACAAGCCCAGAAGCTCCTGGGTAGGACCTTCTGCCAAGGTCTGGGAGCCCCAAATTCTGAATCTTTATATTTAAAGGAATTTTAATGTTGGGAAAAATTCTTATGTGGAGGAGGCAAAAGGTGCTGCTATCAGGAACTCAGGGAAGCTTTTTGGCTTTAGAATCTATTGGGATTGTGTTCAAATCCTAGTAACGTGACAGAGGCTCGTCATGACCCTCTCTGCACCTCAATTTTCTCATCTATAAATTGGAATAATAATAATAATAGCAGCTAATACTTGTAGAAAGCCAACAATATGACAGGCCCTGTTTTAGGTTCTTAATATATATTAAGTTAATCCTTACAACAGTCTTGTGAGTTAAGAATTATTTAACCCCATTTAACAGATAAGGAAACCGAGACTCAGAATAGTAAGTAACTTGCCTAACATCACATGGCTAGTCCATAATGAGACTTGAGCTCAGGCAGTTTGGCTGTAGCATCTGCATTGAACCACTGCGATACTTCTCGACAGGGCTGGATAATCGGCTGAACCTAAGAAACAGTTTAACAACAGGTGGCGGTTTCAAAGCATGTCCGCAAACTCCCTGACACTCTTCCGTTAAAAGGCAGAGTCTAGGTCTCCTTATCCTTGAAAGTCCTGGGTAGACTTTGCACCTGCCTTAAAGAGTTAGGATGCAGCCAGTACGATGCTGTGCGACGTCCAAGGCTGTATTAGGAAAGGCCTTTCAGATTCTGCTGGTCTCTTGGGACACTCTCTCTGGGAGTCTTCAGCTGCCCTGTTAGAACCCTGGCCGCCCCGAAGCTTCTGTGTGGAGGGACCACAGAGGAGGGTCTCCCTAGCCCAGGCTCCAGACACGTGGAATGAAGAGGCTTCAGGACATCCCCAGTCCCAGCTACCTCCTGATTACAGCTGCAAGAGAGCCGCCCTCCCCAGGAAGAACATAGACTTTGAAATCAGGCTGCCCTGGGTTTCAGTCCTGGGGCTCCCATTTCTTGCTCTGTGACCCAGGGCAGATTACCTAACCTCTCTGAGCTTCAGATTTCCCGTCTGTGAAATGAGCACAGTAATCCCTGCCTCCCTGGGAGGTTAGGAGGATTAAGTGAGTGAATACAAGCACAGTAAGGGCTGCTTCCCTGAGCCCAGGTAACTTGCAGATTTGTGAACAAAAAAATGATCATTATTCTGTTAAGGTCCTGTCTGGGGTGGTTGGTAATGAAGTAGTAGATGGCCAGAACATAATACTTGCTTCACGGTAGTTACTGTGGAGAATAATTGAGAATGCGTCATCAAGTCCCTGGCAGTGAAGGCCACCTCCCTTTCCCTCACCCATCAGCCCTTCCTGGGTCCCCTCTTCACTTGTTTCATAACAAAAGCCATTTCTACACAAGCTCACAAGTAGCCACCTCAATTAAATTATGAAAACCAGTGCAGGGGATCTCAGCTTTCTCGTATATAACCATGATCTTCAGGACCCTTTCAAAACCAAAAATGCTGCCCATGGTGCTAGGATCTGGAGGACCCTGGCCTGTGTGTCACTCAAGAAAACCCCATGGAGCTTTACCAAGCAAGCTCTGCTGCCACCCTTGATTCCTTCACTGGCAAATACCCATCAGGGTCACACTATGTAGAGTTTTCCTTAGTCTGGAAGTTTTGTGAGGGTAGAGGCTTTAGCTTTATTTTATTCTTCTATCCAGTTTGTGAATTTCCTCACTGTCTCCACAAGAGAAAACAATGCATATTAGAGTATGTATGATGAGGGCATCACAGGCCTGTCCAGGGGAAGAGAAGGAGAAAATGATAGAATGAAAGGGAAGGGAGAGAGTAAGGAAGGAAGGAAGGGAGGGAGGGAGGGAGGGAGGGAGGAAAACAGAGGGAGGAAATAAAGAAGGAAAAAGGAAGGGAGAGAGAGAGAGAAGGAAAGAGAAGCAGAGACAAGGAAAATGAAGGAACAATGGAAGAAAGGAGAGGAAGGGGCTTAAGATGAAAGGCAGCACATAACCCCAGGCTTGTTATGATCCTTCCACCCTCGGCTGAGTCCTGAGCTGGGAGGCTGGAGGCTTAGGTCCCCGGCTCTGCCCGCCCCGCTCTGTGCCAGCGCTGGCCTCGCGCTCACAGCTCTTGCCTGCAGCTCAGCACCCAGAGCTCCTTAAATAGCTCTGAACCACGCTGAGTGGTGGATAAACATTTGTTTCACAGCTCACAAAGCAGAGCTGCTGGAGACCAGCAGATTTGATGTAATGAGTTCCATTCTGGACCCCGGGGAGCATTTAGGATGGGCTCTACTTTGCCCAGGCTGCCAGTCAAACTGGTACCATGGGAAAAAAACACACAGCACTGATCTCTTCCCAACCATCCTGTCCGGATCTGGAATCCCCAGAAGTCAAGCTACTCCATTCTCCTGGGATGGGATTGGGGGGAGAGTGCCCCAGGCACCTTGGGTGGGAGTACCATAAAGAGAGGCTGGGTCACCTTCTTTCTCTGCATCCTCAGGAAATGACCTGGGCTCATGAGCAGTCCAGAAGACAGCCCTTCTCAGGAGGTGAAAACTGCAGGTAATTTTTCTCCTCTCTGATTTGCCCACTAGAGCCTTCTGCAGCTATGGAGCTTCTGAAGAAAGGACGTAGGGTTAGAATAGCCTGGCATTGCCACCCTGAATTGACAGCCAACCTCCTTGACCACTGCCCTTCACCATCCAAAACGTGCCCAGGATGTTCTGCTCACCTTGGTCCTCTGGCCACAGGATCTGCCAGGAGCCACAGTGCCTACAGGCTGTCCAACATCCCCATTCCAGGGCAGGAGGGTGGTGTGTGGGGAGGGGCTGGCTGATTCTTTTTATTCTCCCCTTCCTCCTAGACTCCCCACTTCAGGACAACATGACATGCTGCCAGAAGGAGCTGAATATGCTGAATAAATGGTAATGTATTGATATGTTGAATAAATGGTAATTACGTTGTTGGCCTTTCAGCACTTCCTCTGGAGATATTAATAGCCATTAATGCCCCACTGTTTTGCACTTCACGGGAACCTGCCAGCCTGATCCCCGGGGGCCGGTCACTGCCCCAGCCCCCTTGCTGACCACACCCTTCACTGCCACTGCCTCATTTGCTTCCGAATTTCAGGACGGAAATGAACCAGCACAGACGGTGGGTGGAAAATTAGAAGTGGAGAAAGAAAATCCAAGGGGAAGTGATTTAGTTTTTCAGCCAAATTGGTTGTTGAATTGGCTTCTTAGACTGCTATGACTGGGATCTCCTAGGGATCAGCCTGTTCCTTCCCCAGACTCCAGGCAAGAGTCACCATGGAAGTTTATATCCTTTTCCTCAAAGTGACTAGGGTTGAAGAAATTGCCAGATGAGTTCAGAGGCAGACCTGAATTACCCCACTAGTGCAAGTTAGGTGGCAAGAATGGGAAGAGTCGGGCTGAAATGGCAGAAGTTTTAGATGTAAGGTGCATTTCCTTGGATTCTACCCTTCCTGGTAGCAGCAACCTGGTGCCCTGAAAGACCAGGAGCCTTGGAATCAGAGACTAGCCTTAACATGGCTAGTCTGGCTCCATGCCCTGGACTACAGGAGATGATGAAGAGAGTGCAACCCTTGGGTATGAAGACTCAACTTCTTTACAGCTGTGTGACCTTGGGTAGGTTACATACCTTCGCTGAGCCCCAATATCCTCATCAGAAAATAATGTTTCTAGAACAGGATGGTAAGTAATGAATAATAAATACTAGTCCTTGTCCCGTGTTGTGTTGAGCCCGTTTGTCCCAGCTTATGAGCCATCGGTGTACATCTCTTCCCAAATTGTGTTCAGGACCATCACATTTGTAGCTTGAAAGCAGCCATAGTGGGAGTGTTTACACCACAGAAATTGGCAAGTGTTACAAATTAGGTCTCGTATTTTTTCTTAGGAGAGCTGACTGTTCACATTTCACCAGCACATCACTGTTCCTGCCCCATTTCAGCTGCCTGGAATCGTAGGGTCTTAGAGTGTGTCCTCAGGCTCCTGGAAGCTACAAGCCAGCCCTTTGGATGATCTATTTGCCTCCCATTCACCACAACAAGCTGCTCACTTCTAGCGGGGATTGTCAAAATCTCCTTGAGGCCCTATTAGAAAGCTGCGGCTTCTTGATCTATTCAGCACCAAGAGGCAATTGTCGAGGAAGCTGATTGTAGTCCAAATCCAGGTATCAATTCAAAATGTTTTTGCCTCAGACAACCGCGTACGATCAATCGGTAATGTAATCCTCTGCTGGTAGAACACAAAAACAAAGCCCCACCTTGCCTCTTAAACACAGCATCATTAGTCTTAGGATAAACTATAAATTGACGCACAGAGCAAACAGCCAGAGCTGTGTCCCGGGGAATGGGAGCAGATGACACAGCAGTACTTTATGGTGAATGACAAATCATTGTTCATTCCGTTCCCTATCAAGTGGAACATCATCCATCACGTGGTGGACTCGTTGGGTTCCAAGGCAGATAGGACCACGAACAGATGCTACGGCTGGGACTGCTGGCCTGGGCAGAGCCGAAAAAAAAATCAGCAAAAGGTGATTTTTGCTTTTCCTTGGAAGAAGAGAAGAGACCAATCCACTTTCTGTATGGTCCTGTCCTTCATTCCGGCTTATAAGAGTGAGTAAGGCAAAGGATCCCATCAATTACAGCGTCCTTGAGGATGCGGAACTTCATCTTTTTCATGTTTCACGGAGTCCTGTCTGAATGGCGAGAGAAGGGCCGTGCTTCCAAGCAAGAGAGGAAGAGAAAAGGACTGAGCACCTCTTTTTTTGATTTCAGGGGATCATTGAAGTCCTGTGCCCCATAGAGTCACCCTCATCCCTGGGCCTGCCACAGTACCCATAATCCCAACCCTTTGGCTCACTCCTTTAAATGAAGTATCATATCCCCGAAGCTCCTATTATTGTGCACATCCCTGTCCTCACAGGATGGGGTACCATCTGAGCACATCATATGTGCCCCACATCTATATGTTGAATGGATAAATGAGAGGGCAGATGCATGATAACACAGGGTAGGTAAATAAACATTATGGCAGGTGACCCTGATCTGAGGAGAGGGGACTGGAACAAGTGATCCCAAATGAAGGACAATGGTATTGGAGGGAAAGGTAGGAGGTCCTGAAGTTAATATCCACCTCCTGTCTACTTTTTCCGAAGCCCAGCCCTGGCCCTAGCTGGTTTTTAAGCAAAGTATGTAGAGAGCGATAAACATCATGGTCTGTCTCTACCCTAACGGGAACGTGAGGCAAAGAGGAAAAGTTAGATCGTTGTGATTCACCGCAGCTCATGAATGATCGCACAGTCCCTATTCCTGGCCCTCTGCCGTACATGGGGCCAGAGAACTGAGGAAGCATGGGACCTTCCTGACTGTTGATTTAATTCAATGTGGCTAACCTGTGACGAAGTCTGGCCCGGCACAAAGCCACACTCACAGGTGAATTGGCCATGTCACTGATGAGTGAGTCAGGCCTCTTGTCTGACCAAATCCACCAGTCATTTGGGATAGCTGAAGACTTCTGGTTAGCAACTGACTCTGCTATGATGCAGAAAGACACTGGCGGTTTGGTTAAAACCCATCAATAGGGTGACAAGTACACTGGTGCATTCTGTCCAACCGAGAGCCTAGTGTAGGTACAACATTAGTGATACCAAGTATTTGACATAATGTAGTCAAAGCAATGTCTGATGGACTGATTTTTTTTTTTTTTTTTTTTTTTTTCCATTGGCCCCGGTTGTTGTGGAAATCATGCTGACACAGCTTAGGGGTAGTGTGGAAACAGTTGGCATGTTTCCTTTACGTACTTTTCACCTTTGCCATCTGGAACTAGGAAAAGACCTCCCTCCTCTGCCAGCTCCCCTAGCTGAAGTCTACACAACCTTTACCCAGACATCAGGAACAGCTGTCACCAGCAGAAGGAGGTTGACTCCAGGTGAGCACTCAGCAGCAAGGGCAGGTGAGATAATGAGTAACAACACAGCCCTTTGCAAGGAGGTGGGAGTCTGTTCTAGATGTGGGTCAGTTGGCATATGCCAGGCCTTACTTGGTTGGTAACATTTGTTCTTCTGTGCAGCCTGTTTCTCAGTGTGGGATTAGACTTATTTTTCCCTCTCTTCCCCTTTTCCTGACTTCTTTTCTCCCTTCATTTACTGTGCAGCACACTGTGCTTCGTGCCACAGAAGAATCAGAGATGATGCAGTTATAACCCCTCCCCTCAAGGACCTGGTCACACTCAACTTGAGAAGAAAGGCAAGCTCAAAAGTCACTGTAGTGCAAAAAGATAAAGGGGAAATCAGATATAAACCAGAAGAGATTAAGCGTTTGGGAGTTTGGGGGACGGGGAGAGGGTTTTTCCCTTGGCCTTCATGGAGGGGCAAGTAGCATACATGGACCAGGAAGGACAGGTGAGTTTAGGGCTGTTACAGTGTATGGGGCAGTGGGGGATCTGGCAAATTACGGGCAGGGGGGAAAGAAGAGAAGAAAGATGTAGGTGAAGAAACTAGGTTAGTGGTATTGAAGAAGTCAAAGATCCTCCTGGACAGAAGATGTGGGAAGAAGAGTAATAACAATAACGTTTTTACCTTGCTGAAGTAGGCTCAGAGCAAAATGGCACAGAACGCCAGGTTTAGGAGGTTGGACATATTTTGGCCATTCATTGGGAGCCATTGAAGATTTATTGGCAGGTTGATGATATCAAAACTAACCTTTGGGAAGAATGATCTGGCAAGAGTTGTAAGAAAGTTTGGAAAAGGGAAAGATGATAGGCAATGGAGATGAAAGTTAAGCTGAGATATGAGACAGTCTGAGAGATGGGAATCCTGGTGAGAAACAATGAGGGAACTTTGTTGAGAAGCAGGTCTGGTTAGAATCAAGAGGACATGGTTCTGATAACTGCACATTAAAAGGGGAAGGAGGAGTTGAAAGCTACTCCGCAGTTTTGTACTTTGATGCTTGGTTGAGCTGACTTGGGAGAGAGGATGCTCGTGGCGGTGATCCCCCCTTGATCCGCCTCTGATTGCAGCACGGCGGTGGTGGAGATCCACGTGGCCTCAATCACCTTGCACATTGCTTGCATCTCCCCTCGAGGGCCCCCTGGGCTTCTCTCTATTTTGTGCCCCAGGTCTTTCTCCAAACCCTAGGATCCTGCTTGGGCTGCCCACAGGAGTAGCCCAAGTACATGGGGAAGAGAATGCCCTGGGCAACTCTCAGCCAGTGGGGAATGGAATCAATGCTGGGCTTTCAGTTCTTTAGGAGCACAGTTTGGAGAGCATTCTGACTACTTCTCAGGAGGTCCCAGCGGAATGGAGGCTGCATGATCCACAGCACTGATCCTGAGGATGCTCCCTCCCATAGATGCTCCTATATCCCTGCCTCCCTCTCCTCACTCCCTCACTCCTACCTCCTGGGACCACCTCCCACATAAACTATCTGCACCTATTCCTTGTCTCAAGCTTTGCTTTTGGGATGATCTGAGATAGACATATCACGGGTAAGGTGGGTGGTGGACACTCAGGTGGACCCTTCCTAAGACAAGTGTAAATGTGAATCCAGAGCTCTAGTGAGGCTGGGGTTTGAGATCTAGATTCAGGAATCAACTGCGGGGATAAGGTGATTGAAATTAGGGAAGTGAATGGAATTGTCCAGGGAGAAAATGTGGAGGGGAAAAAAGAAAGGAAAGACAACAGACTTTGGGGAATTCTCCATCTGGCACATGGGAGGAGGACAGCAGCAGACCTAGTAGATGGGGAATAGTAAGGAGAGGCCCAGGGTGGTGTTTGTAGTGGGAGTGAAGGGGTCGTGAGTGGAGCCACCAGAGGTGAACACTGCAGAGGCCCCAGGAGTAGATGGCATTTCGGAAAACCCTGAAGACCTCAGGAGAGTAGTTTTGGTGATGACAGTGAAAGCCATTTGCAAAGGATAAGCATGTAAGAAAGTGGAAGCCCAGAGCATAGATTCCAAGTTCCTAGACCTGGCACCTGAAAAGACTTTTAAAAATACCAGCATCTCACAATAGACTTACTGAGCTAGACTCTGCATGGATGGGGGCTTCTTTCTCAGTTAGATTGTGGGGAAAGGGAGGAACAGTGATCATTTGATAGCCTGGGGCAGCGAGGTAAGGAAAAGAAATGTCTTTTAGAGTAGAAGAGATGTATCCCAGTTAGAGGGAATTAAGCAGTGGAAAGGAAGATATTAAAGATGCAAAAGAAAAGGAATAATACATGGAGAAGGGCTCAGAGAAGGAGAAGGGATCAAGAACTCAAGTGGGGTCAAAAGAGTTTAGTTTCAACAGAGAGGATTCATTTATTTGATCATTCAACAGGCATGGATTAGGTTCCTTCTGTGTGCCTCAGGCTTCGCGCCAGGGCACTTGGCATAAAGAGGAGGGCAAGGAATAGCTACTCCCTTAGAAGTGAAGGAGGTGGAAGGAAACAATCCCTAGAAACATGTTAGGTTCTTGAATAGGAACATTTATGGTGTAAAGGAAAGAAACGCTCCTTTAAAGGAAAGAAAGAGTATGGTGCCAGACTGTCTGGCACAGTGATGGGTGTGTAGTAGGCCTTCCAGAAAGCTTAGTTTCCTTTTGTCTTGGGGCAAAATACAATGGTATTGTAGACAAAGAAAGGTTTTACTCTGCCCAGAGGACCCAGTGAAGCTTCCCAGAGAGACTATCGTTCAACTAACTAACTTAGAGCTGAGGGAGGGAAACAGGAGAAGATGTATGAAGATGGAGGAATAATTGGAGTCAAAAGCAGGGCAGTTGAGGAAAATAAGTCAGAGGGCTCTGATCTTCCAATAAACGGAAAGCAAGGTTGTCTTTTGAGGGTAAGTGTTACGGGCTGAATTGTGTCTCCCCAAAATTCATATGTTGAAGTCGTAACCCCAGTACTTCTGAATGGGACTATTTGGCAACAAGGCCTTTAAATAGGTAATTAAGGTAAAATGAGGGCATGTGGGGGGCCCTAATCTAATATGTCTTTACAAGAAAAGATTAGAACACAGGTTCACGCTGGCAAAAGATGTCCATGTGCAAGGCCAAGGAGATGCCTCAGAAGAAAGCAACTCTGCCGACACTTTGATCTCGGACTTTTTCTCTCCAGACCTGTGAGGAAATAAAGCTTTATTGTTTAAACCTCCTACTATGTGGAAGTTGTTACCACAGCCCTTGCTGTGAGGGCATAGTAACAGATTTGGGAGACTGAGAATGTTTTGGGAGAGTCACAGTGAGGAAGTCAATAAAAGGTGGATGAATGGGTTCTTGAAGAGAAGATGGTCCAGCTGACTAAGGCTGAATTCTTGATTCTTTCCCAGCAGCATATAAAACTGGGCTGTGTTTCGGGTTTCCCTGGTGGCGCAGTGGTTGAGAGTCCGCCTGCCGATGCAGGGGACACGGGTTCGTGCCCCGGTCCGGGAAGATCCCACATGCCGCGGAGCGGCTGGGCCCGTGAGCCACGGCCGCTGAGCCTGCGCGTCCGGAGCCTGTGCTCCGCAACAGGAGAGGCCACAGCAGTGAGAGGCCTGCGTACCAAACAAACAAACAAACAAACAGCTGGGCTGTGTTTGGGTTCTGGCACCAGGGAGGATGGCGACTTCTAAAGTGGCCGTGAGCATGTGAAGTGGCTGGCCTGGGGCACAGGGTCCGGAGAGGCAAATGCGGCTAGAGTAGACAAATGGATGGGAGACTAGGGAAGATTCTGGAATGGGAGAAAAATTGGGTAATTAAAGGGGAGAGAGTGGGAGGTAGGAAAGGACAGAGCTTGTGTTCACAGGAAGGCTGTGGGCTCAGAGGTGTGCTCAGGGTTTTAAAACAGTGGACAGAAGTTGGTCATGTCATGTGAGCACTGAGTAGGACTGAACAGTGGCCAAGTACTACATGGAGGTTAGGGTAAGATGTTTTCTAACTTCCAGTGGTCCGTGTTTTTTTTTGTTTTGTTTTGTTTTGTTTTGTTTTGTTTTTTTTGTGGTATGCGGGCCTCCCTCCGCTGCGGCCTCTCTCCCACTGCGGAGCACAGGCTCCGGAAGCGCAGGCTCAGCGGCCATGGCCCACGGGCCCAGCCGCTCCGCAGCACGTGGGATCCTCCCAGACCGGGGCGCGAACCCGGCTCCCCTGCATTGGCAGGCGGACGCGCAACCACTGCGCCACCAGGGAAGCCCAGTGGTCCGTGTTTTAACAGCAATGCAAACTCCTGGCTTGCAGATCCTCCTTGTCGGCCCCAGGGGCATATCTCCTTTAGAAGGATGGGTATGTGAAGCCTGGACCCTTAACGTCTTCCTTCAATTATTATGCTCTGATGGAGCTAGAACCTATGTCTCTTAATTCCCGATTTGGGGCCTTCTAAAACCTGCTCACATTAGCAAGTGCATGGTGGTGAGGGCACTGGTACCCTCCCTCCACAGAGGGACAGTGTTTAAGAGCCGTTGTCCCAACAACCTCTCCAGGATGAAGCCTGTGGATTAGCAAGACCCCATGACCAGGTGAAGGCAGGTGAGTGCACAAACCAATGGCAGGTTTCCTTCTTAGACTCTCACATTCTACAGTCCCAGGGCTAAGGTCACAAAATCATCCCTAAGTGCTTAGAGTGGAATGGAAGGAAACAGGAATGAAATCTCTCAGTATGTCATTAGCCCTGCCCATTTTCTGCCTGTCTGTGCTTAGATGACTTTTTAAACCATTCTTATAGATATTCAGAGACTCCATTACCCTTGCAATAGAGCCAATCATGCCCTCCACCTAGGCGAGAGCCTGCATTGAGTAGGTGCTCATTAAATGTTTGCTGCATTATTGCATGCTCAACAAATCTTCTTTCCCAGGAATTCTTTCATCCTTCTATCCTGCCACTCCTGTATTCCTTATCCTGTGGTTAGCTGTGTGTTCCTGTGTTCCCTAGCCGCAGTTCTCAGCCTAGGTGTCAAAAGACACTGGCTTCTCTTATCTTCCAGGAGGTACAGTGCAAGTAATTTGTTACCAATAATAAAGCATCAAGTCTGGGAAGGTTTTATTTGTGAAATAGAGAAGATTTAAAAGAGTGCTTATCAGGACTTCCCTGGTGGCGCAGTGGTTAAGAATCCGCCTGCCAGTGCAGGGGACACGGATTCGAGCCCTGGTCCGGGAAGATCCCACATGCCGTGGAGCAACTAAGCCCATGTGCCACAACTACTGAAGCCCATGTGCCTAGAGCCCGCGCTCCGCAACAAAGAGAAGGCACCGCAATGAGAAGCCCGCACACCATAAGGAAGAGTAGCCCCCACTCGCCGCAACTAGAGAAAGCCTGCATGCAGCAATGAAGACCCAACAGAGCCAAAAATAAATAAATAAATACATAATTTTAAAAATAAATAAATAAAAGAGTGCTTATCATAATGTCCTTTTACTGACCTTTCGGTTTGCTTTTTTAGTGGGAAAGCAAGGAGTAAGAATCACAGCTGGGTTACAGGGCACCGTGTATAACCTCTGTGAAGGCAGTGGGTGTGTTCTGAATAGGTAACTTTCACCCAAGCATCCTGACTTGCAGGGAAACAAGTGTGAGATTCGCAGTTAGAACATTAATTCAACGTGGAAGAGATGAACAGATCTTTAGCCTTCTCCTTGCCAGACTTAATATTCGCAGATCTGCCCAGTGACTGGACACTCAGACACTCCTAAAGAGCATTTTAATTGGCTGCGTGGGTCTCTGAGGGCCTGCCCCCATTAGCATGAGAGTGATTCCTGCAAGTTGCCCAAACATAGCAAAGGCAGCCGTGTCCAAACAACACCGTGCTGGGGACTGAACCGTGTCTCTCTCCACAGCCTCGGCTATTTCACAGAGATCATTAACAAGGTGGAATTGGGTGCCCCCAGGGTCACTGCACAATATACATTGTTACTGTCTTTTAATGGACTTTCTCCAGACTTGGTGATTCTTAAACTGCAGCGTTGGCAGCTGCTAAAGCCAGGCTGAGCCCTGCTGTCTGCAAGGAGAGCCGGCCTGCCAGTCCTGCCAGAGCAGATCTGAACTTGGGCAGATGGACCAGGCCGGGAGAGGGGAGGGGGCACCAGCCCAGAAGCGAGGCAGCCCTTGGAGGTCCTTGTTATTGATTTAGCGTGAGGACTGAAAGTGGCAGGTAGGCAGGGGGTGGGGGCTGGCGGCGGGGAAGACAGGTGTAGGCAATCATGGACAGTGACTAGCCAGGGTGCTGCAGATGTGGCTGGGGGTGTCAGCTGGTGGTGATTAGCGTGGGCGCTTCTGAGGGGCACGGCATCAGATGGTGGTTTCAGAGTCCAGGTGTGAGAGGCCGGTGAACCCCCTTCCCTGTTTGCCACCCCTTCCTACTCTTTCTCCTCTCCCAAGCATGTGTGTTCACCTGCACCTTCATCCTCTCCTACCGTCCCCTCCAGGCCAACCCTCCCCATTCCGTACATTCCTCTCTAGGTGAAGGACATGGATACACAGATTGCGCTCCCCCGCCCAATCTTCAGTCTCTCAGCCAATTTCTGAGATGATCGCACAGACCGAGCTCCTTCAGGCACCAGGCAAGACAGAGGCAGAGGGTGTTTATAGCGTTCTGTCAACTTTTCCTGCCCTCCTTTTTATCACTTGCCTAACATTTTTATAAACAGAGATTTGTACTGGAGTATAATATACACAGAAAGTAAACATACTAGTGTAACTCCCACCTGGATCAAGCACGAGAAAATTCACAGCTCTTCAGAAGCTTGCCTTAGTCCCTGTTCTAGTCACTAATACCCTGCTCTCTCTCCAAAAGTGACCTCTTGATGGTAATCACCATAGATTCATTTGGACTCTTTTGGAATCTTACGTAACTGGACTCATACAACAAGGCATTAGGTTGAATTTAGCTCTTTTTGTTCAATAATATGTTTGTATGCAATTTGTTCTTTTTCGTTTCTGTGCACTATTCCACTGCATGAGTAATTCACAATGATCTGTTCTACTGTTAATAGACCTTTGGGTTATTTCTGGATTTTGGTTACTATGGACAATACTGTTCTAATCATTTTAATAGGGATTTTGCTGTATAATGTGTGCATTTCTATATATTTGGGAGTGGAATTATTAGAATCACAAGGTGGGTATGTTCGGGTAGAGTCACAACAGTTTAGTAGAAAGGGTTTTGTGAAACAACTCTGTCATGCCTTGGCTCTGACGTCATGAGACTAGCCCTCCCGCACCACAGAGGCTGGGAGCTCGTGGTAAATTAGCCAACATCCACAGCTGCCTGTCCCAGGCATTCTGTTCGACCACTCTGTTGGTCCAGCATTCTGTTGGACCTGCTCACGCATGTCAACACTTGGTACCCGATATCCATCCTCTCTTACGTCTTGATTCTTATGAACTCTGTTTCCCTATAACCATTTTGGGCCTTCCTTGCTTCAGTTACCCCTTTGGATATGCTTCTGTAACTTACTGACCAGTTGTTCTGCCCAATTAAACTCTTGACTACATTCCCACCCCCACCCCATGGAGCTCTGCTTTGGGGTCCCCAGAACTCATCCAGGTCAGCCCCGGCACCTGGCCTGTGCTGTAGAGAGGGTAAGGCGATCAGAGGTAGAGTTTGTCATCCGGAGAAGAGAAGCGAGTGGACTGGGAGACGCAAATCAATGAGACTGGCATTTTTCATTATTAATGGGGCTGCTTTGTCTTGGGTTAGTGGCTATTTGCAAAACTTCAGGTGGCCCAGCCCTTTGAGCTTCACTGTGTCTTGACCATACTTCCCTAATATGGTAAGAGTGTGTGTGTGTGTGTGTGTGTGTGTGTGTGTGTGTGTGTGTGTGTGTGTGTGTGTGTGTATCTGTCTGTCTGTCTGTCTCCCAGTGACTATTATTTCTGTGTCTGCAGCAGAGTGTTCTGCACCCAGAGGCGGATGTGATGAAGCCCTGTCACACGGCTGGTGGCGTGTGGTGAGTCAGCCAGGCTCCTCACTGGAGTGCAGGGAACAGGAACCACCGTACTTGGCAACTTGGGCTGCGTCCGCATGATTGGAAACAATCTGTGAAATGAGTCAGATCCGTTGAGAAAACAATTAAGTCAGTGGGAAGAGAAAATCAGTAAAACTGGTGATTTCTCATGGTAGGAAGAAAGCAGCCCATTGTTTGGTTACATTTTTCACTTTCCAGCTGGTCATCGTGACACTGAGGCTGGGCTTGCCTACACAGATGCTTTTAACAATTCGATCCACACTATGTCTACACAGCTCTAAAACTCTCCAGCAAGCTACTCAATAGAGTCAAATAATCAACTATTCTCCTCACTACTAAGTGTGTCCTCTATGGGGGCCCCATGAGAAACGATGGCAGACAGGAGAGACAGGGCTTTGGGAGCACCAGACCACTTCTGTTAAATTCCAAGTCAGGGGACTGAGTGAGCAGCTTCAAATATTATTTGGCATCCGTAGGTGGGAGGCAGAGACAGCGGTCAGACGGAGTTCAAAGCTGTGAAATCCAGAGGTAATCCTCCAGATTCATGCTGATCAAATGTTTTGCTTTCATCCAAGATTGCTGAGCTGGGTGACCCCAGATAAACAAACTAATTCTAGCCTTTTGGAGATCATTAACCCAACTCCCAGATTTTAAAGGTGAGAAAAGGGAGGCCCAGGAAAGTAGAGAGACATGCCCAGGATTATATGGGTAGAAAGTGAGTGTTTACTTGCCTAAATTCTACTGTGCTTTGCTATCTCCAGTGGGTGCTCATGAACCAGGAGAGCTGGATCCAGTGTAGGAATTTGTGACGGGAATATTCAAAAGGAATAGGCTACGGAGTAGAATTCCCTACTGAGAACTGGGGAGCTTCTCCTCATCCTTTTTCGGGCCTCTTCCCTGTGTTACCTGCAAAAGCTACTCATTACCTGCCAAAGCTCTCATCAATCTCCAAAGAACAGCAGGGTCCAAAAGTAGGGGAAGGTGGATGATGTGGCTTTGGCTGGAACGTATTCATGACCTGAAGTGTTCTCTAATTGTGCAGATATTCCCATAAAGCTTATTTTATTAAGTTGAGCTACAGTAAATCTGTCATCTCCATAAGTAACGCCCCAGTGAATCTGTAGGTAAGCTCGGAACCCTGCCGTGAGCCATGCTGGGCTCTTAGCTTCCGCTCTGTGTCGTTATCTGTGCAGTTATAGCGTCTCAGGGGCACAACTCAGGCACTGGGTTTACAGGATTCACTTCCTCACAGATGCCCTTAGCTCCCAAAGAGAACAGAAATTGTTACAAAAGATGGAGGCAGGAAGACCAGAGGACCCTAAATGTGTACTCCCGCTAGCCTGTTTGGAAGCAGCTTGGGGCCAGTGTAGAGAGCTGGAATGGGAAATTAATAGTCTTGGGTTCTGTTCTGACTCTTACAAACTGCTCAGCAGAAGGAAAATCACTTAGTGTGTGGGTCTCGCTCCTGCCATCTTTAAAATGGCGACACACACACATGCCCAAGTGCATGCCCCTTCATGGTAAACACAGCAGTCTGCAAGCTGGGATGTTGAGTTCTTAGGATGAAAGTCATGACTATTAAGTGTGTTCTACCAATTGGTCTGCTATCCTATGGCCATTCTGCAAAGGGCAGCAGCACCTGCCATAATCCACCATCTCCTTTTTCTGGGGAAAGAGAGGAAAGAAAGTTAATGATGTCTCTACCCAAGAGAAATTTAAAACAAGTTGATGTCTAAATGCATTGTTGATGAAGTTGGATGACTCATTATCTACTTGTGATGTAGAAGCCAGACTATTGTAAACATAGTAATTCTTAGTATATTAGGAATTTTCCAGCACTGACAATATTTAAGAACAATCAGATTCATCCCTAGTCATTGCACCATTTGGGGGCAGAACTGAGTGTTCAGTGGAGGCTGGCCCTGAAGGGGCAAAACTGGGAGTATTTGCTTTAGCATATATGGTTGAATTAGTTGTTATTCACTATAGAAAAATCACATTTCATAGTTCCTAGGAAACAAAGCAAACTTTTTCAAGATTTGATTCCGTATTCAGCAGAATCTCTCTCCACAGCTTTTTCCAAGCATCACTGTAAAGTTTTCCCCCATTTAAAAAAATTAGCTTGAGAAGAAAATGAACAGCGTTTAGAAAAGTATGTTAGGGAGAATGCAAGTGAGGGCTTACAAACCCAGGGAAAATGTGCTGAAGAAAACCCCCCGCAAACTGGGGTCAGCAGACGTTCCTTTACAGACATGTCCGTGGTTTGTCCAGATTGGTTAGAGCATGTTTCTTTGCAGCAATAAAAAACTAGAGACATTCACAAGCAATGATGTTAGATGGAATTAAGTAGCATTCAGACCATGAAAGGGAAAATTAAGGAGCTAACCTTCCACCTCCCAGACAGTTTACCCATTCAGTAAAAATAATAGAGCATGTTTCTTCTTTGCAGCAATAAAAAACTAGAGACATTCACAAGCAATGATGTTAGATGGTAAGTAGCATTCAGACCATGAAAGGGAAAATTAAGGAGCTAACCTTCCACCTCCCAGACAGTTTACCCATTCAGTAAAAATAACAAGCCTGTCTTTCCTGCCATCCCTGCCATCAATGGGAGAAAGTAATTCAGATGGTCCAGAAGGCAATGGCCGCCATATGCCCTTGTGCAGCTGTCCTTTCAGGACCCTCCTGTTGGCTTTGCATGACTAACTGGCCCGCTAAGTGCAATATATTTTGGTTGTGAATCTTGCCTCTCTTGGTGGCTCCTGATGCACCCTGATGCAGGCACTGCCATATATCACCGCCTTTCTGCAAGAGCGCCACCCAGACACCATCCGTAGGATTGTAAGAGGAAATGATTCACAAACTGGTGGCAGCAGCTAAAAGCAGTGCAGTTTGCGACCCTAAGCATGATGCCAAGATTCTAAATGGACTGTTGCAACAACAAATCTGCCTGAAGATTCTAAAACACAATTGTGTAAGTAGGGTTTTCATAGGGTGGCATAACCTGTAACCAACGAGTGCACCCATCGTGTTTTCTCTCCGGGCACAGCATCTTTGCACTCTACTGGGTCTCCTGTCTCATGGCTACCGTTTATTTGCATCCACAGGCACGGAGCAGAGATTCTCCAGAAAGAGCCCCAGAGTGGTGTCTGATTCCCATAGGCCTTCGCAGCCAGCTCTCACGAAGTGATTTCCAATATTCAGTTTCCGAGAATTCCGACCATGATATGCAGACCATAGCAGATCTTAATGACAATAATATTATTTTGCATTTTCATGATGTTTAACAGTTTACAAAATGCTTTCACACACATTATCACATTTAATCCCTGTGAGATGGGTAGTCTCTTCACCATTCTATTGGCAGCTCAGTGTAGTGGAAAGAGCTCTGAAACCGGACAGACTTAAGTTCAAATCCTGGCAGTGACCCCCCGCTAGCTCTCCAACCACAAACAATTTGCTTCATTTCTCCCAGTTTCTTTTTTCTTATCTATAAGATGAGGAATCATTTCTACGACCTATAAGATGAGGTGAGTGGTAAGAATTAAATAACATATGTAAAGATGCATAGCACAGGCCCTGACGCGTAGAAGCACTGGGTAATCATTAGTTTCTATCCACTTAAAGATGAAGAAAATGAAGCTTGAGAGGTTAAGGGAATTGCTCAAAGTAACAGCCAGTAAACGGCAGAACTGAGACTTCATTTATTTTATAAACATTATTGAACACCTACTATATGCCAGTGCCTCAGGCAGAGGAAAGTGGATAAGACATAATTCTAGCTCTTGAACTGTTCATGGTAGAGTGCCAGAGCCTGAAATGCAAATAATCAATTACAATTTAGTGTGATCTGAGAGGCAAAACGTATTGAGAGAATGTCCTGAAGTTATAGGTGCACCCAGGTACCTACACAGGAAATAAGTCTGAAGAAGAGGACCCTGAAGCCATAGAGTTCAACCTGAAATAGAATTTCAGCAGGTGGATCTGAAGCACAGAGGGGGACACTTGGGGACAGACAAGAGGGGAGAGGGAGGTTCTCGGGAGGAAAAAGTAAGAGGAATTGGAGGGGCTCACAAGGAATGATGAAAAGCATGGATCTCTGTCTAATCAACACTCCGACAAATCCACAGGATGATTTTACGTAAAGAACCAATGTGGTCAGATTTGCATTTTTGAAATTGGGGCAGCAGTGTGGAAGATTGACTGGAGGAGAGCGATAATGGAGCAGCAGTTCAATGAGAGATAATGAGGCTGTGAACTAAGAAAGTGGCAGAGCAGACAATTTGGAGAGATGTAGCAGAGGCGGAATTGACAGGACCGGGCAATTGATTAGATGTCAAGACGAGAGAGGAAGAGAGGAGTCAAGAAGGACTCCCAGGTCGTTAGCTTAGATGACTGGGTGAATGGTGATGTCCCCACTGACACAAGGGGGAGGAGAGTGGGTTTGAAGGGATAATAATGGTTTCATTTGGATTTGTTGATTCTGAGAGACGAGTAGACACTGTCTAGGAGGAGATGTTTAGTAGAGAGTTAAAAACATGAGCCTGGAGCTGGGGAGAGGACTGAGGGTGAGAAGCAAGGATCGAGGGTCATCAGCTTTTAGATGATGGGTAAAGCTGGTCTTATGATAAAACGATAGGGCAGGAAGAAAGAGTGTCATGAAGAACTCTAGAAAATACCAAAATGTAAGTGCTAGAAGTGAGGACTGTCAGAGAGGAGGAAGTACCAGGAGGAAGGGGGGCTTAAGACGGTCAAGGGAGACAAGTGCTTTGTGATTCTGAAAATAGAGGAAGGGACCAAATTCCACCAAGAGTCAGAGAAGACAGAGACGGAAACTCCTATAATATTTGGCAATAGAATATCACTGTGGCAGCTTAGTTTTAGACAAGGTTGTTAAAAGAAGAAGCTTTCAACTTGTTTTTGTTTTTGTTTTTACTATGACCCAGAATAAGAAGAATATTTTGTATTGTGACCTGGGATAAAAGTTTCCTGAACAATACTCACTTTCTGACATTTCATAGTTCTGTTCTATTCTATTCTATTCCATTCTATTCTATTCTATTCTATTCTATTCTATTCTATTCTATTCCATTCTATCTGATCCTATCCCATCCCATTCCATTCTGAATGCTGCTTGGTACTCACAAAATTTATTTTATGACCAAGTAATGGGTTGCAAGCTGCAGTTTGAAAGAGCATTGGTTTGGAATTCCCTGGCAGTCCAGTGGTTAGGACTCGGCGCTTTCACTACCAAGGCCCAGGTTCCATCCCTGGTCGGGGAACTAAGATCCTGAAAAAGTGTTGGTTTAGATAAACATAATTTTCCTAGAGGAAAATTATATGTGTAAGATGTGTAAGACGGAGGAAAGGACACTGGATTTTGAGTGAAGACACCTGATTCATGGCGTGACTCAGCTACTTACTGGCTGTGTGACCTTAGATATGTCCATTAACCTCTACATGTCTCTTTCATTATCTGTAAAATTCAGATAATACATCAGCTACAGAGGGATCTTCTGGGGATCAAATCAGATAAAATATGTTAATGCAAAAAGAGTATGTCTAGAATAGTCCTGGTCAAACTAAGACTTTTTTTAGTCGTACTCAAAGAAAGAGGAGAATGGTGCATTATGTGTTGGTTCTGGCTCTCTTACCTGAATCCTGGAGCCAGAACATACCAAGAACCAAAACTGAACAGAAATTTAATCATGCAGCATTGGTGCTGTTGCCACAACACATATAAAATACTCTTATTCCAATACTATTGTCACCATCTTGGTTTTCTGATTCATATCCAGAGTCCTTTACTACAAGGACTTTCAAGAAAGTCTTATTGGGAGAAGAGCCAATCCAGGCAGGTTTTCTCACCATAGTGTGAAATGACAGGAGAAAGGCTGCAGGAAAACATAAAAAGATGGGATCCTTCCATATAGGCAATAATCCACATGAACTTCAGTAGGCCTCGTGGTATCACTGTATTAAAGCATAATACAATCATTGATGTTTGTGACTCATTTGACCAGCTGCTACACTTGAATACCTAATATATGCACTGACTTAGGTGCAAGGAAGATGACCAAGGCATGGTTCCTGACCCCAAAAAGTGTACCAACAGATGGATTAGCAGACACATAAATAGATAACTTTAATTAAATGGTACAACTAAGAGAGATTTGCATCTGAGCATGACAAGATATGAACATACTAGGAGAGAAAAGAAGAAGAGCAGCTAGCCTAATGTGAAGTTCTTGACGGTCATCTTGACCAAGGTGAGTTTTGACGTAAGGGTTAACACAGGGAAATGGGAGAGAACTTTCAGAAAGGCAGAACAGTTTGAGAAAGGCATGGAAGTGTGAAACATTGTATAGTGTACACAATATTTCTAGAGTATAAAAAAGGGCAATACAACCTAGACAACAGAGATAGGTTTGGTCCCCATCCCTGAGGGTCTTCTCTACAAAGTTAGGGGGCTTAGAGTACATTGCATTGGGTCTGGAAGCCACTGATGGGGACTGATTGCTCTGGCAGCCATATGGAAAGGATGTTAAGAGTGGGAAGTCCAGGGATAATTGCAGTGATCCAAGAAAGACAAGTTAAGGACCTGAATAAGAGAAGCAGTATTAAGGGTGGAAAAGAAGAGTTCGATTTGAGAAATATTTTGGATGCTGTATTTAGATGTGGGGGTTGAGGTCAGGTAATAGATTCTTTAGGAACAAAAAAAGAATAAAACTTCCCTATTCTACCCAATAATACTGTCATCCTCAAGTTCAGGGTCGAGTATGGGAAAATTAAGACATATCGACAAGGCACTGTCATGTGAAGTAGGAGATGCTAAGTGTTGAAAGAGAGGCAGAGATACCTGGCTATAGGAATCAGAAGGAAGAGGCAAGAGTTCCAACTGGGTGATTCAGGGAAGGCTTCATGGAAGAAGTGGCATTCAAGATGGGCTTTGAAAATGGATAAGATTTTGCCACGAGTTGATAAGAGGAAAGCGCATTTCTAGTTGAAGGAGCATCCTGAGCAGTCACTCTGGTAGAAGGTCTAGTCTAGAGAGACAGGCTCTGGAGTCACATAGGCCTGGACACAAACCTCAACTCTTCCACGTTCTAATCAAAGAATTAGGGGCAAGTTACTTTGCTCCTTCAAGCCTTTGCTCCTCATTTGTAAACTCATTTATTTATTTCTTTATCTTAAGGAGTTGTTGTGAGATTTAATGAGATAATGTATTTAGCTATGGACTCAGTGCAAGTAATCAATACAGTTAGCTGTTATCCTATTATTAGGACAAAGTAACAGGGAGTGGGGCTTGAAATGGGATTTGTCATGTAAAGGAAATGCATATGGCGCAGAACAAAATGGAGAGAGTAAAGGTAGGTCAGAGAGTCTGGGGGAGATTGTGGAAGGCCTTTAGAGCTAGATTAAGGCATTTGGACTCTTCTGAGATGGCAATAAGGAGCCACAGATAATTTACAAATAGGGTGAGAAGTTGAGCTGCGTTAACTGAGATTAACCAGCAGCCATACTGGAGATGGTTTGAAGAAATGAGGAATTGAGAGCATGGAGATCGTTTATGGAATTATTGCAAGAGTTCAGATGAGAGGCAATGAAGGCCTGAATTTGTGTAGTATTAGTAAGAAAGGATAAAAGATCTTAAACATGAGGGAAGTTGTTAAGGGGAAAGAAGGAGAAATACCAAAGACACCCAAGTTTCCAATTGTGGTTACTGGAATGAGCAATCATAAGTATTAATATAATAACAAATATTAAGAAGACAAGAGGAGAAGTAGGTCAGGAGTTACAGGAGTCAGAAAATAAAGCAAAATGGTGGTTTCAGTTTTGGAGATTGTATATTATCCCAGTATCCATTCTCCTCTGTCTTGTACAGTTAGAGACCTCATTTCCCAGCCTACCTTGCAACTGGGTATTGCCATGTGATTAAGTTCTGACTGATGGGGTGTGAACAGAGTGATGTGTATCCCTTCCAGATCATTCCGTTTTAAAGAACTACTTGTTTTCCATTCTTTAGTCCCTGTTCCTGAAGGCCTGCATAGAAATGCAGTAGCCAAGAGCCAGCTTCCACCATGCAGGCAAGGGAAACACCCAAAGCCTTAGGATCAGAGCAACATGGGGCCCTAGCAGAGCTGCTTCTCTGCCCCCAGATCTCTACCAGCTCAAATTTGCACATAAGTGAGAAATAAACCTTCCATATTGTATATGCCACTGTTATTTTGGTTTCTGTTAAAA
The DNA here is from genome assembly GCF_002837175.3 of Physeter macrocephalus. Taxonomy (NCBI): domain Eukaryota; kingdom Metazoa; phylum Chordata; class Mammalia; order Artiodactyla; family Physeteridae; genus Physeter; species Physeter macrocephalus. The sequence goes on along the minus strand of NC_041229.1, from coordinate 16,431,499 downwards.
CAGCTGAGACAGTTCCCCAACTGTAGAGAGATGATGAGCTTTAGATAGAGTAGAAGGTAGATGGAGATGGTCAGGAGAGAGTTGAGATTGAGGCACTGTAGCCATAGAGATAGGGCAGGGGTGGGGATATTGATGTAGGAGTCGTGTGAATAATGAAGACAATCAAAGCCATCTAGGAAATGGGATTGCTAAGGGAAACATTGGAGAGAGAGAAGGGGTGAGGACCACAGAATGCCCAGACAGTACAACTGCTGGGGTGCGGGGGCAGGGAGAAAAGGAACAGAGATTGAGACTGAAATGGAGACAGATTTGGAATGGTGATGAGTTAAGAAGGAGGAAGAGAAAGTAGAGGAGAATAATGGCAAGGCATTTGGGAGAAATTTTTTTTCCATAGGAAAAGGGGCTATCAATGTCAAATTCTGCAGGGAGGTCAGGGAGGGTAAGAACTGAACACATGTTGGGGGTGAGGGATTAGAGTATATTTAGAACAGAAAATGACCAAGGAAAAGTCAAATTATTTTCAAAATAATGTGCTTAAGAAGACAGGGAATTTTATAATAAAATGTAAAGAGTTCATCTAAAATTAATTTTTAATAAGTATGAGGCAAATAATACATGTAGAAACTTCCCCCTCCGGGAGGTAGAACTTAATCCTCCACACCCCTCAGTCTGGGCTGGATTTAGTGACTGGTTTCCAAAGAATAGGGTGAAGAAAGGGAAAAAATAGTAACTTTAGAATGGAGAAACCCGACAAATACCACCCACCTTACCCAAGCGATCAAGGTCAGCAATTCTAGCAATAAGTCACACGGATATAATGTACCCCCTGTATGATGTGATGAGAAGGGCAATTCCACTCTGCGGTGTTCTTTCTCAAAACCCAGACCCCAGTCTAAATGTGAGGAAAACATCAGAGAAACTCAAATTGAGAGACATTCTACAAAATACCTGATGGGTACCCTTCAAAACTGTCAAGGTCATGAAATACTGTCACAGAACAGCAACTCAGAAGACACGATGACTAAATGCAATGTGGGATCCTCGTTAGAATCCTGAAACAGAGAAAAGGACATTAATGGAAAAACTAGTGAAATCCTAATAAAATCTGAAGTTTAATTGACAGTACTGTACAAATGTTAATTTCTTTTTTTTGACAAATATACCACAAGTACATAAGATGTTAAAATACGGGAAACTGGGTGAAGGATATACCCTCTTTACTTTGTAAATTTCTGTAAATCTAAAATTAGTCCAACATAAAAAGCTTATTTGTTTGACCACACCACGTGGCATGTGGGATCTTATTTCCCCAACCAGGGATCGAACCCCCACCCCCCGCATTGGAAGCGCGGAGTCTCAACCACTGGACTGCCAGGGAAATCCAAAAACTTATATTTTTTTAAACTGGAAGGCAAGGGCAGAGTTTGGGGATAGTTCCTGCCAGGGCTAAGCAAGTTTGAAAGATAGAGCTTCTGATCTCACACTGCCCTACTCTTCCCCTCCCCCCACTACATTTTTTTTCCCATTAGTTTATTATTACAGTACAATGGAATGTTCAATTTCACACTGTATGTGGCATTCCATGCCAACTAGAATAGTTAATGCAACTTTACATTTATGACTCTGCTTGGGTGTGAATTATTGTGTTTATGAAAATCTCCATATTAATGTCTGATTGTAAATCATTCTGCTGGCTCCTCTTATTAATAGCTCAATTCCCACGACTCACTGATGCAAGCTATTCAGATTACTGCAGCCGTACAGGAAAGGGGCTGCTTCCCATTTGTTTACCATTTAATGCTAACCACCTTGGGCTTTGCTCTAAAGCCACCAGCCTCTAAATTGCCCAAGCCAGATATTTTGACTGTGTTTCTTTGTTGGTGAGGAGCTTCTCTGAGAAGAAGCATTTATTATTCTCTGTTCTCACATTTCCTGCTTTTTAGGAATACCTGCTGGAAAGTGATTCTGGCATGGATTCTGGAGTTGGCTCAAGCCCTGGCTCTGTCGCATATTGGCCGCATGATCTTGCTAAGTTATTTAGCCTTTCTCTGGGTTCCAGTTTCTTCATCTAAAGTGGGAATCATAACACATGTTTTCTAGCGATGGTATGAAAATTAAATGTGATGGTGTTCATAGAGTTAGTATGGTTCCTGGCACATAGGAAGCCCTCAGTGGTCTTTCTGTGATGGTAATTATACCACAATAATGATAATATTAATAGTCGATATAGATGAAAGAATTCTGCCCTGGCAGCTGGAAGGTCTGGGGTATAATTTCAGTTTCTCTATAAACTAGATTGCTGATCTTGGAAGTCACTTCATATCTCTGGCTCTCAGATTTCCCATATGTAAAATGAAGAACCTGCATTTTTTAAGCATCTCCTCCAGGGCTAGTATTCTATACATATGCATAGAACAAGTAGTCACCCCTAAAATGTGGGCCCACTTTTATTCCTTTTTCCATCCTCCTCAACCCAGCCCCTTCTCCTTGGGTCAAAAAAATGCCTCAACTGGAGCTTACAGAATATTCAGGAAGGGGCCAGCCTTGACTTTGCTTTTTCACGCTTCCTCACATGACAGCTCAAATCAGACCCCCTACCCCAGCCCCCTTACTGGAAGAAGGGGAAATATGAAATATCAGCAGGCAAGGAGGTTTTCTATGCTTCTGTAAATCATTAAAGTGGCCAATATTTTCCTTTGCTGCACCTCTCTTACCTCACAATATTTTTTTTTTCCTGTAGTGAAATCCATTCCCCCAGCCTAGAAATGTGGGCACTTTATAGAAAATCTTTAGCTGGTACCAGCACAAATGGATGGGTCTTATTTCCTGTCTGCAGTTCATGGTGTTGCAAAGGCATTGCCAAAAACTATTGACTGAGACATAAAAGGAAAAAATGGATGGACATGAATGTGGCCTCGTTCACATATACATTTACAAACACACAGACAATGAACATGACCGTGTCCACACTTGCAGGAAGATATTCTGCAAAGAGACCTCCTAATTCATAGCCCGACTCCCTACCCCCGCCCATGCTCAGGACACACCCTATGCACTGGAGGAGAGGGAGAAAGGGGGGTAAGACCAGGTAATGTGATTTGAGGGACTGGGAAATATCCCCAGTACATCTCCCTGACCTCTGGGCCGTGATGCTGTAAATAGCACTCTTAAAGATCCATCCACTGTCATTTTAAAACTAGAAAGAAAATAACATTCAGAATCTTTCTGGGATTCTCTTTTTCTAATATGATACTTCCTAAAAGTTATCGTGCTTTGTGGTTTAAGAATGACTCAGGGGGGACTTCCCTTGTGGTGCAGTGGTTAAGAATCCACCTGCCAATGCAGCGGACACGGGTTCGAGCCCTGGTCCTGGCAGATCCGATCCCACATGCCGCGGATCAGCTAAGCCCATGCGCCACAACTACTGAGCCTGTGCTCTAGAGCCCGCGAGCCACAACTACTGAGCCCATGTGCCGCAACTACTGAAGCCCACGCGCCTAGAGCCCGTGCTCCGCAACAAGAGAAGCCACTGCAATGAGAAGCCCGCGCACCACAATGAAGAGTAGCCCCCACTCACCACAACTAGAGAAAGCCCGCGTGCAGCAACGAAGACGCGACGCAGCCAAAAATTAATTAATTAATTAAAAAAAAAAAAAGGACTCGGGGTGGGGGTGTTCATATCATGTCACATGTACTCTTCACACATTTGTGAGGGAATTGTTATCCCCATTTTACAGATGGTGAACTCAGGGGGGACTTCCCTTGTGGTGCAGTGGTTAAGAATCCACCTGCCAATGCAGCGGACACGGGTTCGAGCGAGCCACAACTACTGAGCCCATGTGCCGCAACTACTGAAGCCCACGCGCCTAGAGCCCGTGCTCCGCAACAAGAGAAGCCACTGCAATGAGAAGCCCGCGCACCACAATGAAGAGTAGCCCCCGCTCGCCGCAGCTAGAGAAAGCCCGCGTGCAGCAACGAAGACGCAACGCAGCCAAAAATTAATTAATTAATTAAAAAAAAAAAAAAAAGGACTCGGGGTGGGGGTGTTCATATCATGTCACATGTACTCTTCACACATTTGTGAGGGAATTGTTATTATCCCCATTTTACAGATGGTGAAACAGAGGTCCAAACAGATGATGAAACTGATTCATTCAACATCACCCAGTTAGGAAGTGGAGCAGCTGGGACCCGAGCACAGGCTCTTGAACTCAGTCCCAATGTGTTTTCTATTCTAGCAGATTCTTTTCTAGCACAGGATTCTGAAACAGAGGGGGAACCGACTGCAGGAGCTTGGCTTCTTTTTGATCAGAGGACTCAGAGTTTGCGGGAGAAAGGGCAATGGGGCCTGAGAGGCAGAGAAGAGGAGTCATAGATATAGAGTTGGGATGCACAACGTTTAGTAAGTGTGCAAATGTCACTCACTTTATACTCACCCCATCTGCAGAGCCCAGTGGAATCCTTGTACTTGTGTGCCCAGCAATATCGGATCTACCTATACCTTTACTTACCCCCAGTGTGAATGATTTGTGCCCCATTATCTTTAGAAAGGGAGCGATAATCCTGGTCTTACAGAGGTACCATGAGGATTGCTGAGGCATGTCTACATTTGAGCAAAATTTCTACACAGGCATTTTTCAGTGATTAGAATGCAGGAAAGGGAGGAAATTTCAAACGCACCTGAAGTTTTTTACTCAGTAAGTTTTCTTGTTAAAGAATCACTAAGTTGCATGATTTAGATACATACAGACTGCTCTATGTTTACAAAGCCAACAGGCCACACAGGTACCCAGTACCTGGCTACCTGTGCTCACGTGACGTGCTCGGGGAACAGGAGGTAAATAAATGATCTTGCTGAAAACCAGAAAAATAAAAAAAAAGAGAGAGCGAGGCATTTAATTCCCTCCTTCTTTCTGCTTTCCTTTCTTCCTTCCCTCCTTCCTTCCTTCTTCCTCCCATTTTTTCTTCCTCCCTGCCATCATTCCTCCTTTGCCTCTCTTTGCACTATTTGGTAGCTTTGAACCCAAATAACCTGAATTAATTCATTCCAGGAGCCTCGATTGTCCAATTGTCCCTCAACCCTCACCCATCTCCCCTTCCTCCATGGCATGTACCACTCTTTCCTTGTGGGTGATGTCTTCCATGGGGCCGTGGGCATCCCTCACAACTGGAGGTCTACAGGCAGGCCTTTTATAGTCACTCAGCACTGGCCACGCTCATTCACACTGAAGGGCCCCTTGGATAGCCTTCATCTCTGGCAGAACCAACATTCAGACCAAACGATCTGCCCAGTGTGCTTAGCCTACTGTCAGGGAGGCCTTCTGTCTGAGTTCAGCCTGACCAAAGGCTGCTTCCTCCCACCAGAACTGTGGATTGTCCAGAAAAGGAGCTGAGTGCAGGACGATAAAGGCCCTCAAAGAGAGAGGCAGGGCTCAAAGCCAGTGCTTTGAGGGGCGACAAGATTCCCTTTGTGGAGGGGAAGGGGCAGCTCGGCCCTCAGCACTGTGACATCCCCTCCTCCGGGCTGGATGCCACCTCGGCCCTCTGCCCTGCCGTGTGTCCCTTGTTTAAATGATGCCCACGCCCTCCTGAGACCCCGCCACTCCCATCCTGCTCTCGGGGCTGCTCCTGCCCCCCATCACATCCCCTTCCCTGGACTGCACGGACTCTCTGGAGGTTAGGGGAGAATGGCTGATTTCTTTTTGTTCCTTCTTAGATGTTCTGTTTGTTGAGCGAATTGTTTTCTTCCTGGCTCTGAGCTGGCGGCTGACACGGGCTCACCCGCGCTAATTAGCTAAGCCAGCTGGTGCGTTGGGAAGGTTTTTCTGGGCTCCTCTATGTGTGCTGCTTTTTTTAAACATGATCAATACCCTCTCGGGCTGGGCTCCCTCACGCATTCCCTATTGTTCTCCTGTTTGCATTGTGCCGGAGTCCTGCTCAAGGACTCAGGGAGCCTCAGAAGACACGCTTCTCCCGAGCCTGGCTTGCAGCCTGCAGCTGGGGGAGACTGTTGGGCAGATGCAGCTTGACCTTCCCCCACGCCCGCGTCCGCGACTTGGAGCCAGTGTCAGCAGTGGTGAACAGCGCCCCAGGAGGCCCGAGTGGACCCCGGACAGTTGGGTAAAGATGAGAGATTGCTGTGCAGCTCCAAGGCAGACACCTTTCCCTCTCTGGGCCTCTGGTTCCTCGTTTATAAAAGGAGAGGTCAGTTTATAGTTTGGGTGTGAGTACTCTAGCCCTGTGATTTGGTCTCAAAGGAGCATCCTGAGATTCAGACCTTCTTAGTGGGAGGGGTACAAGGAAAACACATTCACAAATAGGACGTCACTTGCTCCTGCCTTAGTCCTGAAGATGGACAATGCACACCTTTCCCAAGTGGCACCCAAAGAGGTCTCAACCAGACAGGGGCAGGCTTCCAGCTTGAAGCCCCACCTGCAGCTGGCCCTGCCCTCCTCTCTGCCCACTGGGATCCATCTGCATATTTTGCACAAGAGACACAAGAAGATTCTCTGACGCTCTCCCTTCTCCCACAGGTATCTAGCTGTAGTGGCTGGGGATGCCCCAGGTGTAGACTGTGAGAAAATGCCTTCAATGTGATTTTGTTATATATATATATATATATATATATATTTCAATAAACAGATGCTAGTTCAAATTAGGTTTTATTGATGGCTCATTCTGGGATTTAGATTTTTCCTGCTGCCTTCTCCAGATTAAAGTATCTTCTGAAAATCTCTGGTGAACCTGGTGCTGGAGAGATTTTCTCTTTATATATTTCAATAAACAGATGCTAGTTCAAATTAGGTTTTATTGATGGCTCATTCTGGGATTTAGACTGTTCCTGCTGCCTTCTCCAGATTAAAGCATCTTCTGAAAATCTCTGGTGGACCTGGTGCTGGAGAGGTTTTCTCTTTCCTGTTCAAGCACAGGAAAAATATTTTTCTGTTCTCAAAAAGAAAGGTGTTAGGAATAATATCTCATTTTTACTGAGAAAGTAGTATGTGTCAGATATTGTGCTAAGGACATACATAAGCTATTTTGTTAATTCATATGATGAACTTAGGTCCTCCCCGTTTTACAAAAGCTCAGAGAGGTTAAGGAACTTGTCCAAAGTCGCACAGGTAGTAAGTGGGGGAAGCCAGAACCAAGCCCTGACCTTTCTGACCTTGGAGCACCTTCTTTCCTGGATCTTCTCCTGGACCCCCAGTTTCAACATCAGCAGCCCTAACTGCTAGGAGAGTCACCACATCTGATGACAACATGAAAGAGTGGAGAGGACACTGACCTCAATGCCAGGTCCAGGTTTCCAGCCCTGACTCTACGACCCAGCGCCAAAAAAAAAACAAAACCAGTGAAGTCTCCAAGCTTTTGTATCCCTACTTCATAAAATTAGCATGAAGATTAAATAAGATAATGTTCATGGAAATGCTTTGGAAACTATAAAGCACTCTAGGAATATTGAGTATGGTATTTTGTTTTGACACTGTCCAAGACTGAGAACCGTGTTAACTCTGTGCGTGGAAAAAGTTCCCCTGTCCTTAGTAATGCCTGCATTTCCTCACATTCAGCCCTACCGCCATGGAGGTGTGAGTGTTAAGTCTTCCCTGGCACCAGTCCCTGCAGCAATCTCCAGCTCCTTTACTCCCGAGGCTCCCTCTGGACCAGAGGAGGCTGGAATGGCTGAGTCAGCTGCATTTTCTCCCATCTCAGGGCTCCCTTAAACCTGTTACTGAAATTGGCTCCGTGGTACCGCAGGTTTGCTTTGCCATCCAGCAAGTCCCCTGGGGTGGCCCCCTTAATCACATTTGCTCTCTCTCCTCAGTCTGGCTGGCTAGGAGGACAGCAGGTAGGTGTGCAGGGTTTCTATGTATAGGTGAATGTGTGAGAGTGTGTCTGTCCCCTGGGAGGAGCCGGGACTAAGTTCTCCTGCAATAAAAGTGAGTTAGTTGCTGTCTTCCCATAACCGTAATCCCTCCCACTTCTTCCAGGGAAGTGACAGGCCCCCGGGGTGATGCATCTCCATGATTGGGAGAAATTGGCTATTTTAGTCCTTCTCTAGCAGGAGCAAGCTCTTTGAGCTGTCTTGCAGCAGCCTGCCAGGCCCCTCTGCTGTTGAGAACACCCTCTCCTAGTTTGTTCCCTGGTTCCTGGGCTCCCGCAGTGATTCTGGTGGGCTTCAGAGCCCAAGGGACACCTTGCTCTGCTCTGCCGGGAAGCTGGTCCTTTTTCAGAGGTGGGATACACCATATCCTTTCAGATGCTGCCAGCCACCCAAGTTCCTCCTGGCAGAGGAGCTGAGAGCATCCCCCCAGGGGGGCTGGGGGCACAGCCTGAAGCAGGCCCGCCACCAGTGTGACGTTTCTTTGAAGTCTTATGTTTTATCTCAGGAATGCATGTGAATTTTGCATTCCATGCCACAATATATATCTGTTTGTTCTAATATAAAAATGTTTAACCGCATATCTTCAAGTAAGACTCATGCCCTGGGAAGATACATTTGTTTATTCTGTGCCTTTATACCGTCTCGTTTACCACCGCATACCTCCAGGGGTACAAGCGCTCTAGTTGGAGAAGCATCTGCAATAGTAACAACAACAAAAAGCATGTGTGTTCAGAGCCCCCCTTCCTCAGTATTCTGTAAAAGATGCTGTCTCTCTGCTAAGCTCTCATGTCTTAGGTTCTGGACACTAGGATAACAGAGAGACACGAAGAACTTGGGAAGCGGCAAAGGCTAAACTGATCCACAATGCCTGGCTGCTCCCAGTTGTTTGTTGAATGAATATTTTTCCTTCCTGCCTTAGTTCAGCATTACCATGGAGAATCAAATCCTAATCAGGTGGAGACAGCCTTTTTCCCATTACCGTTCCCCCACTCTGGGCTGCAAAGGTAACAGCCCAGGCATCTTTGTTATTTACCTTCCTATCATTTGCACCTGTCTCGGAGAGTGAACAGTAGCTTCTTTATAAGTTACGAGGTTCTTAGAGGATATGACCTTGAGAAGTGGCTCGGGGTGCGGGGCGGTGCAGGGAGGAAGAAGCAGCAGTTCTTTTTCCGATTTGAATTGTCTCCAGGGGAAGCCCAGTTAAGAAGAAAACTGATGTCGGCATTGAGCAGATGAAAGAAGAGAAGTCTTGGAACTTCAGAAAACAAGAATGGAGAGGATTGATTTGACTGAGAGGAAGCCTTTTGGATGATCAAGGGGATTCCACTTGGATTGAACAAGTAGGACAAGCTGGTCACTGGAGGAAGTCCCCAGAGGCCAGGCAACTCTACTTAGAATAATTTATAGGCACGTCCTTGCCCAGAGGCAGGGGACTGGACCAGGTGATGTGCTGCAGCCCCCTCTAGCCCCCTCCCTCCTTCTCCACTACCCGCTACGGTCCTCAGAAGGTACAGCTATAGGTTAGATAAATGATGGCACCCAAAGGCACAACCTGATATAATATTCGCAGTATTTCTTTTTTTTTTAAACATCTTTATTGGAGTATAATTGCTTTACAATGGTGTGTTAGTTTCTGCTTTACAACAAAGTGAATCAGTTATACATATACATATGTTCCCCTATCTCTTCCCTCTTGCATCTCCCTCCCTCCCACCCCCCATCCCACCCCTTTAGGTGGTCACAAAGCACCGAGCTGATCTCCCTGTGCCATGCGGCTGCTTCCCACTAGCTATCCACCCTACGTTTGGTAGTGTATATATGTCCATGCCACTCTCTCACTTCGTCCCAGCTTACCCTTCCCCCTCCCCATCTCCTCGAGTCCATGCTCTAGTAGGTCTGTGTATTTCTTAGACAAGGGAAACATCCAGTTCTGTGATTTCACTTGATACAACAAAGCCAGACCTTTATCACACGACCGTACGCAGAAGCCAAGAGTGAGAGAACTGTAAACATCTCAGAGTTTCTCTAGACAGCCCCGTATGGAGACACATTTCAGTCGGGGAGGAAGGGGTGGGGAGGAAAGGTGAAGCCTGCCAAGTCGCAGTGCTCTGATTTGCAGGGAGCGTGGCGTGGATATTTCAAATCATTTCCTTTTCGTTAGTACCTCATCTCCCAGCTGTTCTCTGAGCATTGTCTCAAATGCAGCGAAACAACCGGCGTCAAATGTAAAAGCCACGGGGCTCCGTTAAATTATGTTGTCTTGCTACATTGGTGTGTCATGTCAACCCAAACTCCTGTACAGCTTCTGGGAGAAGGAAATGTTGTCTGACGATGAATTTAAAGGAAAATGAGCCATTTTTATCAAGGCCACTCAACATTAAATATAGCTTTGGCCCTGGTCTTATCTGAAGATGCAGAAGTACTTGAGGGGAGTTATTTTGGAGCCAGAGTCCCTAATTCCTCCTGCATTTCCAGGCTGTGGGGTCTGAAGTGACACATATGAAGCATCAGGGAAATGGAACCAATATCTGACACCAGAGCCCCAGATGGAACTCTGTTCTATTCGCATTAATTGAATGCTGTGCTATAAACGGTTACATATGCCTATTCATACAAATGAACTCATTTAGCCCTGTGGAGCACACGGTATTGGCCCCATTTTTGTCAGATGTGGAAACTGAGGCTCGGTGTTGGGGGAAGCATCTTGCTCAAGGAGCCCATACTAAAAAGTCACGCAGGGCTTCCCTGGTGGCGCAGTGGTTGAGAGTCCGCCTGCCGATGCAGGGGACACGGGTTCGTGCCCCGGTCCGGGAAGATCCCACATGCCGCAGAGCGGCTGGGCCCGTGAGCCATGGCCACTGGGCCTGTGCGTCCGGAGCCTGTGCTCCGCGACGGGAGGGGCCGCAGCAGTGAGAGGCCCGCGTACCGCAAAAAAAAGACAAGTAGCGCACCTCGCAACTAGGATTTGAACAAAGATGTCTAATGCCAGAACTTGGGCTCTTTCTGCTCCACCACTCCAAGAGGAAGCCTCGTTCCACATTCCTGTATTCACTTATTCCTTTACTTAGACCCTCAACAAATATGCATTAGGCATCTACCGTGTGCCAGGCATTAAGGACACAGAGATGACTTGGACAAGGTCCCTGCACTGAAAGCTTGTAGAATCTAGTGGAACTCACCATCTAGTCCTGAAATATTTATTCAGCAAATATTTAACATTTAGTCGAACAAACAGCTGGCCTGATCGCTCACACTTCCAGGCAGTTGTTTCCATGTCCTATAGTTGTTTTTGCTCTTGTTTTATGAGCAGGTGGCATCCTCTGGTACCCACGCTCAAGAGGCAAGGCAAACTACTGGTCCAGACCTCGGGGAGACTTCATTGTGGATTTCCTAGGGCTGGAGCGAGGCCCAGACATTGTATTTTTTTAGAAGTGCTACAGGTGAAGCATCCAATTGCCACCCCGAGGACGACTGAAACCCAAAGCTCAGAGGAAACACATTCCTTTGGGGATCTAAGTGTAATTTTGCTCTTCTGACTTTTATTCTTTCATTTTGGGCCCTGATTAGTTTGGGAAAAATTAATGAAGAGGATTTTTTTTTTTTGCTTTCACTGTATGATTTCTTGGATTATTATATTAAACAGACCCTCAGTCTTAGACCAGACATTAGCTGGTTAACACTGAGCGCTGGCCAGTGGCCAAGAGTTACTTGTTTGAAACCACTGTCATTGAACTGGCTTGATTTTCAGCCTAGCTCCTCCCCTGCGCACACCTTTCTGAAGACACTGTCTGAAAGACCTCAGCCTTGGCCTCCTGTTGCCTTTGAAAGTCTCACTGGTGCTGCCCCGCCCACCCCCCTCCTGCTGCCTTCTCCATTTAGTGGTGCAGAACTTGTGCTTTGGCTCTGACACCTGCTCTTCATACCCTGCCTCTTTCTTTCTCAGGCCTCACAGGCCCGCTCTCACCTGGTGAGAAATGCTCCAGTGCCTTCGACCTGTGAAAGTTTGGGCCCGTTTGAGCCCTTTTTCACTTGGTCCTGCTTCCTCAAACCCCAGGCTCAGCTTAGCTCATAGGAGGTCAGAAAATTTTCTAAGACTAGGATGATGAAAAGAAAAGACAGGAAAGGAAAGGAAAGGAAAAGAAAAGAAAAGAGGATAGTGGTAAAAATACTCTTTTTTCACCCCATACTCACATATTTTGGTGCTTAGAACTAAAAATTTACCCCCGGCCTTTAGCATCCTTCTTTTCTTCCTCCTCTTCCCCCCTTCTCCCCCTCCTCCTCCTCCTCCTCTTCCTCCTTTTCCTCTTTCCCATCCTCTTTCTTTTTCAATTCTATCCATCATTTAATCCAAGACAGAGAACTATCTGAAAAAAAAAATAGAATCAGACCATCTGAGTCCAATTACTTTGTCCAATCCTTTTGTTTTTAATTAATTAATTTATTATTTATTTATTTATATATTTATTTTTGGCTGCATTGGGTTTTCACTCCTGTGCACCGGCTTTCTCTACTTGTGGTAAGCAGGGGCTACTCTTCGTTGTAGTGCGTGGGCTTCTCATTGCGGTGGCTTCTCTTGCTGTGGAGCACGGGCTCTAGGCGTTCAGGCTTCAGTAGTTGTGGTACACAGGCTCAGTAGTTGTGGCACAGTGGCTTAGTTGCTCCACGGCACGTGGGATCTTCCTGGACCAGGGCTCGAACCTGTGTCCCGTGCATTGGCAGGTGGATTCTTAACCACTGCACCACCAAGGGAGTCCCAGTCCTTTTAATTTGTAGACAACAAAAGTGAAGCCCAGAAAGGCGGAGGGCCTTTCCCAAAGGCACCCAACCTTGCAGTGCTATTAGTAGGATGGGAACCCAGAGCATCTGAGATCTTTCTAAGGCATAAAGAAGACCGTGTATTCTTGTCAAGCCCCATCCTGAATACACACCTCCAGATGGCCAGAGTTGTCAACTCCCTTCTCAAGCTACTCAGCGTAATTCCAGGACAACTTCCCTGGTAGAACCAAGAAGACAACAAGTTCCACAGTGGGTCAGGCCTGCGGTGCAGCCAGGCAACCAAAAGCATGTCTGTCAGCCCAAGAAGGGGTCATTGGCATTCAGGAAATATGACAAGCCTCTGCCCCCTGTCTTCTGCCATGGATCATGCATTGCATTACATGACAGGAGTAGCCCTGGCTGGATAAAGGAATCAAAGGCAGGGCCATCCCCACAGCTGCAGGTTAATAGTGGACGAATTACACACTTGGAAAACAGTTTTCCCCTCGATGCATTATCTGGACCATTTCAAAGCCCTTTGTCTGGGCTAAGCTGGCTGCGGGTGATGTTTGCAGGCTAGGGACTTGCAGAAAAGATATATTTTCTGACAGGGAGAAGGTCACCCGGGCAGAGGCCATTACAACGTGCTACGGTCAGGTCGGAATTTCCCGGATCCCGATCGATGTGGTCTCAGGGCATTACTCAAGCATTGGAATTAGAGCGCTGGCCAAGAAAATGCTCTTCAAATTGGTCGACAAGTCACACGCCATGGAAAGTCACTCTCTCATTTACCCTCAATCCCTCCATGCTAAAGCTGGGGCCCCGGGGGTCAGTGAGACTTCAGGAGGTCAGATTAGGGAGCTCAGCAGATGGGGGGCCATGGAGGAGCAGTTGGCCCCAGGAAGCTGAGCCCAGAGAACTCCAGGCTGGTGGCAGGAGATGGGGTCCCAGCCCCAGTTTTGCCCTGAACTCATTGAATAACCCTGAGTAGGTCACTTGATTCTCTGTGTCTCAGTCTACTCATCTATAAAGTGGGACAAATAAGACTGCCTCCTAGACACCTTTAGTATTTTACTCATTAGACACAACAGATACAAACTGAAAACTTAAAAATGGTAGTATTATCTTTCGGACATAATTTAGGGAAACAAAAGCCCTTCTTCATCAAGCCCCTTAGACGCATGCAGCTGGGAACAGATGGGTTATAATCGGTCCTTCCGACAACCTCGCCAAATTTAGTGTGAGTAAAACCAACTCAGACCCAACACAGGACTCTGAGACTTGCTTCCAGGCAGTCTTTCCCAAGGCATTAGCCCAATGTTGGGAAACGGTCCATCTTACCCATCCCATCTGCTTTGAGCTGTGTGTTCCAAATGCAAACTGACCCCAAAAATCTGGCCTTGATTTTAAGCAGTAGCAAAGTTGGGCTACTGTAAGGTTTCTTGGTTCCAAAATGCTACAAGCCTGTGCTTTTGTGGTTCAAAATTAGACTCTTGATCATGCAGATGCAATGAACTGCTTATGCTCCAAAAGACTTGGCACTGAGTGGTTCATTTAACACCTTTGAGAAACACACTAAGGCCCCAGAGAATGCTTTGACCCATCCAGGGTCTCTGTCCACAGGGATGTGGGGACAGTCAGTGAAGCACAGATGAGAAATGCCTCTGCTGTCAAGTTTTTACAGCCGTCAGGACCCAGTGTTCCCACGTTGAACACAGTGGACTCCTGCCCATAAAGGCGAGACAGATGCCATGATTTGCACATGTTCCCACACCCTGCCTGCTCCTCCTTGGGCAGCCACCACATTGATCCAGTTTCCAGTTCCCATCCAGTTTCTGTGACTCTTATCGCCCATTGGCTGGCCTGTCCTTTGTTCTTGATGGTCAGGTCTGGCCTCCCAGTGCAGACCCCCTCGATGGTAATGAGAAGGGTGTAGACTCTCCTTGCCTGCCATAGAGCTGTTTACCCCATGCAAGTCATTTCTGCTATTTAGTCTCCTGTGGCGCTAAGACCCTGAGACAAGAAGTGAGTTCCTTGGGTTCTGGAAGTCATGACACCATCACATCACAGAATGTTCTAGCAGGAAAAGCCTTTAGCTCCCACCCGGTTAGTAGTAGATACATAAACTAGATTTTTTAAAAGGTGGGAACTTCTCTGGTAGAAGCAGACTCCTGAGCTCCACCCATTTCCCCAGCAACCTCTGGGGGTCCTTAGAGTCCTAACTATTCCACTGAACCCAGTATGAAAATCACTGATCTAGTCCAACCTCTTCGTTTTACAGGTAAGGAAATGGAGGCACAGAGAGTGAAGTGACTTTTGGGCTGAGTCACACAGCCGTAAGCAGGAGAGCTGAGATGAGCCCCGGGAGCGCTCACTTTCTAAGTCAGCACTCTTCCCCTGCACTGCATCATTATCTTCATCATCTTCATCTTCATCATCATTATTTTCATCAGTCACAATGTCCCCCAGCCCTTAATAAACATTGTCTGCTAAGCCAGCTTCCTTTTGTGGCTGTGGGTAACTGCACGTTATCTGCCGAGCCCACCATGATGTCTCTTCCCATGATAGAGAATGTAATAGCCCAGGTTCAGAAGCAGACGTGGTAGGGTTAGGAAGAGACCCGGAATGAGAGGCAGGGATCTTAACTAGCTGTTCAGTTCTGCTTCTTAATAACTCCCTGCTCTCTTTGGTTCTCACTTTCCTCATCAGTGAAGTGGGAGGAGCTCCAAGGACTTCAAAGATTTGTTCTGAAAATCCAATGAGGAAGCATCCCTTAAAATGCTGGGCGCTGTGTCCTGACAGGTAGCAGGTGCTCCATTAAATTCCGTCAATTCAGATCAGAGGCCCACAGGCAACCTGCTGGAGGAGTTTCTGCTTTGTCTAAGCGGAGCAGGCATTTCCATCCAAATAAACTCAGCTTCTTTCCTTGCAGTCATGTTGCCTTCTTTGGCTGTTCCTGTGGCCTTAACTGAAAAATAAATAAACACGAGATGGGGGTGAGAGGTTGAGGAAAGGATGTGGCAAAAGACAAAGAAAGAAAGAGGGAGGGAGATTGATTTCTGGGCAGAATTTATACCTTTTTGGCTTTTTCAAAGGTAAATGAATAGATGTTGTTGTTTTTCTGAGTGTGTGTGCGCCTCTATGTTATGTATAGACCCTTTTAAAGGCTTCTGGAAGCAATCCCTAACATTTTCTATAGGTACAGACAGATAATTGAATGCTTTCAAAGACCGCTGTGAGGCGGGGAAAGTTCAATTTTGCTGTGTGCCATTGCCTGCATTGACTGAACGCGCTGTGTGTGTGTTTTCCTGGGGAAGTTGAATTTCTTTTTTGCTTTTCTTCCCACTACTGCCCTTTCACCCCTTGTCCCCCCTTCCCCATCTCTGATGAAGCTCTTAGACAGCGGACAAGAAACAATATATAATAGCCCCAAAGTCACACCAAATAAACACAGCCAAAGCTCCCAGCCACTTCTCTGGCTGCCAATGAAAAGCGCTGCCTCTTCACTCCCAGGCCTGAAGGACGGGGGGCCTTTCTGCTCAACTATTATTAGAGCCATTGTGGCAGAAGCCCAGGCAGCTCTGGGCGATGGGGGGTTCTTGTTTTAATTTGTTGCCTGTGCAGGCAGAACAAAGTGACATGGGGAGAAAGGATGAGGGGATTTCCTCCTGCTGCTATTTCTGTCTCCATGACAGGCATTGGTGGATGTGTGTGTGTGTGTGTGTGTGTGTGTGTGTGTGTGTGTGTGTGTGTGTGTGTGATATGCTGGGGCTAAGGCCTGAGTGTGCTTGCTGGGTAGAGCAAGAATAGCTGCATCCAGGTAGGAAAATGTCCTCTTTAGGGTATAAAGGGGAGATGCATAGGGGTTTGAGGTTAGGCAGTAAAGAAAGCCCACCCCCAGATTCATGGTAAATTCACTGAACATTGGCCATCAATCTTTACAGAAGGTGCCTAGTTTAGTTCTCACAACCACCCTTTCAAATATACCCTTTCTCTCTTTACAGATAAAAAAAAAAACTGAGGCTCAGAGCTGTTGAGTGAATTACCTAAGTCCAGTTCAACTGGCCCTCATTTCAGTGCACTTTCTACTATATTTGACACGTCCCACTGTGACTATGGGGTAGATCAGAAAGAGAATCTCTTAGGGTTTCAGATCCAGGCACTGAAGAAGATTATTCCTCCTGGCTGAAGAGGGCAGGGTGGCAGACACAGTGCCCCTCCTACAAGTTTAAGTAAAGAATGTCCCAAACATTCCCCATGGCATCACTGTATGTCTCCAATACTAACCATCCCCTAGGGACTGTGTGGACCAAGAGCCCTGAGTACATTTTCTCCTATTCTCATGTTGTAAGTCAGAGAATATAACTCACCTACTCAAGGTCACCAACCGACGAGGGACCAGGCTGGGATCCTAAGCCAGGTCCCTCCCTCCCTTAAGCTCAGTGGTTCTGTCTTCTGCAGCAGTTCAGGCAGGGAAACATTCATCCTGAGTTCCAGGCACACCACATGGTGTCTTAGTTCCTGCCTTGTCCCATTGTTGCTCCTCCCGACGGGACGGGAATGGCACTCATTCCAACCTGCCCTTCCACATCCTGAGGAGCACATCAGAATGCTTAGCAAACGCTCTTTCCCTGGCTTTGCTGTGGTCTGTCTTGTTACCCCCCGGCTTGGAATGCAAACTCCCCCAAACCAAAGCCCCATGGCCCAAAAGTTTTAATTTACCTTTAACCCGTCCCCCAATCTAAGGGCTTTAGCAACCACATAGAGAGAACTCATCATATCCTATACTATGCGAAGTACTCCATGTTATTTATAATCCTCACGGTAGACCCAGGAGGGAGGGATTTTTACAGATGGTGAACTTGAGGCTCAGCAATGTTAAGTAACTTACCCGAGGTCAAACACACAGCAAGTATTTGAGCCATATTTGAATGAAAAACCCCATTCTCCACTTGCTGTTTTCTGCCTACAGTGTGTGTGGTTTAAGTGCCTTTCCCCGTTCCTTTCACCCTGCCTCCCACCACTCCCTACCCCAGCTCTGGGAGACATTTAGTGCTATACTGCCCTCCCACAGAGCCTTGGTTGCCACTGGCAGGATCTGTCCAATCTGCAAGGAGGCTCAGCTATGTAAACTGTCTGGAGAGTTCTGAAGGGAGCATCCCGTTATCTGCTCCTTGTCAAAGGCAGTAGAAGTTTAGAGCTTGGGCTCTGGCACCAGAAAGACTGGGTTGGAATCCCAGATCTACCACTTATGAGTATGGTCATTAACTCTTCATGACTTGGTTTCCTTCTCTGTTAAATGGGGATAATAATAGTATGTGCCTCATATGGTTATTAAAATGAGCTATATAGGTAGAATGCTTTGAACATTGCCTGGAACTTAGCAAACGTAATAAATGTTAGCTAATATTTCTTTTAACATTACGATTTTCTATAGATTTTAGCTCTAGAAGGAAACTTACAAGTCACCTGGTTGGCCCAATGTTCTATCTTTAGGCAAATAGAAGATGTGTAATCCAAAGGCCTGAATTTGAATCTCAGATCTACCACTTACTGCTGGAATCTATCACTTTGGACAACTTGTTTGATCTCTCTGAGTCTCAGTTTCTTCAGATGGTAAGAAAAGGGTTGTAATAATAAATATCTTCCTATCTCACAGAACCAGTCCTCTCATGGAGGACCAAGTGAAGGGATGTAATGAAGAGGGCAGATGGAATTTTATATTAATATTATTCCACTATTACCAGAAGACAAATAAGACTCAAAGCGTTTAAATGGTTTACCCAAGAAGAAAGTGCTCATCCATCGACCAAACAACCTGCAGTTAAGTTTCCACCATCATGCCGTTGGATGAAGGCCCAATGACTAGGGGCTGTCTGTAGGTAAATGAAGACTGGAGCCAGGCAAGGAACTGTCCCCAGCAACAAGAGTGAGGTATTGTGGTGCCAAACGGCAAACAGACTGAAGAACTGGGAAACCAAAGTCAAACCATGAACAAACTCTCACCATAACAGGAACAAGTACGTGGGTTTCATCAGCCAAGATTAAGTACAATATGGTGACAATGTCAGGAGAAAACACTGTTGATCTAATTCTGACTCCCACTGTAGAATGGGGAAGAACCACTGCTTTCCAAGTTCCTGGTAGAGGTTATTTGTGGTATTGCCTCTGCCCAGCTCTACCTTTCAGGACTCTGCACATTCCCTAGTACCTAGCATCCACCACCCCCATGTCTAATGCAGGAACAGCCATTTAATATACATGGTCAGGCTCCCAGACTCAGCTGATAGGTCTGAGGATAGACAAATGACTCAACCTTGACCAATCAAATCTCTCCCCCGAGATTTTTTAATTTCACACCCGGAAGCGTTAAGGCCAAGGAGCTTCCAGCACCACTGTTGCTGTTTTCTACCACGTGGAGAAAACTTACCTGCAGAGAAAGTGAAGAACAGAGCTACAGCTCAAAGCAATGCATAAAAAAGAACGAAGAGTGAGGCCTGATGACTTTCAAGACTCTCCTTCCTGTTGTTTGTTTTCAGATGCAGCCATAGTCCTGACCATGCATTCCTTTTCTTACAATAAATTGCCTTTTTGCTTAAACTAGTTCCAGTTATGTTTTGTTATTTTCAATCAAAGCTGATCCAATCCTTCTATAAACTAACTCAAAAATATCCTCAGTGGTCCTCTTCTTAGGGCTCTAGCATATGATCTTGGTGGCAAGGGGTAACAAATGGGCAATTTGCAATTTACCCATGTGGATTGCCTCTCTTTTCTGTCTGGACTCAGCTTTGATACCTTGCCTCCTTCCTCCCCACATCACCCCTCTCTTCTCTCAAGGTGATTCCGGTGGTTTGGGTGGTCATCCTCCGTGGATATCCAGGCACGTTTACATACAGAGGGCACACAGCACACGGTTTTCAGAGAATTGAGCTGAGATAAAGTAAGGGTTGGTCTAGCCCTTTGCTCTTCTTGAAAAGTCCTTGAACGCAGACCTTCAATGGTTTTGAGGTTCTTGGACACAAGGCCCCTTTGCTTCTGCTCTATGACAGCCGGCTTCCCCCCAGATTTACAAGTTAGCAATCATCCTCTCTGCCTACCACCTCACTCTAATGAGACATAGTCTTTGGAAGTAATGAATATCTTTTGTGCTAAGAGGTAAATATGCTTTAACGCAGTGATTTTCACGCAGGGTATTGGGGAGGGGAAATGATATGTTTAAAATTTCTGGTGGGTATAAACTATTATATAGAGAATGGATAAACAAGGTCATACTGTATAGTACAGGGAACTATATCAATATCCTGTAATAAACATAATGGAAAATAATTTAAAAAAGAATGTATGTATATGTATAACTGAATCACTCTGCTGTACAGCAGAAATTAGCACAACATTATAAATCAAAAAAAGAAGAAAATAAAAAATTTCTGGTGGGCATGCTTTTGCATAGTAAGAAAATGTATATGCAATATATCAAATGTCTTCATAATATAAAACATAGAAAAAGCTCCGTGTAATATTTTTGCGTGGTTTTGGAAATGCAGAAGACAGAATGCAAATACAATAAGGCACAGATTTTGATGCAAAAAGATTGGGAACCCTGCCACATTTTCTTTACCATTTTTAATAAGATTTAACTTACAGGTTACAGGTAATAAATGTACATCCCCAGAGAATGTTTACCTTTGCTTATACCTGTGTAACCAGCCACCACTGAGATCAAGATTTAGAAAATTTCCAATACCCCAGGAGGCTTCCTTAGATCTCCTCCCAATCAATAGCCACCGTGACCTCCCGCATCTCAAAGATAGCCATTATTCTGACCTCCAGTCACCATTTGTTAGGTTTGCATGTCTTGGAACTTATTGTAAATGTAATCACAGTTCGTTTGGCATCTGCCTTCTTTTGTGAAACTCACCCATGTTGTTATGTGACTAGGACCTCGTTCTTTTTCATTGCTACACAGCACCAAGGCCATGGGATCCTTGTGTAAATACACTACAATTTATTTGCCCATTCCGCTGTGAACGGACATTTGGGCTGCTTTTAGTTTGGTCCTATTAGGAATAAGCTTGCCAGTCTAGTGCATTTCTTCAGATAGACAGAAGCACACTCATTTCTGTGGGATATTCACCCAGGTGAGTCACAGAGCATGCGTAGGTTTGGCTTTAGTAGATACTGCCAAATAATTTTCTGAAGAAACTGTACCCACTGCACACTTTAAATTTTTAGTTCTTCAAATAGTCACTGAGCACATATTATGAGCCAGGAGCTGCATTAGGCATTGGGAACACGAAGAAAGTGAGCACCACCCGTGGCCAGAAGAGCTAACAGCCCAGTCACCATACCAACAGCTGGCTTTTATGTAATACGGTCAGTGCTGGGTCAGAGGTGTGCCTTGCGTCTCCGGGGTTGGCGTCCCAGACTTCACATGACCTAACAGAGGGCTGAAGCAGGTGTGAAAAGGACAGAGGAGGGTCCTCCAGCCCCTGCATATGTAGACCTTGCAGGCCCTTCTGGCTGGGAGAACCACAGATGGAGGAGCCAGGCTCAGGCCAGGCTGTGGGGAGTGAACCAACATCTGCCAACATGAGCAATGATTTAAAGGAGAAGGTTGAGACAGTGCTGAGATGAATACCACTGACTCTGCTGCCATCCTGGAAGCCATCCATCAGGGCGGCTTGGCAAAGAGGGGCATAAATTCCCAGCCAGCGAGACCAAGCAGGGCACCAGGAGGAACGGGAGGTCATGGCAGCTTCCAGGGCTGCCTCTGGCTGGGCAGGGGCCAGCATTTTGAAAGGTGTGTGTTTGGCCGAATCCCCAGAGGAGAGTTGGGTAGTGAGGGTCCCTGCTCTCCTGAGACGTGCATCCCCAAGGAGGACACCACCTGGTCACTTGCCATATTTGTTCCCCATCCTGTGCCCTTGCTGGAGGAGGCTTTTCTCAAAGGAGAGTCTGCCTTCCCTCCCTCTCTCCAGCCTGAATCTTGTCGCATCTGAAGTTTGGCTCAAATGATTTATTTTTCAAACGAAAGGGGAAGATTTAGAAGTGGGTTTGAAATGCACACATGCCCCTGTCCTTTGAACCTCCCTACCAGCAACCACTGCTCCCCACCATCAGCCTGGGGCCCAGAGGGATGGAGACCTGGGAGGTGAACGGGAACAGAACACGGAGTGGGAACAGCAAAGCGAGCGAGTGAATGGGAGATTTTTATGAGCGAAATTTGCTCGTGAGCTTCTTTAATAATGTTATTCATCTTTCTGTCAAAGTCGTCACATTAATGTAGTGGTGAGAGATTTAGAGGAGATGAATTAAGATTTAAATACACAGAACGACTTGGGGAGTATTTAAATACAATACATTTTATTTTGGTGCAGCTTTTCCTTCGTCGCGGGTGTCTCTCATGACTCTCGCCAGCGCACACAGCCTGGGAATCAACAAGTCCCTCCCCCCTCCCCTCCCTCCCAAGGCTTCAGCCACCCAGTGTTTGCTGGGCTCCTAGCATGGTGAATTAATACAGTCTAAACTGAGCACAGGAAAAATAGTCTGGGGCTTGGGAGACCAGGGTGCCTGTTCTGGCTTAGACAAGTCACTGTTCCTTTGGGGACCTGTTTCTTTGTTGGGAAAATGAGAGGAGTTTCACACTGAATTTCAAAGGATGCGGAGAATCCTTAAGGACTGAGGCAGAGAAACACAGGGGAGCCCGGGAGGCAGAGTTCTGGACCCTCTCGCCTGCTTCCATAATAGTTCGTTGCTCTGCTTTTACATATTGGCAGCTGCATACTGTTGCATTTAAAATAAAGTCACCTTGGCTTTAAAACAAGAAGAGTTCATTCATTCATGCATTCATCCGTTTGTTCATTCATTCATTCAATAACCACTAATAGAGCCCCTTCTCCGGGCCGGGAGCTGTGTTAAGCTTTCAGGATGCATCAGTGAACAAGGCTGACGTGGCTCCTGTCCTCCTGGAGCTCCCAGCCGGCCCGTCCCAACTCGCACATTCCCTGGTGGCATAGCTGAAAATAAAGAGTTTGTCCAGCTGGGATTAATCAGAGAAAGCTTACTGAAGGAGGTGGGCTTCAAAGGCCATCTTCCTCTCCATTTGCCATGCCTGCTGAGCTTCTGGGAACACAGAGCTAGATTTTCCCCACAGGATGGGGAGGCTCAGCTCTAGCTGCAAAGAGAGTGAAGTGAGGACATCAGACGGGAAGCCAGAATGAGAGCAAGGAGGATGGCCCAGACATCGGGCATCCACTTCATCCACCTCCCCGCCGTCTGACTGGGCCGGAACCGGGCGCTGAAGCCCTGGGGAGGCTGTGGGATCCTGTTCCCTTATCCCATCCCCCACCACCATTACCACCATCCTCACCTCGCTCGCTCAACTCTCCCCTTCCTCTGCTTAGAGTGTTTGCAGAACAGGAAAGGGATGCCTTCTTAGATCAGAGACTTTCCCACCCTGACAGCCTCTCTTGTCCCTCTCTGAGCCCCTCTCCCTGACCAGAGGCAAGTACCTTCACCCGTAGCCCTCCAAACCCCCAGGGAGCACTGCTCCTAGTGACAGGGCCAGAGACACATCTCAGCCTGACCCAGGTGAGTATGTTGATGGGAGTCCAAGAAACCTCTGGTCAATTGTTTTGCTCTGCCTTTTAAATCAGACTTCTCAAGTATGCTCTCTGTACATGTTACACTCTTTTAGGCTCCAGAAAAAGAAACATACTCAGGTTACTGAGATTGTTGCAAGAACACAAGAATGCAGCCTTACGCAAAGACAATCCTTGAGGTGCCAACTCAGCCTTTGTGCCTGAGTCACTGGGTCACACCCGCAGGAGCAGGCATTGTACCCACCTAGGGTCCTCCTCCCCCGCTCCCGTGGAGACTGAGCCACTCCTGGTGTTTGAGATCTGCTCCTTTGGGTCCTACCACCTCCACTTTACTCACCAGCCCACTCTCTGTTCCTCTCACATTCAACTTCTGAAGCAGAATCTGACTGTTTTGGCCAGTCACCACCTGGGACTGGCAAGCTCTGAAGGTTTAAAAGCCTAACCACTACCCCGGCTAATGGCAGGCTAGAGCTGACTGCCTTGGGTCCAAGGCCCATTCTTGGTCCATTAGCTATGGTGAGAGAGATGGATTAAGTAGCCCAAGGCACAGAGACCACGCATCAGAAACCCTCCAAGAGGGCTATGGCTATGGGAGGGCAGGGCTGAGGCTCCCCAGAGGGGGGCAGTCTACCAGGTAGTCACCTGCTTTACTCCCCAGGACAGGAGGGGTCAAAAAGGCAGGCCAGGGGAAGGATCCATATACAGGGACTGAGGCCTTTGGAATTTGAGGCACTCAGAAACCAGGTCTTGTGTGATTCTCTGCTTGACCTCAAAGAAGGTTATACAGAGAAGGAATCAGAACTTCTCAAAGAGAGAGCCTCTTTTTCTCCAACATGGCAGTCTGGTCCAAAAAGCAGATGGTCCGAATGCAGAGGTCTGGGTGATGAGGCTTAGGAGGGGTAAGCATACTCAGAACCTCGCCCTTCCCCACGCTTGAGGGGAAAGGGTGGGCTCCCCGTGCAGAAAATTTGAGGACACGACTCGTAGCTTTGCACCCAGCCAACAGACCTGTGATTTCTTCAGCCCTTTAGCATCACTCTAGGGTGGCATCCCAGGCAGCACACAGTGATTCAGAAAGCTCTCTGGAAGAGCAAGATGGCCCACTGTGCCCCTCGGGTATGTCTGGTCATTGCGAAGTCCATTCTCAAAACTTTCCATCTGGGGGACCTGAGGCCAGACTTTAGAGGAACTTGCACCCCTTGCAGGGAGATGTCCCTTCTGTCCTATGGCTGTGTGTTGAGGACAGGACTAGTAGCTTTGCACCCGGCCAACAACCTGGGATTTCTTCAGCCCTTTAGCATCACTCTAGGGAGGCATCCCAGGCAGTGGTAGAAATGAATGTGTGCTGGGCCATCCACACTCTCTTGCTGGGACCCTTTTGCTTCTAAGGCAATACATCGGTAATTCAGCTGCTGAGGAGAAAGTAGTGGGTCCCACAAGAGCTGCTTCCTAGAGTGGAAATTGTATGAAAGCCAAATACAGGCAAACCAGGAACTACTATCTTTTCTCCCCATCTCCCTATAAGAAGCCAAGGTCACCAGGCAAGTCTATAGTCCAGTCAGTTGAAGGTATGAGGATAGGAAGAAGTCTCTTTCAGTGGCTGCCAGGTTTTCCAGACCATGGAGGAGCTATTCTTTCTGGAGGCAGGGAGGCATGAGGTGACACCATGGAGCCCTGCCAGGCCTGGACACACACACTACTGAGCCCCAGACAGATGGCAGCCAGCGGTGATGACAGGGTCAATCTTAGCGGTTCTTGGAGGCCTTCTCAGACTGCAGACAGACAATTTATATGAAAGCATTGTGCAAAATTCTTATTGACACTGAAGCTATTATTCAATTATTAATATTATTGTTGTCGTTTGTTAACAATATGAGTCTTGCTACTCTCAGAGAATTAACAGTGAGAATATTCTTCAAAGACTGCGGCCCCTTTGGAGACCAACTCTCTTGCAGAGGTATCTATTTTTTTTTTTCTTTTTGAGGTATCTATTTTTAATTCTACTAATGCTTCCCTTCTAAGACGACACAGAGGTCCCTCCCAAAAAGGACGATTACCACCCTAGAGTTCAGAGGCTCCTAGTTTATTGAACTTTACATTCTAAGGATGTAATACAAATGAATTTATGTCTGGGAATAAAATATAAATTGAAATATAAATGTATGAAGCATAAAAGGTCTTATCTTCGGCCCCATCTCCCCACTACTAGCCCGTGAACCCATGTCCCTGAGCTCCTGGAAGATTAGATCCTCGATGTAGCCTCATACAGAGCATGTGCGATCCATGGAGCATGGGGCAGTGAAGAGAAAGCCCTGGGCCAAGAATGAAGAAACCTAAGTTAAAATTGTGATCTGCTTCTTACCAGCTTTCTGCCTCTGGCAAACCCTTTGGACCCTTGATTTCCTCAACAGGTACATAACAATTATCTTAGTCCATTCTGGCTTCTATAACAGAATATCCTAGGCCAGGTGGCTTATAAACAACAGAAATTTATTTCTCACAGTTATGAGGCTGAGAATTCCAAGATCAAGGTGAACACAGATTTGGTGTCTGGTGAGAGTCCACTTTCTGTCTCATAGACAGCCATCTTCTCACTGAGTCCTCACATGGTGGAAGGGGTGAGGGAGCTCTCTGGGGTCTCTTTTATAAGGGCACTAGTTCTATTCATGAGGGCTCTACCCTATAACCTAAGCATCTCCCAAAGGCCCCACTCTCTAATACCATGACAGTGGGGGTTAGGTTTCAACATATGAACTTGGGGGGACACTTTCAGTCTATAGCAACAATATTACCTATTGCTAAAGAATTGTTGGGAGGGCCAAATGAAGTAATGGATATACACTCCCGTGACCCTGGGCATAGTAAGGGCTTAGTTAATATTCACTGAATCAGAGTTGAAGGAGGGCTATCCGCACAAAGTTGGTAGGATTCTGGAGACAGTTGGTGGAAATGTGATCTCAACAATTCGGGGCAGAGAATGGACAACCACACACTATGTTTAGACCTAGTCAACCATGAACGAAGGGAAATTCAGAAGCCCAGCCATAGGACTTGTCAAATCCTAATATGTGGATTCTGTAAAAATCAACAACATTCTTCCATGGATTCATTAAAACAAACAACCCCTCTTATTTATCAATGCTATTCACCCCAAGTGAAGATGACAACAATCAATTAAATAAACAAATCAAGTTAAAGAAAACGTAACTCAAGGCAGACGTGATTAATTTCCTCATCATTGATTGACATTAACTGTATTAGCCAGCTTTGCTATGGTAACAAATACACCCTAAAATCTTAGTGGCTCATAACCAGAAGCGTTTCTTTCTTGTTCACAGAGCGTGTTGGCAGCTGCCGATATTCTCCATGTGTCTCCTCATTCCTGGACTTAGACTGAAGCTAATCTGGGACCTGCTGTGCTGGTAGTAGAAAGAACCAAGCAAGAGACCTCAAGAGAATCAGCAAATGTACGATACTTCTTAGAGTCTCTGAACTGTCCAATCCCATTGGCCCAAGTAAGTCACATGGTCAAGCCTACTGATGTGGGGGATGGGGGACTAAAATACATTCCCTCTTCTAAAGGCCACAATAAGTCACAGGTAAACAGGCAAGGGAACATAATGGTCTTATGGGAAGGGGATGCTTAACTGGGACTAGACTACAATCCATCCACGGTGGACGTTGACCCTCTCCTTCTCCCCACACATTTCAATTTTACAGCATTCTCATTTAGACGGTATTCTATGTTCTTTAATTTCATGTAGCTGGTGAATTTAGCGGGGGCAATATGGATATGGGCCATCTCTCTGGGAGTCCCTCCGGCCACACAGTCTGCACACTTTCTCCTTTCATCTTTCCTGCCATCTGCCCTACCCTTTGGGCCCTCCCACCCTCTCTGACTGGGCTAACTGACCTGACCTTTCCCATGACTGGTCAGAAGACACAAGCTACTTCAATGGCCTTGTCAGATCCAGCACCAAAGCTGGACCTCCTCTGCCGCAAAAGCACCCACAGTCTTCTGGGTAGGGCCATCCAGCTCCACTCCAGCTATCCCTGCAGACTGGTACCTGAAAAACAGAATTTCTGCTTCAGGTGACACAGCTGCCCCTCTCTGAATAATGCATGCCGTGCACCACACCGGACCAAGGACAAGCTCATGAGAAATTGGGGAGCTTTCATTTGACTTCATTATTTTGCTTTTAGACCCAAGCATTTGCTGCTGTCAAGCATTTCAGTGAGGACAAGACAACAACGTGTTCTGAGACAAGCAGGGAAAGTCGATCATCCCCGGGGGGCTAAAAGGACTGCAGTGGAGAAGGCAGGGTAGGGACAGCCCTCCCCAGAGGCACAGGGCCCTAAAGGGGGCACCAAGAATATTCCGTGGGGGTCTAGGGAGACTGAAATCCTGAGTAAACAGACTTTCTAGGAGATGCTTCCATGGAGGTAGGGGACCTCCACACATATCAGTTAGTGGCAGGGGAGAGCAGGACACCTGGAGAGCTGTGACATGGTAACTAGGACTCAGAATCAGAGTTCAGAGCAAAGAATTGTCAACAGTAGAGAAAATGATCCTTAATGCAGGAAGTTGACTCCAACAAACAAGTAGGGTTCAAGGCAATGAATTAGCCCAACTAGAGTCAGACAGCAAAGCCAGGCTAACTACCCTCAAGGATTTCCCCACCCCCAGCCAGCTCCTTCCTGGTTTGGATTTCCCAAAGGACCTGCCTTATGAGTTCCAACCTGTATCATCGTTCATCTGCCTAAAGAGGCAGCTTTAACCGTCCTGCACTCCCTCCGCCACTGCAGACACATGATCTGCTCTAACCAGGCAGGTTCTCCCCTCGCCCTGCCTTGCAGAGCACAGGTAATTTCTCAAGTCCACGGCCCTTCCTGGAATCCTCTCCCCACCCCCCTCTGCCCAGCCAGACAACTGCCATCTTTAAAGACCAGTGCGTGTCCTACTGCTATTTGAACACTTAAGCCCATATTGATCTCTCCCTTCTCTCAATTCCTACAATCACCTCCACTAATGGCCAGTTTGTATGATCATTAATAAAAATGATAATACACTATCTCAAAGCATTTTCTCACTGGCCTTCAAGCTACACTTCTCAGAGGTATAGGGTACTCAAGGGCGCCTTAGAGGCCACTCTGGGGGCAAGGAAAGGCTGAGTAGGTGGTGAGCCCTACACTCCCACCCCTCCAAAATCACCAGCTCAGCTGTTATCTGTGTTTTTGCTTGGAGTTTCACGTACATTTTTTCTTCTTAAAAAGGATTGCACTATTGATTTGGAAACCACTGCATTTTTAAAATTTCCTCCTCACAAGAAGCTTATGGGGCGAACAGGACTAGGTATTACCAGCAGAGGAAGCTGAAGGCTCAGAGGGCCTAACTGTCTCGCCAAGGGAACAGGGAGGCTCCCAACCTCTGTCTCCCGAGTCTAAATCCAGGATATTTACAACCCACAACTGGGAGTGGCTTATCTCCGACTGACTTGTACATTTCTTTCAAAAACAGAAACGGTATTTTAACATTTATTTATTCTGCTTCCTTCCTATTCAGAGCATGGCTGTGGGCACACAGTAGGCATTAGCTTCTTACCTAGTCCAGACTGCAGGTCTGCCCTTGGCTTTGCTGAAGATGCGAGGCCCGCCATCCCCTTAGCCCTCTCGGGCAGCACGTGCCTAGGAGCTGAGTGATTTCCACAGCTGTACTAGGTAACTGGCTGTTTTGAAATCAAAGGGATACTTCTTTGCCCCCTTTTTCTCGCTTTTGATATGGTTACAAAATCTTATTGTTAGCCCAGAGGATGGGGTAATAGGACACGGACATCCGTATTGTCACTGTTTAATGAGTGCAGTCACCTCCCAGAGAATAATCTGTGTATCATAGCAGTAACGCTGCCGCTGATCACACACAGCCTCTGTTCTCTGCCTCCCTCGCCAGCCTTCCTCCATGCTGGGAATGAGGTGCTTCCACCAGGAGGAAAGACGGGGTGTCCTCCTTGGCCTCCCACTGGCCACACTTTGGGGCTACGCAGCATTCCTGCCATCATCGTAAGCCCAGGAGGAATCATGCGGAGGACTGCCTTCTGGTAGGGGAAGAAGCAGGAGCAGTAGACGGACTCACAAAGGAACAAAAGATAAATCGAGGTAAAACTGTTTCCAAATTGAATGTTTTTCACTATTTTCAGTGTGGTGTCTGCAGTGCTCCGAGATGATTCCCTCTTGGGGGCTTCAGAAAAGCTGTAAATAGAATGAATTGCTTTTAGGGACATACTCTGATAGTTCACTTCTCAAGAAAATATATGCTAATGCATGTAGACTCTCATTATTGGGGAGATCTATGTACCAACTCTTTTATGTCTATGAAGAGTGGATTTCTGATTGCTAGCATTTTGCCCAAGTCTTTGTCATGAGTGGGCTGAATATCTAGCAGGAAGAGGCAGATTCAGGCGTGACTACATGCTGGGTGTCTCCTAGGCCAGGGTTGGAGCGGGGGGGAGGTCTTGGTTTGCCCAAGAAACGTTTCTTATGAAACCAGAAGCAGAGAAAGAACATCTTTGTCTAAGGACCTAAATGAAAACCAAGGCTGTCCGAACTCACCTGCAATTCTGGGACTTCACGGTAGTTTAGAAGTAGGGAGGCCCCCAAGGAGGGGAGAAGGGTACCAACTTAGTTCAGCAGGGTGTGATGCTACACCCAGCCAGAGGGTGGCAGCACCTTCCACATGCCCTACAAGCATCTCTTCTGACAATTCCAGGGTGTTTTTGTGGGATGGCCTTCCCCTTGCTCAGCCAGCCTCTTTTGCATTTTCTTCTTCTACGGGAAAGTGAGTTAAACAGCACTTGGCTTTGCAAGGAACACAGCCAACAAATGAGATATCAAAAGTAGCTTCCTGTGTAAGAGATCAGACTCCACCAGGCACACACGCCGGCGCTCTGCTGGAGCTCCTGGGCTCTGCAGCCAGCTTCATTTAGGATTCATAAATACTTTTGCGCACTCCCGCACATACAGCCACCAAAGGAATTTCATTCTGTATCATGTGCATTCAAATGCAACAAAGTGAGAAAATGTGGCCATTAAAAAGAAGAAAAAGAAGAGGAAGGAAGAGGGGCTGAAGAAAGTCTGAGGCTCTGAGTAGCAGGTGTTTGCTGGTTGATGACTTGATGAAGGATGCTTCCATCTTTATGTCCCCACAGAGAATCCTCCCCCTGGCTCCATTTCAACTGAAGCCAGGTGGGTGAATGCAGCCTATACTGGCCGGTATAGGGTACTTTGGTCAATGACACTTTAAATATGCTAAATTGGATGCCTGTCAAGGTGGGCATCGACCTTAGATATGGGTTGGCCCTAAAGTCCCTTCTTCAAGGCTTCTGGGGAACTGGGATATTTTGAATGCCAACTTGGGGTTTAGGTATCAAATCCAAATGCCTTTGGGAACCAGGTTGAGGGATCTAAACATACCAAGCTGGTCAGGTGATAACCAGGATGTGGCTGTCCATGCTGAAGGGGTCAGCAGTTACTCAGTTCCAGTGGGTTATGCCCAGGTGGGAACTGTTGTCAACTCTCCCAATTTATCAAAAGAAGCTGGAAATCTATGTGGTTTTTTTTTTATCATAAAATCCCTTGATTTTCAAATGATGACAGCTAATTTTAAAAATTAATTACTGTGCTGGCCAAAAAAACAATTCCAACAGGGTACACCTTTCAATTCTATCCTAAACACCCTAGTCTGTCAAATACTTCCCTTCTCTGCTTGTTTGAAATCCATATGATCTGTGCCCCATAAAGTGCCAGGTTTGATTTTTCTGACTTGTTCTCTAGCTTTGCACTGTTTGCTCAGCAAGACTCTACACATTTCAAGGGCAAAGGCATGTCTTTTTTCCCCAATAGTTTCCAGCTGACAGTAGATGCTAAGCAATTTTTTGTGAGTTATAACCTGCCCTATTCCATGAAGGATTTGAAGAATCCTACATAAATACATGCTACAGAAAAATAAAATAAATCAGCAAGAGCATCAGGGTAAATACTTAGACTTGACCTACTGACTGGGTGCCTCTAAGGTATGGTGTTGTGTGAGTTTCCTCTGGATAGCATTCAGATGTCTTCCTTAGATTATATGCAGAACCCAGAGGGTTAAGAGGGTGCCTGGAACATGGGGAAAGCTCACAGATTGTTAGTGGAGTGAACGAAGGACAAAGCAAGTGAAATGGCCCTAGAGAAGGAGGCCTGTGCACGTGAGGCAGAGAGATCAGAACGTAAGATCCAAGCTCAGCCTTGAGCTGGGAGCCAGAATAATGAATTGCAGTTTCTTTACTGAGCCTCCTTTGGTTGTAAGTGACGGAAATATAACAAAAACTGGCTTAGGCAAAAAGAGGAATGTACTAGAAGGATATTGATGGGATAGCCTTCCAAGCCATGAAAGAGAAGGGATTCATTTGGACCCACAGGAAAATCTGAATGAGATAGATCTCTCTCTGTATTTCATCTCTCCTTTGAGTTCTGGCTTTATTTTCTCCCTCAGCAGTCAGACTTCCTTCACGCATTAGGGCACAAAGCTACCAAAAATCTCCATGCCTCACATCCAGTAGCTTCTACCCCTGGGGGAAACTGCTTCATAATCTTTCTCATAGCAAGATTAAGACCCACGGGGAGGGGCTTTCAATGTCTCACTGGGGTTTCAGTGCCCCTCCCCAGGGCCATCCCGATCAACCATGGCAGCCACAGAGAAGGTTGCCATGACTGGCTGGCTTTGGGCAGATACCCACATGGAGTAACAACATGGCAGCTTTTTTTGTTTGTATTAGGTTTTATTGTTTTGTCTTGGGTTGGTTTGGTTTTCTTTGGTGGGGGGGAAGAGTTTGAAATTTCTTTTAATATTTTTATTTTATTGGAGTATAGTTGAATTACAATACTGTGTTACTTTCAGGTGTACAGCAAAGTGATTCAGCTATACATATACACATATCTGTTCTTTTTTATATTCTTTTCTCATATAGGTTATCACAGGATATTGAGTTCCTGGGCTATATAGTAGGTCCTTGTTGGTCATCTATCTTGTATACAGTAGTGTGTTTGATTCAAACCACAAGGTTTGTTTTGGGGGAGGAACATTTCCCAGAAGATGGGGGCTCTGTTCTTAGAAGAAGGGAAGTGTCCCGGCAGATCAAACAGCCTCTGGAGTTCATATAGCACTTGGCTACAAGTGCCTCTTTTAGGATCATCTCATTTTATTTGTCCCTCGGAAAACTCTGTGAGGAGTGTAGAGCACTTATAATGGTTCCCATTTCACTGTTAGAAAAAATAAGGTTCAGAGAGAGGAAGCAACTTAACCAAGATCACATAGCTTCTAAATGACCCATCCAGGCCTCAAGCATTTTTTTTCACTTTAATACCAATGCTTATCCTTTTATAGTGGAGGTGAGTGAGAAGGTTGTGAGCTTTCTAGAAAAGGAGTCTCTCATTGCAAGATCATGCTTTCCTGAATTCTATAAAGCCTCAACTGGTAGAACCCTAACTTGGTTGCTATTCCTCAGCTCCTTTTGGAAGTTTGTCAGGATCCCCTGAGATACATGCATCTGACCTCAATGGCCATCTCCTCATGGTTCAGGAATTTTGTTGTCTACCCAGGATTCATAGCCAAAGACTCCCTCTAGCCACTCAACTCTAAACTGTCTAATTTTGGGTATTTAGAGGTACTTCTGCTTTGTGAACTGCTTGGAGTCCTCTGGTCCAGAAGCGCTAATGCCCATAGGAAAAGAGGAACTGGAAAAAGGCAGAAAATCCACCTAGGAGATGTGGTGTTGACCAAGACAAAGATGATCATATCCATTTCTGAAGTTGGGAGCAGCTCCAGCCACCTTTGGTGGGTGGCACAACCTCATGAGTACTGAGAACATGGCGGCAGGGTATTTGGAATCTTCCAACCAAAGATGATGAGGGGAAAAGACCTCTTTAGCTGTATCACCACTAGACTCCCAAGTCTCATGCCCTCTCCTGCTTCTGAGGCAAATCGTGAATATGCATCTTTCCTCCTGCATGTCAATGCCCAGAGAAGTACTGGATCGAATTGATTTGAGTGGGATCAGCCAGACCCTGTGTCCAAGCTGCCTTGTCTGAGTGTAGTCAGCACAGCCTAATAGAAAGGAAGAATTACTCTTGACACTAGGATTATCACTGCCAAAGACATCAATAACTTTTTAAAGGTGTGAGATAATATAACACTAATTATCAATTGAGGGAACCCATCACAAGGAGAAGGCAAGTAAGGTTTCGGTTTTCCTTTCTGCGTGAACCCTACCCCTCCATTCCACAAAGATTTGTTGTTCCCTGGGTTTGGCCCAGTGCATAATTCAGTGATCTGTGTGGCAGGAAACATTTAGAAAACTTCTTTTGCCTTCTCCGGGAGGCTGGGACAAAGGTGGCTTACAGCTATTCATCCATGCAAGCAAAGCTATCGCTGCTGCAGCCCTCTGGCAGAGCCAGAACCATGGCCCCTCTCATCCCCATTTGGTGACTTGCCTAAGCATGACATAATGATTGTTGTGACAGAGTCAGAGAAGAAAAATACAGGTTGGATGAGATAAATTGATGCCACCCCAGGTTTCCCAGCAGTCCTGGTGGTGAGGAACTCTTCCTGCCTTGGAGGTTTTGCTTTCTCAGAAGGAAACTGTAGTGTTTAATGTTGATGATGAAGGTAAAGGAATGGAGTTCTCTAGGGTGTTATAGAGAAACTTAAATGAATTGGATGGTCCCTAATTTTATCCATTTATTCATCCTAAAAATTCTGGGCACTGTGCTTGGTCCTGAGCATGCAATGAAAAACACTCTCAAAACACTTGAGATAAGAGACACTGGTTTTAGGAAAGATCTCGGTGTTCTCCTCATTTGCTGCCAGTAATAAATTCTCCCTTCTGCCTTCCCCCCGCCAAAAAAAGAAACCACTCAGGATGTATTGGGAGGCAAAAACAAGTATATCAACAATTGTGCTTTACCTTTCTAAGGCCTGAACTGTTGGAACCATTTATTCTTTGTATTCATTCATCAGAAAGATATTTTGTGAGTACCAACTATGTGTCTGGGCCTTCACTGGATGCTGGGAAGACAGCAGTAAACAAGACAAGACAAGACGAGATTTCTAGTGGGAAACTGAGCTACAGAGCAGTCCATAAAATGAATACACAAGGTAGTTACAGAGTGAAATAAGTGCTCTGAAGAAAAAGTTGATGATATAATAAAAAGTGAGTGGGGTGGGGGATAAGTTCAGATAAAAAGGTCTCTCGGAAGAGGTGATATTTGAGCTGAAATTTATGGATTAGAAGAAGCCAGTCAAGCCAAGAGATAAACAGAAAGAGTGCTGGCAGCCGTGGTGTGCTGGTAAATGTTTTACAGCTGGCTCTCTGGGGGAAATGAAAGCCCTGATTTGTAGTGTTTGCCAGTTTCCATGGTGTAAATACTCCCACACTGCCAATTTCAAGCTGCCAACATGATACTGCTGCACACAGGATTGGGAAGAGATGTGTAAAACAGATTCCCACTACCCTGCGTGAGCTGCCTCCAGCAGACCACTCACTGGCTCACGGTTACCTGGCCATACCAAGGGGCAAGTAGGCAGTGGGTCCTGGCCCATATTAAGGAATCAGATGGCTAGACTGATGGGACTAGAGAGAGAGATTTCTGGGGCTGAGATTTCTAGGTTGAGGACTGGGGTTGCTACATTCAGATGCAGCTACTAAATATTATATGGTTAGCACACTCCACAATTCAATGCAAGAGGCACTGCTCCTGATCCATCTTGATCCCATTTTAAAATTGGATATTCCCATATCACCAACCTAGATATTTTCTACTTAAAAAATGTAGTAAGTGTCCTTTAATATGTGTGTGTATGTGTATGCATGGGTGGATAGGCTTGGTGTTGTGGGTACAAAAAATGAGAAATGCAGAGTCCCTGCCCTCATGGCACTTACAAACTTATAGAAAAAATGGAAACAGGAAAAGAAAACTAACATTTATTAAACATATACCATTAATAAAAATTAGAGACCAGGAGGAGGGAAACATGGGAAGATTACACATAATCTGTGTATAAAGAATAGATTTTTACAGTTTGATGTGACTGAGAATTTTCCAGAAGGACAGAAAAAGATGGAAAGGATAAGTGGTTTTCTTTGGCTCAGGCCAGGAAAATGTCATCTGATAAGAATTGTCCTAACTACTCTTCTAGTGAACACATGGTTTATCCATCAAGGAGACTTTGAGAGGGACCCAGGAGGTCAGTTTAAAGAATTTGGCCACAGTCACCTTCAAGAATCTAGAACCTAGGACTCAGAGAGATGGGCAACATCAGGGAACTGTCAACCGATAAGATGCCTTAACAATTTAAGAGTCCTTTGGGAGTGGATATTACCACCTAATACTTGAATGCAGATGCTATAATTTATAACATGAAGTTGTTCTCTCTGATTGGCATTTTAGGGGTGGTCCCTGATGGTAAGTACTGTCCTTTGCAGGGCTGACCAATGATCATTCAGTGTCTGGCCTTTTCAAACTGCTTTGTCAGGGACTCTACAGAGATGTATTGATTTACTTTGTGTCAGCAATGAAGAGTTCGAGAGTCTGGCAGGAAAACCAGATGGAGAAATCCAGCAGAATTGCAAACCTGGGACCCAGGCTTGGAGCCGGTTACGTACCCAGAGGAGATAGACGCTTAGGAAAGAGATTGTTCCTTTAATTCTAAGTGAAAGAATAACAGTAGAAAATGGAAAAGCATTTACAGGAATGTTGCTGTTAGGTGCAGGAAGAGGATTGAGAGAGGTAACTGGGTAACAGATGTTAATTTCCTAGAAACAAATGAAGAGAAAATCATGAGAATAAAGAGTTTCATAAAGAAGGACACAGTCAGCAGATTGAAACATAGCCAAGAAGTTATGAGATTGAGAACTGAGAAAAGGCCATTGAAACAAGTGATCAGGACGTCATTAGTCATCTTTGTGACAGCATTTCAGTAACATCAGTAACTAACATCCTGTATAGTGCTTTTTAGTGTGTGTGTGGCAGGGGTCTTCCTTATCTATTAGCTCATTTGATATTCATAAAAAATGTGATGAAGAAAGTGAGGTTCAGGTAGTAAAGAGTTGATCCAGAAACTGAGCCCATGTTTTCTGAATCCAAATCTCATCCTCATTCTGTTGTGTTGCACAGCATCCCTCAAGAGGGCACCTTGGCACCAAAGCTGGACCACAAGGAAGGAGTGAGATGCAAGGATGTGGTCAATGTCAAGGGCAGCGAGAACACAACACCCTCTTTGAAACTCTGCATGGTGAAGAGAAGCTGAGTGGTCACTGGAGGGACTTTTTTTTCCAGGATGAAAATAATGTTAAATGTTTTGGACCAGGAAAGGAAGGACTGGGTATCAGAGAAATGGAACAATGTCGCAAAAGGGGAAGAAGAGAAATGGGATCAAGAACACATGTGGAGGGACACTCATGGCACATCACTGGGAGAGCGAAAAGGCAGAGGAAATTCTGAGCTGAAGATATCATTGTTGGATGAGGACATCGTGAGATCATCTTTAAGGCTGAGAAGGGGCACCCATAGAGTTGAGAGATTGAGAAGAGGGGGAAGAGAGAAGGAAAGCTGTTGTGGGTGTTTGCTTGATGACCTCCTGACACCCTGTCGTATTCTATTCATGTCTCCTGGGGTTAGGGAGGATCCAGAGACTTCTTTTAACCTACAGTGACCACTTTGGGGCACTGGCAGTCCTTTTGTGGGGTAATGGTGGTATAATGCAAATAGCCCTTGGCTTGGACACCCAACACTTAGAGTCCAGTTCTGGCCTCAAGTTTTCCTTGGCTTTTTGTCCAGGAACTCCAACTGCTGGACAATATACTTGCAGGTCACACTGTTCTCAAACTCACTGGGACCAAAGCCATCATAAAGTAACAGAATTTCAAGTGTTGGAAAGATAACCTGGTCTAATCCTCGAATTCCCTTTATAACAACTGCACCAAGTGTTCTGCTTCATCATTTCCTATGATAAGGAACTCACGGCTTCTTTAGGTGCCCTGTTCCTCCTTATGTTTGTCTCAGATCTGACTTCTAGGCAATACAGAACACAGAAGTAAATTGGCCACTTCCTGCTCCCCGGGGAGTGGTCGTAAAGGACTTGAAGAGAACCATCATGTCACTTTCATCTTCTATGCTTCAGAAAAGCAAACCAAATTCTTCCAGTTGTTTCTGGGATTCTGACGATCACGTTTGTTTTTGCCTGGACACACCCCAAAATGCTAATGACTGTAGGTGTGCTTCAGCTGAGCCCACATTCTGCCTCTTTACCTATTTGCCTGAGGCCCTGATCCCCTTGGACTTGACCAGAGTCTCTCTGCCTCCAGTTTCTCTTCTCACAGGTTCATCCTGCAAGCTGCTGTCAGACTAACCATCCTAAAACATGTTATTTTTACAGGTCACTTCCCTTGTCAGAGAAATCGCAGCCGTTCTCCATTTGCTATGAGAGGAAGTTCAAGTCTGGCATTAAATACCCTACAAAATGAGCATCTCAGTATTTTTGCAAGCTCTTCTCTGTTCTGAATATCCCCCTCCAACCAGGGTTGCTCATTCATCTTCCCATTTATTCAACTATTTATTCATTAAAGAAACAATTATTGAATGTCAACTTTATGCCAGGCGTATGACAGCTAATGGGAATACAAATATGATAGAGACATAGTCCTTGACATGAAGGTGTTCACAGTCTGGGGAGGAAAAAAACTATGTATGGACATAAACAATTCGTGTTATCAAATATGACAAAAAATAACCCCTAGATATCACAGCAACGATGTGCAGTGCTAACAGGGAAGGAAGTGATCTTCTCTGCTCAGAGTGGTAAGAAAGGATTCAAAGAGAGGGTCCTGTTTAAGTTGAGACTTGAATGATAGGTAGAAGTATGCATAGTTAATAAGGAAAGACAAAAATGTTATAAGTAGAAGAAACAACATCTGAAAAACCATATTCTAGAAACTTCAAGTTGTCTAACATTTCAGAAGAGTATGGATATGTGAAAAAGGGGGGAGAAAGAAGTGGTGAGCTCCTAAATCTTTAACAATAAGCCCTTTGGGGTTGGGGAGGATCCTGGTTTGTAGCATTTGCCTATTTCTATGGTGTAAATATTCCCATCATGACTGATTTCAAACTACTGATGTGACATCACTGAACACAGAGCTGGGGAAAAGTTGTGTTCAAATGGCTCTCACAAGCCGGTAGAAAGTAGACAAGGACATAATCAGGAAAGGATTCTATAGGTTAAGGAACTGGGCTTTTTATCCTATGGGATGATGGGGGGCCACTGAATGGCTTAAAGCTAGATAATGACATGACCAGCTTTTCCTTAAGGAAAAAACCACAAATTCAAAAAGATACATGCACCCCAATTTTCATAACAGCATTATTTACAATTGCCAAGATATGGAAGCAACCCAAGTGTCCATCAACAGATAAATGGATAAAGAAGATGTGGTATATACATGTAATGGAATACTATTCAGCCATAAAAAGAACAAAATTTTGCCATTTTCAGCAACATGGATAGACTTGGAGGGTATCTTGCTAAGTGAAATAAGTCATACAGAGAAAGACAAACACTGTATGATATCATTTATACGTGGAATCTAAAAATTACAACAAACTAGTACATATAACAAAAATGAAGCAGACTCACAGATGTAGAGAGCTACCCAGTGGTTACCAGTGAGCAGAGGGAAGGGGGAAGGGCAAGATAGCAGTAGGGGAATAAGAGTTACAAGCTATTGGGTATAAAATAGGATACAAGGATATATTGTACAACATGGGGAATATAGCCAATATTTTATAATATCTATAAATGGAGTATAACATTTAAAAATTGTGAATCACTGTAGTGCACTCCTGTAACTTATAAAATTGTACAGCAAATATGCTTCAATAAAAAATAATTTAAAATAAATTTTTAAAAAGAAAAACGGGGCTTCCCTGGTGGTGCAGTGGTTGAGAGTCCACCTGCCGATGCAGGGAACACGGGTTCGTGCCCTGGCCCGGGAAGATCCCACGTGCCACGGAGCGGCCGGGCCCATGGGCCATGGCCACTGAGACTGTGCGTCCGGAGCCTGTGCTCTGCAATGGGAGAGGCCGCGGCAGTGAGAGGCCTGCGTACCGCAAAAAAAAAAAAAAAAAAAAAAATGTATGTGTGTAATTGTGGATGGGTATGGTATGAGAGAAGTAAATGATGAGAATTAGGAGACTAGTTAGGACAGTGGTTCTAAACTCTAGCTGTATGCCATACATTAGAATTACCTGTGGAATTAAAAAATAATAATAATAATAGTGCCGAGATCTTAATCCCAAGATTCTGATTAAATCTATCTGGGGCTGGACCTAGGTTTCTGTGTCTTAAATGCTTCCTGGGTGATGGTAATAGAGAGCATGGGTTGCAAAGTGCTGAGTTAGGAGACTATTGCTCTGAAATACGTTTTCTCTTTATCCAATCTCATGTTTTGCCTTGGGGACCACTCCAGCTCCACCTCCAAACACTCTTCAATTGGCTCATCCATTCCAAGTGGCCAGTTCTTCCCTTCAGACTCAGTCCTTCCTAATTTTCCCTCCTGAGGTTTTCTGGACCTTGCTTTTGCTTCCCAACCTGGCCTCACTCAGAAATCGAATTATCAGTGACCCTCAGTTTCAAGCCTGGCTGCTCTGAGCCAGTCCTGACCACTCTCACACCAAAACCCCAACACAGGATAGTAACCCTTCTTTTTTTTTTTTTTTTTTTTTTTTTTGCTGACAGGCTTCTTTTATTGAAGCATAAGAAAAATACAGAAAACTGGGTAAATTGCAAGTATGCAGCTCAATAGCTTTTCCCCAAATCACCTGTGTAATCAGCATCCAATCAAGAAATATAAATGTACCAGAATCCCAGAAGCCGCTCCTGATACCTTCCAGTCACTCCCCCTCACTCTAACCACTATCCTGACTTCAACCACCTTAGGTTAGTTTTGCCAGTTTGAGGACTTAATAAGAATAGAATCATAAAATATTACTGATGGACTTTATTTTATTTAGTATTAATTCGAGATTTCATAGCTAATTTTTTTTACATCTTTATTGGAGCATAATCGCTTTACAATCGTGTGTTAGTTTCTGCTTTATAACAAAGTGAATCAGCTATACATATACATATAGCCCCATATCTCTCCCTCTTGCATCTCCCTCCCACCCCTCTAGGTGGTCACATAGCACCGAGCTGATTTCCCTGTGCTATGTGGCTGCTCCCCACTAGCTATTTGACATTTGGTAGTGTATATATGTCCATGTCCCTCTCACTTCGTCCCAGCTTACCCTTCCCCCTCCCCATGTCCTCAAGTCCATTCTCTACATCTGCGTCTTTATTCCTGTCCTGCCCCTAGGTTCTTCAGAACCATTTTTTTTTTTTAGAATCCATATATATGTGTGAGCTTATGGTATTTGTTTTGCTCTTTCTGATTACTTCACTATGTATGACAGACTCTACTTACGTCCAACTCACTAAAAATAACTCAATTTTGTTTCTTTTTATGGCTGAGTAATATTCCATTGTATATATGTGCCACATCTTCTTTATCCATTCATCTGTCGATGGACACTTAGGTGGCTTCCATGTCTTCACTATTGTAAATAGAGCTGCAATGAACATTGTGATACATGACTCTTTTTGAATTATGGTTTTTTCAGGGTATATGCCCAGTAGTGGGATTGCTGGGTCATATGGTAGTTCTACTTTTAGTTTTTTAAGGAACCTCCATACTGTTCTCCATAGTGACTGTATCAATTTACAATCACACCAACAGTGCCAGAGGGTTCCCTTTTCTCCACACCCTCTCCAGCATTTATTGTTTGTAGATTTTTTTGATGACGGACATTCTGACTTGTGTGAGGTGATACCTCATTGCAGCTTTGATTTGCATTTCTCTAATGAATAGTGATGTTAGAGCATTCTTTCTTGTGTTTGCTGGCAATCTGTATATCTTCTTTGGAAAAATGTCTATTTAGGTCTTCTGCCCATTTTTTGATGGGGTTGTTTGTTTTTTTCATATTGAGCTGCACGAGCTGCTTGTAAATTTTGGAG
The DNA here is from genome assembly GCF_002837175.3 of Physeter macrocephalus. Taxonomy (NCBI): domain Eukaryota; kingdom Metazoa; phylum Chordata; class Mammalia; order Artiodactyla; family Physeteridae; genus Physeter; species Physeter macrocephalus. Next base: position 16,390,122 of record NC_041229.1, on the reverse strand, counting down.
ATTAATCCTTTGTCAGTTGCAAATATTTTCTCCCATTCTGAGGGTTGTCTTTCAGCTTGTTTATGGTTTCCTTTGCTGTGCAAAAGCTTTTAAGTTTCATTAGGTCCCATTTGTTTATTTTTGTTTTTATTTCCATTTCTCTAGGAGGTGGGTCAAAAAGAATCTTGCTGTGATTTATGTCATAGAATGTTCTGGTTATGTTTTCCTCTAAGTTTGATAGTGTCTGGCCTTACATTTAGGTCTTTAATCTATTTTGAGTTTAGTTTTATGTATGGTGTTAGGGAGTGTTCTAATTTCATTCTTTTGCATGTAGCTGTCCAGTCTTCCCAGCACCACTTATTGAAGAGGCTGTCTTTTCTGCATTTTATATTCTTGCCTCCTTTATCAAATATAAGGTAACCATATGTGTATGGGTTTATCTATGGGCTTTCTATCCTATTCCATTGATCTATATTTTTGTTTTTGTGCCAGTACCATACTGTCTTGATTACTGTAGCTTTGTAGTATAGTCTGAAGTCTGAGAGCCTGATTTCTCCAGCTCCGTTTTTCTTTCTCAAGATTGTTTTAGCTATACGGGGTCTTTTGTGTTTCCATACAAATTATGAAATTTTTTGTTCTAGTTCTGTGAAAAATGCCATTGGTAGTTTGGTAGGGATTGCATTGAATCTGCAGATTGCATTGGGTAGTATAGTCATTTTCACAATGTTGATTCTTCCAATCCAAGAGCATGGTATATCTCTCCATCTGTTGGTATCATCTTTAATTTCTTTCATCAGTGTCTTATAGTTTTCTGCATACAGGTCTTTTGTCTCCTTAGGTACGTTTATACCTAGGTATTTTATTCTTGCTGTTGCAATGGTAAATGGGAGTGTTTATTTAATTTCTCTTTCAGATTTTTCATCATTAGAATATAGGAATGCAAGAGATTTCTGTGCATTAATTTTGTATCATGCAACTTTATGAAATTCATTGGTTACCTCTAGGAGTTTTCTGGTCGCATCTTTAGGATTCTCTGTGTATAGTATCATGTCATCTGCAAACAGTGACAGCTTTACTTCTTCTTTTCCAATTTGTATTCCTTTTATTTCTTTTTCTTCTCTGATTGCCATGGCTAGGACTTCCAAAACTATGTTGAATAATAGTGGTGAGAGTGGACATCCTTTTCTTGTTCCTGATCTTAGAGGAAATGCTTTTTCACCATGGAGAATGATGTTTGCTGTGAGTTTGTCATATATGGTCTTTATTATGTTCAGGTAGGTTCCCTCTATGCCCACTTTCTGGGCAGTTTTTATCATAAATGGGTGTTGAATTTTGTCAAAGCTTTTTCTGCATCTATTGAGATGATCATATGGTTCTTCTTCAATTTGTTAATATGCTGTATCACATTGATTGATTTGCGTATATTGAAGAATCCTTGCATCCCTGGGATAAATACCACTTGATCATGGTGTATGATCCTTTTAATGTGTTGTTGGATTCTGTTTGGTAGAATTTTGTTGGGGATTTTTGCATCTATATTCATCAGTGGTATTGGTCTGTAATTTTCTCTTTTTGTAGTATCTTTGTCTGGTTTTGGTATCAGGGTGATGGTGGCCTCATAGAATCAGTTTGGGAGTGTTTCTTGCTCTGCAATTTTTTGGAAGAGTTTGAGAAGGATGGGTGTTAGCTCTTCTCTAAATGTTTGA
>NC_041229.1:16386348-16388053 GCF_002837175.3 Physeter macrocephalus | reverse complement strand
GTCTGTTTATATTTTCTATTTCTTCCTGGTTCTGTCTTGGAAGGTTATACCTTTCTAAGAATTTGTCCATTTCTTCCAGGTTGTCCATTTTATTGGCATAGAGTTGCTTGTAGTAATCTCTTAGGTTGCTTTGTATTTCTGCAGTGTCTGTTTTAACTTCTCCTTTTTCATTTCTAATTTTATTGATTTGATTTCCTCCCTCTTTTTTTGATGAGTCTGGCTAATCTTTTATCAATTTTGTTTATCTTCTCAAAGAAGCAGCTTTTAGTTTTATTGATCTTTGCTGTTGTTTTCTTTGTTTCTATTTCATTTATTTCTGCTCTGATCTTTATGATTTCTTTCCTTCTGCTAACTTTAGATTTTGTTTGTTCTTCTTTCTCTAGTTCCTTTAGGTGTAAAGTTAGATTGTTTATTTGAGATTTTTCTTGTTTCTTGAGGTAGGCTTATATAGCTATAAACTTCCCTCCTAGAACTGCTTTTGCTGCATCCCATAGGTTTTGGGTCATCGTGTTTTCATTGTCATATATTTCTAGGTATTTTTTGATTTACTCTTTGATTTCTTCAGTGATCTCTTGGTTATTTAGTAGTGTACTGTTTAGCTACATGTGTTTGTATTTCTTACAGATTTGTTCCTGTAATTGATATCTAGTCTCATATTGTTGTGGTCTGAAAAGATACTTGATACGATTTCAATTTTCTTGAATTTACCAAGGATTGATTTGTGACCCAAGATATGATCTATCCTAGAGAATGTTCCATGAGCACTTGAGAAGAAAGTGTATTCTGTTGTTTTTGGATGGAATGGCTGATAAATATCAATTAAGTCCAACTTGTTTAATGTATCATTTAAAGCTTGTGTTTCCTTACTTATTTTCACTTTGGATTATCTGTCCATTGGTGAAAGTGAGGTGTTAAAGTCCCCTACTATGATTGTGTTACTGTCAATTTCCCCTATCATGGCTGTTAGCATTTGCCTTATGTACTAAGGTGCTCCTATGTCGGGTGCATAAATATTTACAATTGTTATATCGTCTTTTGGATTGATCCCTTGATCATTATGTAGTGTCCCTCTTTGTCTCTTGTAATAGTCTTTATTTTATAGTCTATTTGGTCTGATGTGAGAATTTCTTCTCCAGCTTTCTTTGGATTTCCATTTACATTGAATACCTTTTTCGATCCCCTCACTTTCAGTCTGTATGTGTCCCTAGATCTGAAGTGGGTCTCCTATAGACAGCATATATACGGGTCTTGTTTTTGTACCCATTCAGCCAGTCTATGTTTTTTGGTTGGAGCATTTAATCCATTTACATTTAAAGTAGTTATCGATATGTATGTTCCTATTACCATTTTCTTAACTGTTTTGGGTTTGTTATTGTAAGTCTTTTCCTTCTCTTGTGTTTCCTACCTAGAGAAGTTCCTTTAGCATTTGTTGTTAAGCTGGTTTGGTGGTGCTGAATTCTCTTGAAAGATCAGCTTTTAACCTTATGGAGATTCCCTTGTATGTTTTTTGTTGTTTTTGCCTTGCTGCTTTTAATATTTTTTCTTTGTATTTAATTTTCGATAGTTTGATTAATATGTGTTTTGTCGTGTTTCTCCTTGGATTTATCCTGTATGGGGTTCTGCACTTCCTGGACTTGATTAACTATTTCCTTTCCCATATTAGGGAAGTTTTCAACTATAATCTCTTCAAATATTTTCTCAGTCC
>NC_041229.1:16369048-16386011 GCF_002837175.3 Physeter macrocephalus | reverse complement strand
ATCTTTACTATCATTACTCTGAATTCTTTTTCAGGTAGACTGCCTATTTCCTCTACATTTGTTTGGTCTGGTGGGTTTTTACCTTGCTCCTTCATCTGCTGTGTGTTTCTCTGTTTTCTCATTTTGCTTAGCTTACTGTCTTTGGGGTCTCCTCTTCACAGGCTGCAGGTTCGTAGTTCACATTGTTTTTGGTGTCTGTCCCCAGTGGGTATCGTTGTTTCAGTGGGTTATATAGGCTTCCTAGTGGAGGGGACTGGTGCCTGTGTTCTGGTGGGTGAGGCTAGATTTTGTCTTTCTGGTGGGCAGGTCCATGTCCAGCGATGTGTTTTGGGGTTTCTGTGACCTTATTATGATTTTAAGCAGCCTCTCTGCTAATGGATGCCGTTGTGTTCCTGTTTTGCTAGTTGCTTGGCATAGGATGTCCAGCACTGCAGCTTGCTGCATGCTGAGTGGAGCTGGGTCTTAACATTGAGATGGATATCTCTGTGTGCGCTTTCACCATTTGATATGATGTGGAGCCAGGAGGTTTCTGGTGGACCAATGTCCTTATCTTGGCTCTCCCACCTCAGAGGTACAGGCCTGACACCCAGCCCAAGAAGTCAGCCACACGACTCAGAATAAAAGAGAGGAAAAAAAAGAAAGAAAAATAAATAAATAAATAAAATAAAGTTATTTTAAAAATTATTAAAAATTTAAAAAATTAAAAAGTAATAAATAGGGCTCCCCTGGTGGCACAGTTGTTGAGAGTCCACCTGCCGATGCGGGGGACACGGGTTCGTGCCCCGGTCTGGGAGGATCCCACATGTCATGGAGCGGCTAGGCCCATGAGCCATGGCTGCTGACCCTGCACATCCGGAGCCTGTGCTCTGCAATGAGAGAGGCCACAGCAATGAGAGAGAGGCCCACATACCGCAAAAAAAAAAAAAAAAAAAAAAAAAAAGTAATAAATAAAGAAAAAAGAAAGAGAGAAAGAAAGAAGAGAGCAACCAAACCAAACAAACAAATCCACCAATGATAACTAGCATTAAATACTATACTGAAAAAAAAAAAAAGGACAGACAGAACCCTAGGACAAATGGTAAATGCAAAGCTCTACAGACAAAGTCACATAAAGAAGCATACACATACACACTCACAAAAAGAGAAAAAGGAAAAAAGTATATATAACTTTTGGGAAGTCTGAGGTCTTGTGCCAGCATTCAGTAGGTGTTCTCTAGGAGCTGTTCCACATGTAGATGTATTTCTGATGTATTTGTGGGGAGGAAGGTGATCTCCATGTCTTACTCCTCCACCATCTTTAAGGTCTCTCCCTAATCCTTCTTGAAAAAAGAGAATGGACAAAGCCCCTTGTAGGAAAAGATGAATAACTGAGGCTGTGAAGTCGGTGAGGAATTAATGTTAATATAACAATGACAATGAGTGAACAGTTACTGAATGCTTTCTGCAGGCCACTTACTGCAGGGTACTTTCTATGTGCTTTCTGTATATTAGTTTAAATCTCCCAACAATTCTATGAAGTAGGTAATATTATTATCCTTCCTACTTTATACATGAAGAAATTGAAACACTCAAAATAAGTAACTTCAACAAGGTCAACAGCTGGTAAGTGGTAAAGCCAACCTTCAAACTCATGCAGTTTGGCTCAAAGGATCATGTTCCCAACCATTACGTGATTCCACCTCTTTTAAGTAATGCTTAGGTCTACCTAAGAGAGGGGTTGGTTATTACTGATGTCTAATGAGGAAGCAGTAGGAGTCAAATTCCAGGTTGGTAGCACAGGCCTTTGAGAGGACAGGGCTTCCACCAGTCAAAACAGAGCGGTAGGGAGGAAGAGACATTTTGCAGGATATGAGTTTGAACGTGGTGCTTTTGAAGTGCTGTGGGAGATTACCTGTAAATTGCATAGGATGTGAAGCTTAGGAAAGGAAGTTTGAGTTGGAAATATACATTTTGGTAGTTGTCAGGATTGAAGCAGGAGTTAAAGCCTTGGGAATAAGGACAATTATTGCAGTCACCCAGGAAGAGTTTGCTGACTGAAAAGAGAAGAAGGCCAAAGCCAAGCACTAGGGAGACCAATAGTTAATGTGACCTGAATGAGTACACTGAATGCAAAGAATTAGAAGAGAGCAGAAACATCAGGGGAACTTGATACAGAGGAAACCAGGGAAGTGGATTACTCCCTGAAGGAGGGGATTGAGCAGCAGTATCCAATGTTGCAAGAGCACAGGTAAATAAGGACAGAAAAGCAGTCACTGGACTTGAACATAGAAGGTCATTGGTGACCATTGCTAGAGTAGTTTTAGTAAAATGATGAAAGCAGTGAATTATGGGAATATGTATATATATGTATATGTGTGTATATATTACAGATTTTTTTCTCTTTAATCTGGACAGTTCTTTTTATGACCTTAGAAATTGAAGAGATTCTTAAAAAGGGCGGGGTGGTAATGATAAGCCTTGAACAGAAAAATGATATGATTATACAGATTACCCAGTATTCCTGTTATGGGTTTAGACATAAGTACAGTTCACTCACACCTGATGACCTCCATATTCTTTATGAAGCAGAAAGCAAGAGGGTAGCATAGTGTACTTGAGCACAGATTGGTTGGGAATGCCTACTAAGTTAATATTGGTCATGAACTGTCTAAGAACCAAAAGGAAAATTTGCTAAACAGAATTGAAGATCCAACTCATATTGGAAACTCCAAATTTCTAATGATGCTGGTCTGCATGGCTGTACAATTTTCTTCAGTTCTACTCAGTCTTACAGGTTCAGGAGCAGGGAATAAAGATTGTAGAACAGATTTGGAAATGGTAACACATAAGAAAATGGGAGCAAAAGGTTACAAGTGAATAACCCAAGGAATCAACTCTGGTTTTTATGGATGATAAGAAAAGAATGAAATTAAAAGGTAGTTGATAGATGAAGGGAAAATGGAGGATTCAAGGGACTTAGAGACATCAGCAGGATTGAAGGGCAAGTACAATGGAAATTAGAAAGTAAAAGAACTGGAACCATGGTTTTGGCAGAGCAGGGGACACTGGATTTGAGATTTTCACACTAAGGGAAGAGCTAGGTGATAAGATGTAGGTAAGGTGTGGCCACATGAGAGTGGAAGCAATGTTCACTGGAGATGAGAAGGTCAAGGAACTTATAGCTATTGTGTTGAATCAGCTCTTCAAGAATGCTGAAATATCCCTGCAGGACAGGATGCACGGAAAGACTGATAAGTACTGATATATGTACTATATACTACATGGTACTGTAGTATAAGTTAAGGCATCTCAGGGGTCTGTGTAGAATTATAGCCCCTTTCAGGCTTCACCCAGCTCACTTCTTCTTTCCCACACCAAAGTTACACTCTTGCTTCCCTTGCTTCTTTAACTCAGGCCACACCCATTTTATTGCTTGGAGCTCCTTCTCCCCAAATCTGGGTACAGAGTGAAACTCAGTCTTCCCAGTTCTCACTCCCTGCTGCACCTGAAGACAAGCCTGTAGGTCCTTTTGGTTTTGAGAGCATCAGCTCCTGTTGAATCCTGCTGATTTCTGTGAGGAAACGAAGTGGAAGTGACAGGTACCAAATACAGGAAGCTGCAGAGCTTCCAGAATCTTACACCTTTCTCTCAGGCATGGTCTCTGGGGTGTATTTTCTAACTCCTCTCTGTGAGACACAATAGAAGCTTCATGAAGCTTGCTTTCTCCTGTATTCCTAAGAGTGGGGCTCAGCAAATGAAATCCCTTTGCTGAGGGCAGGCCAATCCCTTCCTGCTTTATGTTATAAGACATAAAACAGAAATTTTCAAAATATAATAGACACATGTTCCCACAACTGAAATTAAACAGAAATTAACACATTGCCATATTTGCTACCAATCTTTACTGTTTTTTTAAAGAAATAAAGCATTACAAATAGAGATAATGCTTCATCTGCATCCTTGCCCCATCTCTCTACCTCAGAGTAGACACTAATCTGAAGCTGGTGTAATTTCCATTCATGTTTTGCGCTTTGACTATGTGTTTGTCTATAAATAATACATATCATTTTGCAACTCATTTTTTTCATCAACTTTATGTTTTAGAGATTTATGCATTTTTTATATGTGGATCAGGTCCATTCATTGTAAATTTTTATTGTACAGTATTTCACTGTGTGAATAAATCACAGTTTATTAGTCCCCTGGTGAGGGATGGTTTGTTTCTATTTATTCACTGTTATAAACAGTGCTGCAGTGAGAATCCTTGCACATTTCCTTGTGCTCATTTGCTAGACATACCAGCATCTAGCAGGTCTACAGGATGTACACTAGAAGGATATTGCCATATCTTATGTATGGTAAGGCTATAGTTAATGTTTTTAAGAAACTACCAAGTTATTTTCCAAGGTGTCTGTACCATTTTATATTTCTCCCAGCAGTGTATGTGAGTTCCTATTGCTCCAAATTCTTACCAACACTTGAAATTGTGTCTTTTTAATTCTAGTCATTCTAATCAGTGTAAGAGTGTCTCATAGTGTGGTTTTAATTGGCCTTTCCCTGATGACGAATGACATATATATATACATATACATATATATATGTCATTAGTCATATTAGTCTTTGTGTATCTGTTAAATTTTTGCCAACTTTTCATGGGGTTGTTGGTTGTTCTTATTAAGCTGGTATAAATTTTTCACATACTCTAGATTAAAATTCTTTGTAAAATACATGTACTGAGAATATTTTCTCCTAGTCTGTGGCTTACCTTTTAACCTTTTAATTTTCCTAACAGTGGACTTTGAAAAACAGGAGTTTTAAATTTTTAATTAGCAACTTTTTTCTTTAGGTTTTTGTGTGTGTATGTGTGTGTGTATGTGTGTTTCATGCAAGAAATCTTTGCCTATCTCAAATTTATGAAGATTTTCTCCTACATTTTTCTAAAAGTTTAATAATTTTAGCTTCTATATTTATGTCTATGATCCGTCTTGAGTTAATTTTTGTGTATGTTATGAAGTAAGGGTCACGGTTTACTTTTTTCTGTATATCCACTTATTCCAACATCATTTGTTGAAAAGATTTTCCTTTCCCCATTGATTTACCTTGTCACCTTTATTGAAAATCAATTTATCATAGATGTGAAGGTCTATTTCTGGACCCTCTATTCTGTTCCACTGATCTGATAAATCCATCCTTATATGAATACTACTGTATTACTATAGCTTTATAGTAAGTCTGGAAATCAGGAAATATAATCTTTCAACTCTGTTTATCTTTTTCAAAGAATTTTTGGCTAGTCTAGGCCCATTGTATTTCCAAATAAATTTTAGAATGAGCTTGCCAATTTCTACAAAAAGAAGCCTTCTGGAATTTTCACAGGAATTGCTTGAATCTATAGATTAAATTGGGGAGAACTGACATCTTAATATTGAGTCTTCTGATTTATGAACATGGTATGTCATGCCATTTGTTTAGGTCTTTTTAAATTTCTCTCAGCATATTTTGTAATTTTCAAGGTACTGATCTTATACGTGTATTGTTATATTTATCTCCACATATTTTCATATGTGATACTACTATAAATGATATTATTTCTTACTTTACTTTCAAATTGTTTATTGCTATCTTATAAAAATGCAGTTGATATTTGTATATTGTCCTCACATCCTATAAACTTGCTAACATCGATTATTTTTTTCTATAGCTTTTATTGTAGATTCCTTGGAATTTACTATATACAGTATAAAGTCATCTGCAAATAAAGAAAGTATTGCTTCCTTCATTTCAATCTGTGTGTCTTAAAAATAGTTTTTTGAGGTATAATTGATATAAAATAAACTATACTTCTTTAAACTGTACAATTTGATGTTTTGATGCATGTATAAAAGCATGAAGCTATTGCCAAAATCAAGAGCATAAAACATGTCCAACATCCCCAAAAGTTTTCTCATGCCCCTTTGTACCCCTCTCACCCATCCCTATCTCCTACAGACAACTACTGATCTGCTTTCTATCAGTATAGATCAGTTTGCATTTTCTGGAGTTTAATATAACTGAAGTATATAGTATGAACACTTTTTTTGTCTGGCTTCTTTCACTCAACATAATTGTTTTGAGATTTATCCATATTGTTGTACCAATAGATTACTCCTTTTCATTGCTGAATAGTATTCTATTGTATACCATGAAGATTTTCTTCTATGTTTTCTTTTATAAATTTTATAATTTAAAATGTTACAGTTTTTGCTTATACATTTAGGACTAAAATATATTTTAAATTAATTTTTGTATATGGTACAAGATATGGATCAAAGTTCTTTTTTTCCCACATATGGATATCCAAATGTTCTAGCATCATTTATTGAACAAACTATCCTTTTCTCCACTGACTTGCAATGGCCACATTGTAAAAAATCAGTTATCCATATATGTGTGGATTTATTTCTGGACTCTATTCTAGTTCATCAATCTATTTGTCTATCTTCTCACCAATACAACTGTATCTTTATTACTGTAGACCAAGTCCTGAAATCAGGTAGTATTTGGCTTCTAAATATTTTTCTTTTCTAAATTGTTTTGGCTATTTAATGTCCTTTCCATTTCCACATGAATTTTAGAATCAAATTGTCAATTTCTTCAAAAAATGTTTGCCAAGATTATGATTTAGATGGCATTGAATCTACAGATCACTTTGGGGAGTATCAACATCTTAACAATATTGAGTCTTCCAACCCATGAGTAAAGTATGGTGCACTGTTTATTGGGGTTTCCTTAGTTACACTTACTTATGTTTTGTAGTTTTTAGTGTGTAGGCCTTGCATATCTTTTGTCAGCTTTTTCCCTGTTTCACAAACTCTGTGCAATTGTAAAGAGTATATTTTTAAAATTTCAACTTCCATGTATACATTACTAGCATATATAATTGATATTTTGTATATATTTTGTATACTTCAACATTTCCAAACTCACTAATGAGTTCTAGCAGCTTTTTTATAGATTCCAATAGATTCTCTACATAGATGATAATGTCATATGCAAATACAGACAATCTTGTTTCTTCTTTCCAACTTGGATGGCTTTTTATCTCTTGCATTATCATACTGGCTAGAACTTCTAGTTGAATAGAGGTGAAGAGAGTACACATCCTTGTGTTGTTCCTGATCTTAGGGAGAAAGCTTTCAGTCTTTTGCTGTTAATTACCATGTTAGCTATGAGTTTTTCATGGATGCTTTCTGTCAGGTTGACAAATGTTCCTTCTGTTTTCATAGTTTGCTTACATTCTTATCAGAGATGAATATGAGACTTTATCAAATGCTTTTAGTGTATCTTCTGAGATTGTCATATGGCTTTTCTTTTTTAGTTTGTTAATATAAATTTATACTGATTGATTTTCAAATCTAAATCCCACCTTGCATTCATGAGGTAAAACTTACTTGATCATAATATGTTTTTTTTATATATATTATTGGATTTAATTTGCTAAAGTGTTAAGAATTTTTGCCTTTACGTTCATAAGGCTGATACTAGTATGTAGTTTTATTTGTTTGTATTATCTTTGTATGGTTTTGGTGTCAGGGTAATGCTGGCCTTTCAGAATGAATTAAGAAATATTCCCTCCTCTTCAACTTTTAAAAATATTTTATGTGGAATTGGTATTCTTAAATGTTTGGTAGAACAAAGACAATGCAGTCACCCAGGACTGAAGTTTTCTTTGTTGGAAGGTTTTTAACTACAAATTCAGTGACTTTAATAAATACAGAGCTAGTCACATTTTCTGTTTCATCTTGAGTGAGCATTGATAGTTCTTGTCTTTATTCAAATTATTTTTTTCATTTTGTCTATGTTGTAGAATGTATTAGCATAAAGTTATTCATAATATCTATTATCATTTTAATATCTGAAATAACTCTTATTCCCAATATTGCTAACTTAAATCTACTCCCATTTTTGTCTATTCAGTCTGACTGGAGGTATATAAATATTTTTTGGTCCTATGGAAGTACCAGCTTTCAGTTTCATTAATTTTTCTATTTTTCTGTTTTCTACTTCATTGATTTCTATTCTGATCTTTATTATTTGCTTTTTTTGTATAAGTTTAATTTGCTGTTATTGTTTCTAGTTTTTTTTTTGTTTTTTTTTTTGTGGTATGCGGGCCTCCCTCTGTTGTGGCCTCTCCCGTTGAGGAGCACAGGCTCCGGACGCGCAGGCTCAGCGGCCATGGCTCACGGGCCCAGCCGCTCTGCGGCATGTGGGATCCTCCCAGACCGGGGCGCGAACCCGGTTCCCCTGCATCGGCAGGCGGACGCGCAACCACTGCGCCACCAGGGAAGCCCCTGTTTCTAGTTTTTTAAGGTGAAAGTTGAGATCATTGATTTGAGACCTTCTTTTCTAACATAGGCATTTAGTGCTATAAATTTCACTATAGGTACTGCTTTAGCAGCATCCCACAAATTTCAGTATGTTGTGTTTTCATTTTCATTCAGTTCAAAATATTTTCTAATTCTTCTTTTGATTTCATGTTTGACCCATGGGTTATTTAGAAATAACCAAATATCTGGGGATTCTTCGAGATACATTTCTGTTGATATCTACTATAACATTACCTTGAACAGAGAACATATTTTATATGTTGTGAATTCTCCTACATTTTTTAGCTTTTTATGGCCTAGAATATGGTCTATCTTGTGAACTACCCCTTGGACACTTCAAAAGAATCTGTGTTTTGCTGTTTGGGAGTAATATGTTTGTAACTGTCAATGAGGTCAATTTGATTGATCAAGTTATTCAGGTCTTTTATATTCTTACTGATTTTCTGTCTACCTGTTCTATCAATTATTGAGAGAGTGGTATCAAAAACTTGTGAGTGCTTTCTGTGTAGATCTCTGCTTTAATGCTCTTTCTTCCCAACTCTAGTCTTTCTGGTCTTCTCTAATTCTCAGCTCCATCTCCTCATGTCAGGGAGTACCTTCTCCTTGCCTGGATATTCTCAAAGCAGTAAGCTAGTGCAAACATGCAACCACAGGGCTCAGGTTGTTTCTTTCCTATTTCTTTGAGATCATTGTTATTTGTTGCCTGATGTCCAGTGTTTCAAAAATTGATGTTTCATTTATTTTGTCAGTTTTTTGGTTGTTTCTGGTGGGAGAGTGAATCCAGTTTCTATTATTCCACTTTGGCAGGAAGCAGACGTCCTATATGCTATGTCATTCCTTTGTTTCTGCCTTCCTTATTGCAGTGGCTGAGCCATTCAGTACAATGTTAAATAGAGGTGGCAATTGTGGTTATCTTTATTTCATCCCCAATCAAAGGGGAGAAGTATTCAGTATTTCACCATTAAGTATCATGTTAGCTGTAACATTTTCACAGGTGACTTTCTGGAGGTTGAAAATTTTTCCTCTATTTTTAGTATACTGAAAATTAATTTTTCATAAATGCCTGTTGAATTTTATCAAATGCATTTTCCTGCATCTATTGAGGTGATTTTTTCTCATCTAATCTGTTATTTTAGTGAATTACTTTCATTAATTTTCAAATGATAAACCAATTTTGCATTCATGATGTATTATTCTTTTTATCTATTGCTGGGTTCAATTTGTTAATATTTTATTAATGACTCTTATTGGTCTGTAGGTTTTTTTTTTTTTCTCTCTTGTAAGGTCTTGCCTGGTTTTCTGTGTCAGGATTATTCTGCCTTGTAAAATGAATTGGGAAGTTTTCCTCTTGTATTTTCTGAGTCATATAGTATTGGTATTATTTTTTCCTTAAATATTTGTTTAAATTCACCTGTGAAATATCTGAGCTTGGGACTATTATTCGTGGGAAAGCTTTTACTTACAAATTTAATTTCTTTAATAAATAACTTTTCAGATTTTCTATTCCATCTTGGGTCAGTCTGGTAATTTTTATCTTTCCAATAGTTTTTTCATTCATCAAAAAGTGTTTAATTTAAAACTATTAATTAATAGTTTTCTGTTATTTTCCCTTCAGTGTCTGTAAGACCTGTCCTGTTGTCCTTTCTCTCATTCCTGATATTGTTAATTTGTGTCTTCTCTTATTTTCTCAATTTGTGTAGGTAAAGATTTGTCAGTTGTATTGATCTTTTAAAAGTACCAGTTTTTTGTTTCTTTGATTTTCCTCTATTGTTTACCAACTTCCTATTTTATTGATTTCTACTCTTATTTTTAATATTGCCTTCCTACTCCCCCCTATAGGTTTAATTTGCTCATTTTCCCCCTTGATTCCTTCAGCTAGAAGCTGAAATAATTTCCTTCTTTACTAATGTAAACATTTAAAGGTATATATTTCCCTCTTAGCACACTTAAGCTGTATACCATAGTTTATAAATGTTATGTTTATTGAGGTCTCATTTATACACACAAAAAATGATACTTTTTGGCATACAGTTCTATGAATTTTTAAAATTTATATGGTCATGTAACATCAACTGATCAATATATAGAATGTTTTAATCACCTCAAAAAATTCCGTTGTGCCAGGACTTCCCTGGTGGTGCAGTGGTTAAGAATCTGCCTGCCAATGCAGGGGACATGGGTTTGAGCCCTGCTCCAGGAAGATCCCACATGCTGCAGAGCAACTAAGCCTGTGTGCCACAACTACTGAGCCGGCGCTCTAGAGCCTGCGAGCCACAACTACTGAGCCACGTGCCATAACTACTGAAGCCCATGCACTTAGAGCCTGAGCTCCTCAACAGGAGAAGCCACTGCAATGAGAAACCTGCACACCACAACAAAGAGTAGCCCCTACTCGCCGCAACTAGAGAAAGCCCGAGTGCAGCAATGAAGACCCAATGCAACCAAAAATAAATAAATAAAAATTAAGTTAAATTAAAAATTAAAAAAAAAATCCCTCGTGCCTATTTGTAGTTAATCTTCTTCCTCTACCCCCAGCCCCTGACAACCACTGACCTGTCTTCTGTCGCTATAATTCTCCTTTTTCCAGAATGTCTTAAAAATACAATCATAGAGCATGCATCTTTTTGAGGCTGCTTTCTTTCACCTAGCATAATGCCTTGACACATGTGTGAGTACTTCCTTTTTACTGCTGAGAAGTGTTATATTGTATGACTATATCACAATTTATTTAAGCATTGACCAGTTGGACACTGTGTTGTTTCTGGGTTTTGGTGATTATTAATAAAGCTGCTATAAACATTTAAGTGCAAGTTTTTATGTGAACTATAATTTTTTATTTATTTGGGTAAATACCTAAGAGTGAAACTGCTGGCTTGTGTGGTAAGTGTATGTTTAACTTAATAAAAAAATGCAAACTATTTTTCAAAGTGGCTATACCATTTTGCATTCCTATCGCCAATGTTTGAGAGATCCCATTACTCCATATCTTCAGCAGCAACTGGTATTGTCAGACTTTATTCTTTTTTAGATGAAAGCCATTCTAATAGGTAGTGGTATCTCTTTGTGGTTTTAAATTGCTTTCCCCTAATGTTGAGCATATTTTCAAGCTTATTTGCCATCTGTATCTCGTCTTTGGTGTAGTGTCTGTTTAAATATTTTCTAATTTTCTATTGAGTTGTATGGTTTATTTTAATTGACCTGTAAGGAATTGTTATATATTCTGTATACCAGAAATTTCTCTCAGTCCATGGGTTTTTATTTTCATCTAACTTAATAATATCTTTATTATTAAAGAGCAAAAATTGTTAATTTTGATGAAGTCTACACTTTTTGTGTTCTAATACATATTTTTCTAACCCAAGGCTACAGATATTTTCACTTATTTTTTTTCCTCTAGAAGTTTTATAGTTTAGATTTTTACATTTAGACACATGAAATGTTTTCAACTTAATTTTTGTATATGGTTCAATGTATAGGCTGAGTTTTTTTGGTTTTGTTTTTCATGTGGACTTTCAATTGTTCCCGTACCATTTGTTGAGAACACTATCTTTGCTTCATTAAATGGCATTGGCAATTTGTCAAATCAGTTGACCACAAATTTTGGGTCTATTTCTGGACTCTCCAATCTGATTCATTGATCTATATTTCTATCTTTTTTACTTAAATAGATCAAGACCACATGGTCTTGATTACTGTAGCTCTTTATAGTAAGCCTTTTAATGAGTCTTATAGTGAGTCCTCCAATTTTGTTCTTTCTCAAAATTGTTTTATTATTCTAAGGATATTATTTATTCATGGCTGCATAACAATTTACCCAAAACATAGAGACTTAAAACAACAAACATTTATTAGCTCACAATTTCTGTGAATCAGGAATTCAGAGAAGCTTAGTTGGTTTTTTCCAGATAAGGGTCTCTCAGGTTGCAGTCAAGATGTTAGCCAGATATTACAAGATGTTACAATCGTCTGAAGGCCTGACTGGGTTAGAAGAGTCATTTCTAAGTTCATTTACATGGCTGTTGGTGAGAGACTTCAGTGAGGGTCTCACCACATCGAGTTCTTCATAAGGCTGCTCACATATTGCTACTGGCTTCTCCCAAAGTGAATGGAGAAAGAAAGATGTGTGAGGGAGAAAAGAGAGAAAGTGACATGGTGCCTTTTGTAACCTACTCTCAGAAGGGACATACAATTATTTCTGCCACATTCTATTGGTCACACCGACTAACCTGAATACCAGGATCACTGGGGGTCATCTTGGAAGCTAGTTACCATAGGTCCTTTGCCTGTCTATATAAACTCCAGAATCAACTTGTTGACTGTTACAAAGAAACAAACAAACAAAAACAAAACCCTATGGTGGTTTTGATTGAGATTCCATTGAATCTACGATCAATTTGGGAAGAACTGATATGTTAAAAATATTGAGTCTTCCAAAGCATGAACACAATATCTCTCCATTTATTTAGGTCTTCCTTGATTCTTCTCATCAATATTTTAGAGTTTTCAGCATAGAAATCTTACATATATATATATATGTAAGATTTTATGTTTTGTGTTGTTAGTATGTATGATACCCCTTTTATAAATTTAACCTATTAGTGCATTGCTAGGATATAGAATACAACTGATTGTTTAAAAACTATGCTGCAAACTTACTGACCTCAATTTTTAATTCTAATAGCTTTTTTGTAGATTTCTTAGAATTTTCTACATACTCATGTTGTCTGCAAACTAGAAGATTTTTACTTCTTTCCTTCTAATCTGTATGCCTTTTGTTTCTCTATTCAGTTCATTGCACTCATGAAGACCTCCAGTACAGTGTTTAATAGGAGTGATATCCTAGAATAAACTACTTTGTCAAATGTATTATCATTTTTATATATTGCTGAATCAATGCTAGTATTTCATTAAGGAGTTTTATATCCATGTTTATGAGGGGTATTAATCTGTAGGGTTTTTTTTTTCTTGTAATATTGGATTTGGTATCAGGAAAATGATGACCTCATAAAACTATTTGGAAAGTGTTCTCTCTTCTTTCGTTTTCTGAAAGAGTTTGTGTGGAAGTTGGGTTTTTTATTTTCCTTAAATATTTAGTTAGAATTCACCAGTAAAATCATCTGGGCCTAGAGTTTTCTTTGTTGGGAGTTTTATAAATACAAATTCTACTGCTTTAATAAATATAGAGTTATTCAGGTTATCCATTTTTTCTTGAGTGAACATTGCTAAATTTGTGTCTTTCATGGAATGTGTCAATTTCTTTTATGTTTTCAAATTTACTTTCATAACATAGTTCAAATATTCCTTTATTATCTTTTTAATGTCTGTGGGATCTGCATGATGTTTCCTCTTTCATTTGTGATATTGTTCATTTGTATGTTTCTTTTCTCCTTGATCAGATCTGGCTAGAAGTTTATCAATTTTATTGATCTTTACAAAGAACCATCTTTTGATTTCATTGGATTTTTTCCCCTCTATTGTTTTTCTGTTTTAAATTTTATTTATTCCTGCTCTTATAATTACTATTTTCTTCCTTCTGTTTGCTTTGTTTAATTTTATATTTTAATTTGGTTTCTTAAAGTAAAAACTCAGGTAATTTATTTGAGATTTTTCTCATTTTTTCATATAAACATTTCATGCTATAAATTTCCCTCTAAGCACTTGCTTTATCTGCATTCCACAAGTTATGCTTTAATTTTTATTAAATAAAAAATGTTTACTAATTTCCCCTGTGACTTTCTTTTTGATCCAATTAAATATCCAACATATTTAAAAGTATACTGTTTAATATCTTAGTATTTGGGGATTTTTCCAGGTATCTTTCTATTATTGATTTCTATTTTAATTCCATTATGGTCAGAGAACATACTTCTTATGATTTTAATTCTTTTACATTATTTGTTTTTATTTTTTTTGTGATCTATTTTAATGAACATTCCAGGTACACATGAAAAACACATGTACTTTGTTGTTGTTGGGAGGGATGCTGTATTCCCTGGTAGCGCAGTGCTTAAGAATCTGCCTGACAATGCAGGGGACATGGGTTCAAGCCCTGGTCTGGGAAGGTCCCACATGCTGCAGAGCAATTAAGCCCATGTGCCACAACTACTGAACCTGAGCTCTAGAGCCCATGGACCACAACTACTGAAACTCGCGTGCCTGGAGCCTGTGCTCCACAACAAGAGAAGCCACTGCAATGGGAAGCCCATGCACCACAACGAAGAGTAGCCCCCCTCTCCACACCTGGAGAAAGCTCCTGTGCAGCAATGAAGACCCAAAACAGCCAAAAATAAATAAATAAATAAATTTAAAATAATAAATAAATATCAGTTAGATTGTGCTGGTTCATATTTTTGTTCGGGGCATCTATCCTTACTGATTTTTTGTCTATTCATTCTATTAATAATGAGAGAGTAAAGGTTTTGAATATAATTTTAGATTTCTCCTTTCAGTTCTATCAGTTTTTGCTTCATGTGTTTTGAAATATATTATTTATTAGACATGTAAACATTTAGAATTATTATGTCTTCTTGATAAATTGACCTCTTCATCATTATTAAATGTCTTTATTCCTTGTAATATTCTTTGTTCTGAAGTCTACTTTGGTATCAATATAGCCATTTTAGCTTTTTTATAATTGTTTTCATAGTATATGTTTTTCCATTCTTGTATTTTAACTTACCTGTATCTTTATAATTAAATTGTGTTTCTTGTAAACACAATTGAAAGGCCTTTCAATTGGAGTGTTTAAGCCATTTATTTTAATGTATTTATTTATATGGTTGAGTTGAGATTTACCATGTTGCTATTTGTTGTCTACTTGTTCATCCGTTCTTTGCTAGTGCTTCCACTATGTTGACATTTTAAAAATTTTAACTTTTTATTAATTGAGTACTTTTTATGCTTTCATTTTATCTCCTGTTGTGGAGTATTGGTTATTTTTTTTTATTTTTAATGATTGCATTATGTTTTACAACATACATTCTTAGCTTACCACAATCTACCTACAGTGGTATCGTACTACTTCACATATAAGTAAGACTCTTGAATAATTTACCACATATAAGTAAAAATCCCATTTTTCTCCTCCCATTCTTTATGCTTTTGTTGTTATGTATGTAATTTTACATGGTGTAAATCCCAAAATAAACCATTATTTTTCTGTACACAATCAATAATATTAAAAACAACTTAAATAAGTAAAAAAAATATTTACCTACTTATTTGCTATTTCCAGCACTCTACATTCCTTTATGTACATCTGTTTTATTTACTATCATTTTCCTTTTGGGTCTGTTTCTCTTGACTCATATTCCTTCTTCCATTTATGGGCCACACTTTCATGATTCTTCACATGTCTACTAGTTTTCAATTAGATATTGGAAATGGTAAATCTTACATTGTTCAGTTCTGGATTTTGTTGTGTTCCTTTAAAAAGTATTGGTTTTTATTTTGACAGGCAATTAAGTTACTTGGGAATCCATCTGATCTATTTAAAGCTTGTTTTTGAAATGTTCTTAAGGGCAGAGCCAGAGAAAACTCCTGTACATTTAGTTTATTCCCCTAGTAAAGCACAACATTTTGGTGTATCTACTAAATTTTCTGTGTAATCAACAAAGTCCCTCCATTCTGGCTATTGGGAACTCAAATGATTCCTGGCCTTGTGTGAGCTCTGTAAATTGTTCTTGACTTAGATCCCCAGTAATTGTTCTTTCCCTAGGAGGTGATCTTTGCCCAATCTTGTGGAGTTTCACCCTATACATGTGAGGAGTGGTTTTCAGCCAGCAATTCAAGGGAATCCCTATGCTGATTTATGGAGCTCTTTCTCTGTGTATCTTCCCCTCTCCAGTACTCTGCCTCACAAATTCTTATTTTTTTTAATATGTATATTTCTTAACATCTTTATCGGAGTATAACTGCCTTACAATGTTGTGTTAGTTTCTGTTGTATAGCAAAGTGAACCAGCTATATGTACACATATATCCCCATATCTCCTTCCTCTTGCGTCTCCCTCCCACCCTCCCTATCCCACCCCTCTGGGTGGACACAAATCACCAAGCTGATCTCCCTGTGCTATGCGGCTGCTTCCCACTAGCTATCGATTTAACATTTGGTAGTGTATATATGTCAATGCCACCCTCTCCCTTCATCCCAGCTTACCCTTCCCCCTCCCCATGTCCTCAAGTCCATTATCTACGTCTACATCTTTATTCCTGTCCTGTCCTAAGGTCCTTCAGAACCTTTTTTTTTTTAGACTCCATACATATGTGTTAGCATACGGTATTTTCTTTTCTCTTTCTGACTTGCTTCACTCTGTATGACAGACTCTAGGTCCATCCACCTCACTACAAATAACTCAGTTTCTTTTCTTTCTATGGCTGAGTAATATTCCATTGTATATATGTGCCACATCTTCTTTATCCATTCATCTGTCGATGGACACTTTGGTGGCTTCCATGTCCTGGCTATTGTAAATAGAGCTGCATTGAACATTGTGGTCCACGACGACTCTTTTTGAATTATGGTTTTCTCAGGGTATATGCCCAGTAGTGGGATTGCTGGGTCATATGGTAGTTCTATTTTTAGTTTTTTAAGGAACCTCCATACTGTTCTCCATAGTG
>NC_041229.1:16343384-16368753 GCF_002837175.3 Physeter macrocephalus | reverse complement strand
GCCATGGCTCACGGGCCCAGCCGCTCCGCGGCACATGGGATCCTCCCGGACCGGGGCACGAACCCGTGTCCCCTGCATCAGCAGGCGGACTCTCAACCACTGCGCCACCAGGGGAGCCCCTCATTGCAGTTTTGATTTGCATTTCTCTAATGATTAGTGATGTTGAGCATCCTTTCATGTGTTTGTTGGCAATCTGTATATCTTCTTAGGAGAAATGCCTCTTTAGGTCTTCTGCCCATTTTTGGATTGGGTTGTTATTTTTGATATTGAGCAGCATGAGGTACTTGTATATTTTGGAGATTAATCCTTTGTCAGTGGCTTCATTTGCAAATAATTTCTCCCATTCTGAGAGTTGTATTTTCGTCTTGTTCATAGATTCCTTTGCTGTGCAAAAGTTTTTAAGATTCATTAGGTCCCATGTGTTTATTTTTGTTTTTATTTCCATTTCTCTAGGAGGTGGGTCAAAATGGATCTTGCTGTGATGTATCTCATAGAGTGTTCTGCCTATGTTTTCCTCTAAGAGTTTTATAGTTTCTGGCCTTACATTTAGGTCTTTAATCCATTTTGAGTTTATTTTTGTTCCTTTATCAATGGTAAGGTGACCATATGCGCATGGGTTTATCTCTGGGCTTTCTATCCTATTCCATTGATCTATATTTCTGTTTTTGTGCCAATACCATACTGTCTTGATTATTATAGCTTTGTAATACAGTCTGACATTGCAACTGCCTGAGGCACGCCATGTGTTCTCCTGGGGAAATTGTCCCTGGATCATGGGACCCTGGCAGTGGCGGGCTGCACAGGCACCCTGGAGGGGAAGTGTGGAGTGACCTGTGCTTGTACACAGGGTTCTTGGTGGCTGTAGCAGCAGCCTTAACATTTCATGCCAGTCTCTGGTGTCCGTACTGATAGCCGTGGCTTGTGCCTATCTCTGGAGCTCATTTAGGTGGTGCTCTGAACCCCCTCTCCTTGCACACCCCGAAGCAATGGTCTCTTGACTCTTAGGCAGGTCCAGACATTTTCCCACCCTCCCTCCCAGCTAGCTGTGGCACACTAGCCCCCTTCAGGCTGTGTTCACGCAACCAACCCCAGTCCTCTCCCTGGGATCTGACCTATGAAGCTAGAGCCTCAGCTCCCAGCCCCCACCTGTCCCGGTGGGTGAGCAGGCAAGTCTCTCAGGCTGTTGAGTGCTGGTCGGCAGCTATCCTCTGTGCGGGAATCTCTCTGCTTTGCCCTCTGCACCCCTGTGGCTGCGCTCCCCTCCGTGGCTCCGAAACTTCCCCCCCTCCACCCCCCATCTCCACGAGTGAAGGGGCTTCCTAGTGTGTGGAAACTTTTCTTCCTTCACAGCTCCCTCCCAGAGGTGCAGGTCCCATGCCTCTTCTTTTGTCTCTGTTTTTTCTTTTTTCTTTTGCCCTACCCAGGTATGTGGGGAGTTTCTCGCCCTTTTGGAAGTCTGAGGTCTTCTGCCAACGTTCGGTAAGTGTTCTGGAGGAGATGTTCCACATGTAGATGTATTTTTGATGTATTTGTGGGGAGGAAGGTGATCTCCACATCTTACTCCTCCACCATCTTGAAGGTCCTTTTGGGTTTAAACTTTTAATCACATAAATTTGTTAGATCCCAGAGGCGAGTCACTGCATGCCATGCAGGGCCTCCAGGTTTTTGTCAGATGGCAAAGACAGGAGCAAGAGGAAACTCTAGGCCAGAGCCTTTAATGGGGTTTCTGAACTTGAGTTTACTCGGGAATAGCAGAGGAACTGCAATTCTAGAAGGCACAACATTGCAAGTTACAGGTCAGTCTGTGGAGAGTTCAGGATGGGCTGTATTTATCCCTCACAAATTCTTGCCACTTCAGTTTTGCTAGACTCTGGTATCTAACTTCTCATCTCATTGAGACTCTCAGATGTTTTTGGTTCCCCTTCCCACTGTCCAGAAATTGTTTCAAGGGAGAGAACCAGGGTGATTTGGGGATCAACTTGTTTGTTTTCCTTCTCTCAGGGATTACAGTAGTGCCTGCCTCTTGTTCAAGGTCTGAAGAATGTTGTTTTACATATCTGTCCAGTGTTCCATTTGCTTACCCTGGGAAGCCAAGTCTGGACTCTTACTCCTTCAAAGCCAAAGTGGGTATTGCTTGATTATATGTTCATATTTCACTTTACAATGTGTATTGCCCAATTACTTGCAATCCGTACCCCCCTAGGAATGTTTGAGTTTCTTCATCCCTCACTAACTCTTATT
Organism: Physeter macrocephalus; assembly: GCF_002837175.3. Lineage (NCBI taxonomy): Eukaryota > Metazoa > Chordata > Mammalia > Artiodactyla > Physeteridae > Physeter > Physeter macrocephalus. Next base: position 16,366,512 of record NC_041229.1, on the reverse strand, counting down.
TTTGTAAATCAAATAGGTATCAAGTCACATCAGATTTTTTTTTTTTTTTTTTTTTTTTGCAGTACACAGGCCTCTCACTGTTGTGGCCTCTCCTATTGCGGAGCACAGGCTCCAGACGCGCAGGCTCAGCGGCCATGGCTCAGGGGCCCAGCCGCTCCACGGCACATGGGATCCTCCTGGACCGGGGCATGAATCCGTGTCCTCTGCATCAGTAGGCGGACTCTCAACCACTGCGCCACCAGGGAAGCCCCACATCAGATCTTTAAAGTTTGTATTTCTTGATTACTAGTGAGGATAAGCACCATTGTCCTCGTACGCTTTTTAAATATAAATTTTCCCTGTTTATATGCTTTGGCAATGGTAACCAGACACTCTTGCTTACCTGACACAGTCCTAGGGTATATTGTAAGGTGCATAAACAGTATTAGATGTAGAATATTTATTGTGCTTACTTATGTTTGGATTTAATTGTACTTTTCATTGTTCTATTCTTCCCCAGACTTTCCTGCTTTCTATTTAATCGATTGCATTTCTTTTTAATTTACTTCTTTTATGCATTATTTTTCTCCTGTGTGTGTTGGTTAGCTTTAAATTTTTAACATGAGTGCTGACTTGAAAAATCTAAAGTTAATCAATATTTCTACCCTCTTCCTGAACAAAACAAGAAAGTTTGAACACTTTAGCTTCCAACTATTATGCTATATTTTGCTTGATATTATAGTCCACTATTTTATTTTCCACCTTGTTTTGTAAACCCCAAGTCAAGTATTTTCATTATTTTTATTTTATATAGTCAATTTTTGTTTATGTTACCCACATGTTCACCAGTTTCTTTGTTTACCATTATGTTTTCCATCTTACTCTTTCCTTATGGGTTTAATTCCTTTCTACAATTTTTCTCTCAGTGGGATTCTATGAGTTATAAACTCTTTTAATCTTTGCTTTTCTAAAGATATCTTTATTTTTCCTTCACTTTTGAATGATAGTTTACATCAGGATGGAATTTTGAGTTGGCAGTTATTTTTCCTCAGCATTTTGAAGACATGTTCCATTATCCTCTGGGTTAAGTATTGTCATTAAGAAGTCTGCTGCCCAAGTTACTATTGTTTGCCTACAGAAAATCGTCTTCTCTGTTTTATCTTTGACTGCTGTATTTAGCAGTTTCACTATGATGTGTTTAGTTATAGATTTTTAAAATTTATTTTGCCTGAATATTATGCTTTTTAAAATATAACTAATCAAGTTTGTCATCAATTCTGGACAGCTTTCCTCTTATGCATTCTCAGTTTTTTTCTTCTGGAACTCCTATTAGGCATTTATGGTGAGTTTATCATTCCATTCTTTATTTTTACATTTTTCATACTTTCCATCTTTTTCTCACATCATATTCTACTTTGGTTAAAGCCTCCTGATCCTACTTCTAATTCATTTATTGTCTTTTCTCCTATTTCCAACATGCTTCCGTTGAGCTTTTAGATCCAAAAACTGTATTTAAAAATTTTTTTATTTGGTTCATTTTAAAACCTGCTTGTTCTATTTTCAGAATGACTTATGCATGTATTAGAACCTACATTACTTTTTAAAGGTCTTTATTCATTTTAAACATATTTATATTATCTTTCATATTGCTATTCTATTGTGTCAACTTTCTGATACTCAAAGCTTCCTGTTGTTGGTGTTTGCTGAGCCTCAGGATGGACTAGAAAGTTGTCAAGTGCCCAAGCAGGGCTCATTCTGGATGTCTGGCCTCACCTCTCTCTGTGCATCTGCCTTATTTTTCTCTACTTTCTTTCAGATTGGCTTTCCCTGCTTCACATGGATGCGGCCAAACTTGGCTATCAGCTTCCTGACAGCCCAGCTCACCTGTTTACTGCTATCTGTTCAAGGGACCAGCTCAGGCTGAAACTAGTCTCTTAGTCTCCTTTCTCAACTTCCGGGCGAGAAGATTGGATTGGCCTTGCTGGGTCATGAGTCTATGCTGGTCCTCTCAGGTATGGACAAGGAATCAGGGCCACATAATATAAAGACAATTTCTGGACCACACTCCTATGTCAGGCAGTAGTCAAGGAACTGGATGACTGTGGATTGGGAAGACACCCCTCAAAAATACTTACTACATCCTTAAGCAGAAATGTTATCCTTTGCATCATTACTCACAAAGTGACCTGGAGGCTCATAGATAATAACAGTGAAGAGAGGCAGAAAGGGGTCTTAGCAGGTGCTCTGAGCCTCAAATTGTCATCTGAGGCATTTCCACGTGAGAGAAAGAATAGTGATCTAGTAACAGAAATGGCTAAGTAGCAAAAAGTTGACCCTTAAGTCCCCACCTTGTTTAGCTGCTACAGGGTGGAGGATAAGAGTCCCCCATTAAGAGGACTCCGGAGGAAGCCATGACCTCTGGGGGATCTGGGTTTTTATTAGAGCCAGAAGATAGAGTATTGGTGACAGAGTTCACATACAGGACTTTTTGGTTTTTTACAGTGCAATAGGACTGGTTGGGTTATAGGGGAAAAGTAAATAGTGAGAGATCAGCTGGCAGGTGGGGGTGGGAGGGGCAGAGCAGTATCAGAAAAATTCACAGGTGCATGTGAGCTGACACTGTGCAAGGAGGCAGGGATGAGCATGAGTGTAACTGATGAGAGTTGGTCACATGCTGGACCTGGTGCTCAGGGGTCACTGGGTTTCAATGCCTTTAAATATATCTTAGAGAGTGTCCCCCTTCCCTTTTTCCTGTTCTGTTCTTTCAGTTTTCATCAGCTCATTCTTTAAGATGCAATCCGATTCCCACTTCCCTTGGCAGGACTTACCAGGAGCTCTCTACTCTACAGCGACCTCTCCTGCCTCCGGTGGCCCTTCTGGTCACATCATCATTTGATGATTACCTGTGCACTACTCTGTGCTATTGTTCCAAGCTGCCATCTACTCCTATATCATCATTTAACTACCCATGGTTTATGTTGGGTTTTACCAGTGAGACTGGAAGCTCCATGAGGGAGGAACGTGTCTTGCCCTTCTTTGTACCTGCTATAGCATGGTGGATAGTGACCCTCACATAGTAGGTGTTTAATATGTACTTATACTGACTTTCTGGGTTCTTGTTTATGACCTTCGGCACATCACTCTGTGACGTTCAGTTTACCTAATTGTAAAGTAGGGATAATAACCTCCTCTCTCCATTCATCTATTTTGCCTCTCAGTCGATATTTCTTGAGCACCTACTCTGTGTGAGGGTGAATGTACGGAGTGAAAGCATATTAACAGGATTGCTAAAAGCATCAAATAAGATATTGGATGTGAAAAATGCCAAGAAAAGCAAGAAGCACTTACAAAAGAAAGGCATTATTTAAACATTCACATTTAGACATTGGAACATTAAATTATTTTATAAGCTCCATCCTGAGTTCCTATAGGACTCTGAGTCTATAGTACCTCTGTTATAGCACTTATCACATTGTATGATCATTATTTGTGTATATTTCTATCTCTGGCCCGGACTGTGAGCTTCAACATGGAATCCCCAGCACTTAGCACAGTGCCTGCCACTTAATAGGTCTCCGTAAATATTTTAAATAAATAAATGAATGAAAAAAATCAGCTTCCAAACATGCTCAGCCTATAAAAATGTATTCAGACAGTAAGCACACTGATAAGAATTCTGTCCTAAGAATCTTGTGGAGAGGGTTACAAATGAAAAAAAAAAAAAATTATGGATTTTGCCCTGAAGGAGCTTATAAATGCAATGGAGAAGCAGAGAATATGCATCTTAAAATGCCTTAAGATGATTTATCAGATTACCTAAAAGCAGTTGTATTTTTAAACTAGGACACTAGCATTGATGGATTTCAGAATAACAGGCAGGTGGAGTTAAGCAGGAGAAGCTTTTTGGAGAAAAGGGGAATTACATAGGGAGGCATTGACAATTTAAACAAAATTTACGGTCTGCCGCTTCATGGATGGAGGGGTTACATGAACCACTGGCAGTTTGCAAGAGTATTTGATAGCTCTAGAGCCGTAGTGCTTGTGGGAGACTTTCTGTCCCTCTGTTGGATACACACACGCACACACATCTTTGTGGCTACAGTGGTGGAGTGACGGGCTTGAAGTGCTTCCCTTCTCTGGAGGGAAATCCTCTGTCCTCAAGTGTTTCTTTCTTTGCTTTCACATCGACCCTTTGAAGGTAGCCGCTTTGCAGCTCTCAAGAGCTCTCTCTCAGGACTGGGCCTGCTCTGAACGTGCCCCCATTTCCAGTATGGAACACAGAACTCATTCAATTATGATTCTTTGTTCCAATGCCTTTGATCATCTTAGGGAGAGGTAATTTGAGTAGGTCAGCCGAGGGCAGAGCCAGGGTGACAATTGTTTCTCTCACTCAAGATAAGAGGTGAAAGACACAGGCCCCTGCTTTTGAAGATGTAACTTACTGCCTGGTTCACAGCCTGTCCTCCTCAAACAACATCCAGAAATATGGCCTCAGAGCTCACCCTACAATAGGTATTCTATGTTCATTGTTTCAACAAATGTTTACTGTACTGCTATGATGCGCTAGCTATTATTCTAGGTGCCAGGGATGGAGCTGCAAGCAAGAGAAAAAAGTTTACTAGTTTCACAGAGATTATACTTAAGCAAGAGAAAAAGGAAATCGGCAAGTTAATTTTATACAAGATAATGTATAGATACTATTAAGAAAATAAACAATGGGGTCCTAGAGAAGTCTCAGGGAAAATGTCCCTGAAGTTGCAACATTTGAGCCAAGAGTTTAAGAATAATGAGGAACCAGCCATACAAAGAACTAAGGCAAGACTATTCCAGGCAGAGAGAAGAGTAAATGCAAAGTGCAGAGGCAGGAACAGAATTGGAGACTTCAAGACGTGTGCATGTGCTCACTCACACATGTGAGCACACACACACACACACAAACACACATACACTAAAGTAAGAGCATTTCAGGAATCAAGATAGAAGACATCAAAGGCCAGATCACGCAGGCCTAGTGCCCCATGGTAATGCACTGGGATTTTGCTCTGGGGGCAATGAGAAGCCACTGACCCACTGGAAGCAGGGAGAAGATTGGACCCCTGCAGGAAAGGCTTCGTATCTAGCCTGTGTTGTAGGAAGCGGCAGCTGCTGTTGCAAGGTCTTAGAAGTGGTGAAACTCCCCATGTGACCCTAAACCTTTCATCTCTCCTGAACCATGGCACTTGCCAAGTGGAGACATTGTCCACGAACCTCAAAGGCTGCTTTAAGATACATCTTTAAGATAAACTGCAAAGCCCAGAAACTTGAGGCTACTTCTGTCTTGTGGGCTCTTTATGTCACCAGGGGTCACCAAAAATCACTGAAGTCACCTCGGAATTGTTTCAGACATATCAGTGCCTCTTCTGCATTGAAATATTCCTAATAAGCATTTTGTCTTGTTGGTGTATTCCATTATTGTCCTCTCTGGGAATTTTCCATTAGCCCAAACTCTTCCCCTGATGACATAGCCCAGCTCCTTCCCCACAGACATAGAATGTTGGATCAAGAAGGCAGCTTAGAGGATATCTCATCCAATATGCTTGGTTTGTAAATGAGTAAGTGGAGGTTCAGAGAAGGCAAATGACTTGATAAAGACTGTGTAATCCATGTCTTTGGGTCTTAGTCTTATCTCCTTCCAGTAGACTTGGCTAGCATGAAGAAGGACAGATTAGGTAAGCTTAGACTGGCCTCTTGATTCAGAAAAAGAGTCCCCACATGAAGCAACCAATTCAAAGTTTGCCAACACAGAGAGTCTGGGAAGTGAAAATGAAATGTTTGTGATGGGCGGAATATCTCCTCAAGCTCCAGCATCTATAACTCAGAACCTCCAAAACAAGGCGGGAAAGTGATGACCATGGGGCCTGAAAATCTCATCAATGTTTTTACATCTGCAGGAGGTTTCAGGTGAAGTATCCTGGTGGGGGGTCGCGTTGACAGCAAGTGCTTGCTCTTCATTCATGGGAGCCAAGTGGTTCACCTTGGGGTCTGGGAAGACAGGTGCAGGGCAGGGGAGGGCCAGCTCTGTATGAGGGGTGAAGGGGATGGGCCCTGGTAATCCAATATCCTCTTGGAGCCACTCAGTGCTCCACTCCAAATCCATCACTGCAAATGAACCAGGTGACAGGATTAAATATCCCCTAATTGCAGTCCCCTGGGAGGGGCTGTGCCAGCTGTCTCTTCCACATGCCCAGCCCAGCAGATGGGAGATCAGATATCAAAGGGTCACTTCTGATGGCCCAGAAAACAGCCTGGGTCCTGGCCACCTGGGCCGAATGGAAGGAGGAACAGAGGGCAGATTGGGGTGCTGTAATGGGTCTGAAAAACAGAATATTTACTACCAACTGCCCCTTAGCATCTATGTAGTAAGGTCTGTACTACTCTGTGGCTCCTGCTTCTTTGTCCTCCTCCTTCACCAGGACAGGATATGGGCTGCTGCACCTTCTCCTGACCTCTGAAACTCACTGCTAGAAATGGATTTCTGCCTCAGAAAACCAGATATCCTCACGGGCATTCAGAAGTCCACCGGCCCAGCCCCTGTCTCTGGCCCAGCCTGCTCCTCACTAAACCATCAGAGGCAAGGATTTCACATTATTCCTTCCAGACCTCTTGGAAGAGAGGCTCTATAGGCTGCTGGGTTGTGTATTCTAGCATCCTGGGCTTCAATAAAGGGCAGGTTCTTCAAATTCCTTGAGGACCAGGGCAAGAAGAAGAGGGACTTACATTTGGTCTCAAGAAATGGACTTGAGCGCCAAACAAAGCTCCTGACCAGGGGAAGCTGTCCAGGTGCAATTGGTTGGACTGAGAAAGCCTGGAGCAGGGGAAGAGCAGGGTGACTTTTGTCAGGCTCTAGGCTCTTTTCTTCTGAGGCCTTTTCACTTGGGGTGATCTGCCACTGTCTTCCCTCAAGAGTGCACTCACCCATATCAGCTCCCATCCAAGAGCGCTGGGCAGTTCTGTGGGAATAAGATGCATTTTCATCGAGCTGAAATCATGATATTGTAAAATCAGCAGGAGTAGGTATAAGCCAAGAAAAGCTCTCCATCCAGGGAAGGCGCCAAATCACAGGCAGAAAGAAGGTCTGTGCATCAAACCTCACTGGGGCTCAGGCAAAAGCTAGAAACAGGCATCTAAAGGAGCCCTCAGCCCACGACGCCAGGACTGTAAAAGACTCCGGTGACCTTTGAAACAACACGATTGTTGAGAAAGACAAAACCTCAACAGAGGGGTCAGGACTCAGGTCAGTTTTCCTTGAGGCAGCTGGAGAGCTCCGGGGTCATCGGCCTCTGGAGTTAGAAGAGGGTCTGATGCTGATCCAGCTCTAACTGATCGTTTTTCTCTTTTTAAAGGGTCTACCATGTTCTTAGAAATATGCTAAGGGCAAAGGTGATTAAGACCAATACTGTCTTTGCCCTCAGGGATCATGTTTGACTTAGGGAAGTCACTGCATTGCTCCAAACTTCAGTTTCATCATCCATCAAATGGAAGTTGTGACCTCTACCCTAGGTCCTTCAGAGAGTTGCTGAGAGGCTCACATGAGATGACCAAGGGAAAACTGCTCTGGAAAAGCTCTTTGGCAGGTACTATAAAAGTGAGCAGTATTTGGAGTAATGCTTCAGTTCAGAGAACAATGTAGCTGAGTTACCACGAAGCTGAGACCTCCTTCCCTTTCTCCCTGGCTTTCCCCTCCCTTTATTCTAAACAGAGACTTAGTCCAAAGAGAACCATCCCATGCTTGATGATAAAAGGGACAATGGGATTTCTGGGTGGTCGTCTGGGCCCACAGATAGGAGCCCTGCAGTCCAGGATGCCAAACAAACCAGGTGATTTGTGAGAGAGGCAGCAGCAGAGCTATAGGCTAAGAACAAAGGACTTGGCCCATTTCCGTGTCTCTGCAGTGGTCACACACCAGCTGAACACATCAGTTTCTACTCGTGTCCCAATTTTAGGAAAACCAGAAATCTGGAATCTCGACATAACTCACCACCCCGGAAAAGGACAGACCGTTAGAGCAGGATGGTTCCTGGTAATGGTGTCTTTGGGCTAATCATGTGTTCCCATATAGGCCAGTGAGCCCAAATGCTGGAATTACTTGGGAAATTTGTCAACATACAGATATCCAACTTCTACCATGAGAGATTCTGATTTTGAAGGTTTTGGGGTGGGACCTCAGAAAGGATTCTGATCTACCAGAAAGCTTGAGAACCTCATATATAGACAATCCACCCATGTCTTGTCTGTTTTCATTATATGTTCAGGACGGAGCACAGAATAGACATTCGATAAATGTTTGTTGACTGAGTAAATGAATTTATTAAAATATATCCAAATACACTCAAGTACAAAGCAATGAATGGCAAAAAAGCCAACTTTCTTTTTTAGGATTTAGAAGTCTGCTAGGATCCAGCTGTATCGGATTGTCTTTCTGACTCTCAATTCTTCAGGGTACAAAATTGAGAAACCTAGATTTGACTCTTTTGTGCTTTCTATTAGGTTTGTTCTGAATAAATGGAACCTTGTTCCCACTGGCATAAGATAGAGCTTGATGTAAAAATGGTTTATTCTTGCTCCTTCCTTCAATATATTTTATTATTATTAATGCATTATCAGTAATAATAATGAGTAAATGCCTATATTTCATTTCCTCATTAGAGATCTTATGAAAGAGATAGGGAATTATTATCCCCACTTAACAAAAGAAAAAACTAATGCATAAAGAGGCCATATAGCTCATCCCTGCAATCACCCAATTAGAAAACAGCAGGATTGGACTCTTGACTCCAAATCTGATAGTCTTCATACTCTAGCAAGCTTCCCCTAAAACACTGAAGATGTGAATCCAGTGACCTCCCACGTATGTCACTCCAAATGTGCAAAACAGAATGACTGGAGTCATCCACAAAGCACCAGGATGTGTTCCTTTACCAAAGAATCCCTTTTTACAAAAGCTCTTCATTTTACGTAGGATCATTAAGAGGTTAAGTAAGACAGATAATGTAAAGAATCACTCACTGCTAATTGAAATGCAGGCAAATCATCTCTGAAATGATAATGTAAGTTAATAGGAAAAAGGAACTCATTCTTAAAAACATCTGGTTTATATGTGACTTTTCAGGAGTATACCTATCACAGGAAAGTCGGGTAAATGTATACACTCATATACCAGACTTCTATAGGAAATACAGTCCTGAACTGAAAATAAATTGACAAATAAGCTGCTTTTCCTTTCTTTTCTTCCAGAGCCAGGTCCTCATGCCTCAGAATGTTCCAGCACCCCAGCCACTGCACACAGTCAGACCACGGGCTCATGCATTTTCAACTAGGCAACCTGAGTTGAAAGAAGCTTTCAATGGAGTCCAACAAAATCAGCACAGCCTTAGGCTGGATCTAGATGAGGCCCAACGAATGAAAATGATGGCGATTTTCTGAATACTCTAAACTTCTGGATTTTGAAAATGTCATTTGCTTCAGACACAAAGATAATGACGACTATTTAGCGCAACCCATTATCCTAAATATTTTAAACAATGTGTAAATCCATTACTTTCTTTAACGCCTGGCTTTGGTCATTTTTTTTTAACACCTTTATTGGAGTGTAATTACTTTACAATGTTGCGTTAGTTTCTGCTGTATAACAAAGTGAATCAGCATATACCCAGAGAAAACCATAATTCAAAAAGAGACATGTACCTCAATGTTCATTGCAGCTCTATTTACAATCGCCAGGACATGGAAGCAACCTAAGTGTCTATCGACAGATGAATGGATAAAGAAGATGTAGCACTCATATACAATGGAATATTACTCAGCTTTGGCCATTTTGAGAGGAACTGATCCAGTAATTTATCCTAAAGTCAATTTGATTAAATAGCCAATCAATTCAGTTTAACATCTGGCTATTCCAATGAATGGACTAACTGACGAAATAGACCAGTAACCTTGACAATGGATTTTGGAGACTGTAGGAAGTAGGAAGTCATCAGCTTCCCAATGTGGGACCACTTGCTATAAAGCAAGGGCTGAAGCAGACATGAGTGGAATAAAAATGCCCTTTATTCTCTATAGGTGTCTCTGGGGCCCAGAGAGATGGACATCCTTTCCCTGGAGAAGTCTGGTTGCCTTATGGAGAAGCCTGGCTGCCCACCAGTTCTCCCAGCTGCCCCTCACCCGCAGCCAGCCCGCAGGCACGCAGGTCCCTGTCAGCTCTAACAGAGGGTGGGGACTGGTCAGGCCATTCATTGGTTCTGAAGTTTCTTCTACTTAAACCAATTTGTTAGGTGCTTCGTGATTTACGGCCACAGTGGAAAATGAGGCTGGGTATTGATTCTCGGCCTTTTCTATTGCAGATGGGTGCAATGTCTTATAGTATGTCAGAATAATAGCAGTGGGCACTCTATCAATGTCAAATGTTAAAAATGATCAGCTATTGTGATGTAGGAGATTAAATATGAAAGTGTGATGGGTATATAAAAGTGAAATGGCAATAATAAAGGGATTTTTATGTTCGGCTCATTGCTCTCTAGAACCCACCTGGGGAGCTATTAGAACCTATTGTGCTGATCAGTGACATATCGCCATGGGTTAAAGGACGAGACAGGTGTGCCCCTCCCCAGGTGCTGTTGAGCCTGGCAAAGTGGAATGGGAGAACCCAGGTGAAGAGATCAGAGTTCACCTGGCCCTACCTTCCTGAGCTTGAGCGCAACTTCTAGGATGACTAGGAAGGAAAGGTACAAGACAACCAAAAGCCAATCAGAAATGCCAGAGGTCACTATATCCCTTCTTATTTTCTCCTGCGGTGAGGGCTCAATCTTTAAAGTCAGCCAAGAGAATCTGTCCTCTTCTTTAAGGTCTCTGCAGAGATGACAATCCCATTTTGTGCAACCACAGAAAGTTACAACTGGAATAGATCTCATAGATCACCTTGCATAGTCAACTTTCCCTTTTAAAATTCAGGGAATTGAGGCCCAGAGAAATAGAGATATGCCCAAGGTCACACAGGCAATGAGCGCCAGAGTTGGACCAAACCCAGGTCCAGGCTGGAAATCTCCTCACCGTCTGTCCTCATCTGCCATATTTGTCTGATGCCATCATGTCCTCTAGATCAGCACTGCCCAACAGAAATATAATGAAAGCCCTATCTGTGGCTTTAAATATTCTAGTAGCCACATTAAAAAATTGATAAGAAATAGGTGAAATTAATCTTAAGGTATTTTATTTAATCTAACATATTTTAAATATCATTCAATATGTAATCACTATAAAAATTATTGATGTATTTTACATTATTTGTTTCACACTAAGTGTCTGAGTGTATTTTATAACTGCGGCACGTGTCAGTTTGGACTAGCACATCAAGTGCTCCATAGCTGCATGGGCTAGTGGCCTCAGCTCTAAATGGAGTTGTCTGAGGCCTGGGGAATGTATCCATATCCCCTAGGGAGGTATGTAGGGCCTAGAGGAAGGCATGTGTACTTTGAAAAAGCAAATAAATACTATAATACACTTGGAAAATTTTTTTTAACTCATTTATAAGCACAAACTACAGACCATAAACGTTGACAAAATCTTAGTGAGGGCACATTGAAGACAGACTGTCAGTCACGTATGGGACTTTTCAGGGAGGTATGGAAGGTATATTTGAATTTCTGGACATTGTAAGGGGCCTGGGAATTTTTTTGTGTTTGCCAATAATAGACATGAATTTACAAAGACTAAGAAATGGACTAGCCTTCTGGGGCAGAGCAATTTCTCAGATGCTGTTGTCATCAGCATATAAGTTACCAAACTCATTTTCTGAGAGAAAAACCAAGTTTGAGAACTGCAGAGTGTCATGCAGAGGTTGAATTAAGCCTTAGACTTTATGTCAGAGACCAGGGAACCCTTGAAGCATCCATCTGCCTGAGTCACCAATGCCCCTTTCTCAAGCACACAGTGGAATGGCAACCTTGCCAGGCATGCCATTTGCAGATGGGTCCATCCATGGCCTGGAATGTCCACTGGGTACACCCAGGGTTGGGGGAAGGAGAAGTCATGGTCCCCAGCTTCAACCTGGAGATCAGCCCATGTCCAGCAGGTGGGGAGGCAGGAGCTGGGGGAGAGCGGCGATCAGGGTACCATGCAGTCGCCTCCATGTTGCCATTCCTGAGAGCAAGCCGACCACATAATGCACGCAAAGCCAGCCTGAGAACTAACACCAGGTCCCTTTCAGCCAGAGACAGGTTGTCACTCTGACAGCTATCAAACCAATCAGAAGGGTAAATTAAGGTGGCCTTGTTTTTTTTTTTTTTGGAGGGGTAAGGGGTAGTTAAAATGCTGATCTCCAAGTGACGGTTTTCTGAGCTGAGAGTAAACTGTCACTGCTGCCATCCTCACTCTGGAGGCTCTCAGGAGGAGCATGTCAGGGAAACCAGCAGGCTCCTTACAGACCTGCTTGCTCCCGAAAGGCATCCAGGCACAAGTCACACTGTATGATCTGCCCCTTGGGACCCAGAAGGGGAGAGTGCCGGTCTCCACCCGTTCCCACTGCACTGGGAGTCAGGGATCAACTTTCCACTTTTCCGGGAGAAACTCCTCCTTTTCGCCTTAATTGCAGCCTTAATAATTAAGTGGGTGCTTTAATGATGTGGGCGTCTCATTACAGAGTGACGCTGGAAATGCACGCACACAAAGGCCACACCTTCATGCACACACGTGTATTCTGGAAGCCAGGCATTATATCATTTTTTTAAAATTATCATAAGCAAAAATTTTAAATAAAAAACAAGGGATGCATGTGTGCTTAATTACAAGAGAACTTTATTAGCTGGCACTAATTAAAGCATGTTATGAAGTCTGACAAATGCCTAAAATAGTTTTGACGCAAGTAATTTGTTTATGACTAGAACTTGGTGGAAAAGTTCAAGCAATTTTATTTTTGCCTGGGTAGCACCGCGATGTCTGGGGGATAATCAACGATTAGTGGTTTAATGGCAGAGGCACATTCATTATAGCGCTTTCTGACTCCTGCCAAGACATTCATGTTGAGTGATCAAGCCCTTTCCGCCTCCATGTACCTGACAGCTGACCTCCCACTGGCAGCTGAACCCATTTCACAGATGGGATTTCCGGAAGCCAAATGCCTGCTCTCTGGTCCATCCCAGATCTCAGATGTGTTCAAGATGGACCCTTCCCACTCCTCACAGAAGAGGGGAATCTCCTAGTTGGCATGTTCTTTATAATCCCTTCCTTATGTGGGTGACCCTGGCCGGTGGACAGGCACTATTACGAGTGTGCTGTTTTGACTCTCTCCCAGGAGCTCTGAGGCTGACCTGGAGAACAGCAACTCCATTCCGAAGCTAGGAAGGCCTTCTCTGGCCCCCTCACAGGTCCTTGCCTGTTGGCCACCTCCTCTGTTCTTCCTTCTCCTCACACCACCAGGGCAAGGACAGAGCTATGCCAATATCCACACACTAAGCTGTCCACGCATACAATCAGAAAAAGCCTCAGAGTGCAACCGCAAGTCATCATTATTTAAAACGGAAGTATAGTTGATTTACAATGTTGTGTTAGTTTCAGGTGAGTACAAAGTTAGTTTCAGGTGTTAGTTTCAGGTGGCACACAAAGTATTCTTTTTCAGATGCTTTTCCATGATAGGTTATTACAAGATATTGAGTATAGTTCCCTGTGCTATCCAGTAGGTCCTTGTTGTTTATCTATTTTATATGTAGTAATATATATCTGTTAATCCCAAACTCCTAATTTGTCCCTCCCCCCCAACCCCAAATCATCTTAATTGTCTGCGCAGGCAGGAATATATGCTCCCAGAACCACTCTTTGCATTGGTTTTTATGTCTACCCAGAATGGTTCAATGCCCTGCTCTGAGCAACATGCTTTTTGGGGGGCAGGGGAATGAACTAATTGACCTCCTGGGGCTCCATCTAGTCTGTGAATCTGAAACAAGGAAAGGTCACTTCTTAGTCAACTTTGTGGCTTGCCTCCCACTGTTCTTAACCTAGGCATACTTCCTGGAGGCAAGAAGACAGACTTGGAAGAAGATAGTAGTCAAGAACATTCTCTACTTCGTCACACAGACCCGCAGAGGATTCCCCCTCTTTCTCCTTTTTTTTTTTTTTTTTTTTTCCTTTTTCTTAAACCAAAGTTTGAAGCTAAATCCACTGTGGGCTTAAGGAGGCACTTGAAACTTCACTCGCTTCAGAGTTTAAATGGGAAGACTTGACAGGTATGCTAATGCTCTATTAAGTCTGCAGAAAATGACATTAAAGGTATTGGTTAAAGACACGGCTCAGTGTTTGAGCAATTTAATGAAGTGTTACACACAAGCTGACCTTGTAGAGGGAGAAGCTCACGGCTCTCTTCGCGTTTCGGGAGGCCCTGGCCACTCTGTTTGACATCTGAGCTTAACACCAACCCCAGACTCATTACTGTCTTCGAGGTTCTGGGAACCGCCGAGGGGGAGACCAGCCTTTGCTTGTAAAGTCCAGTGACAGCAATGAGAGGTAAAAATAGTGGTTTCTGATCCTCGGCTGCGTGAAGCCAGAGGTGGCGATTTGAATGACATGTTCGGTTTTCATAAACATGGGCCGTGGTCCCCTGGAGGAGCCCGAACAGGGGAAAGGAGGGGCTCCTAGAGCAGGCAAGGTGGACAGGGTCAGCCGTGTGTAAAGGCCAGGGCTTCCTATGGCATCTGAATGCCAGGTGAGCTGGTGGAGCTCGGAAGCGGGGTGGTGTCTCTGCCAGTAGAGCAGGCAGCCCCACAGGGAGTTCAGGTCAAGGTTCCCTGAGGATGCAGCAGCACTAGAAAGATGTGAACCCCTAGAAAAGGGCAGGTTCCCCAGACTCCTATAGAAACCTCATTTCTTCACCAACTCATTCATTCATCATGAGTTTTTGAGCAACTGTTGTGTATCATGTCTCTCTCCAACTGCCCCCAATTCACTATGTTCCAGCCATGCTATGGTCTGCCAATTCCTAGAATGTTCAAAACTCCTCCCTACCACAGGGCCTTTGCACTTACTTTCCCCTCTGCCTGCAATACTCTTCTGAGATTTTCATAAAGGTAGCCATTTCAATCCATCCAACATCAGCTTACACATATTCTTACCAGAGGGGCAGATGGGTTTAAAGAAGTATAAGGCCCACAGGTCTTGCTTGGTATATAATAATTAATAATTGTTATTATATCTATTAGACTTATGATCCTTTGCTTTTGAGTGGCTCATTATACCTTTCAAAGTTCCCTCATATGTTATCCATTTGGGGTTTCCCACAACCTCCTAAGTCAGACAGGATTTGCTGGCTATTCTTATGTTGATACAGGTAGCCTGAGGCCATCAGAAACTGTGGGTGTCCAAGGCAACTGTGCTGAACCCAGACCAGGATCCAAGTCATCTGAGTTTCCAGCACTGCAAATGGTCCACATACCTCTCTCTGTCGACAAAGTGGACACACATGTAAGGGCCAGGCCTGGAAAGCAGCTCTCAGAACCCCTCAGCATGGGGAGACGTGACAGGTGAATGAGCCGTGATTCCTGCGTCGGGCATGGTGCTGGCAGGGTGGACACACAGAGGGCAGCCCTGCCCTTAGGCACCTGTGCCCCCGGCCTGAGGGGCAATGAGAGGAGCCTTTGACACGTCCCTTCTGCTCTCCCCTACCTCTCCTTCCCTTTCCTCTGCCCCCCTTAGCCTGTGCTCAGAGCTGCCACGTTTCCCCTGCTGTAGTCATGCTGGCTTGTTCAAGCAGAATTCTTTGGAGGAAGAGCCCAGTCCAGGTTTTCTGGGAGAGAAATTCATCCATCAGTGAACATCTGTTGAGCATGACCTCTGTGCCCTCCCCTCTGTTCAAGCTCTAAAGATAATGCCTGATGTTATTGAGCTGTTGCCCATGCAGGTTCTGCTGCCTTCCTCCACCCTCACAGCAATCCTAGGAGAGAGGGCCAACCATGTCCCCATCTTGCAGGTGAGGAAACAGGGATTGGAGAGGTAAATAATGTGTCTAATATCACACGGTAAGAGCTGATACAAGCTGGCTGTGAACTCGGGGTTGTCTGACTCACTGTTGCCCAGAGTCGGGCCCAGAGGGCTCTGTGCAGTTGTAGTTGGTGAGAATGTTGCCCCCTAGAGGTGTGGGGGCACAAGATGGGCAGCTGCACACAGAGGTGCTGGCCAAGGCTTAACCAGCACAAGATTCTCCTGCTTATGATTCCCTTACAAAGCCACCAGACGACAGTACAGGGGGCACCTCCTCTACTGCTGGGCCGTGTGGCACCTTCAGAAAAGAGGGATCTTTGGGGTTGGAGCAGTCTCAGCGGGCTTCATGGAGAGAGCAGAGTTTGAGATGCCAGATCTCAGATGGACAGGACTCACCCTGCACTTCAGAATGGCCTAATGGTAAAGAAATCCTTTTCATTAACATGAATAATTTCGTGCCTGGCCCTATTGTGGGTATGTTACATTATTATCCCATTTAATTTTTTAATTGACATACAGCACTGTGTAAGTTTAAGGTGTACAACATAATGGTTTGACTTACATACAGCATGAAATGATTAGCACAATAAGTTTGTTGTGTATATGTCATCTCATATATATACAACATTAAAGAAATAGAAAAATATATTTTCTCCTTGTGATGAGCACTCTTAGTTACTCTCTTAACTTTCACATGTAACATACAGCAGTATCTTAATTATAGGTATCATGTTGTGCATTACATCCCTAGTACTTATTTATCTTGCAACTGGAAGTTGGTACCTTTTGACTGCCTTCATCCAATTCCCCCTCCCCCAACTCCTACCTCTGGTAACCACAAATCTGATCTCTTTTTCTATAAGTTCGTTTGTATGTTAGTTCATTTTTTGTTGAAGTATAACTGACCGACAACACTATGTTAATTCCTGGTATACAACATAGTGATTCGATATTTCTATACATTTCAAAATGATCACCATGATAATCTAGTTACCATCTGTCACCACACATAGATCTTACAGAATTATGGACTATATTCCCCACATTGTACATTTCATACCCACGCCTCATTTATTTTGTTCATAATGACCCTGTGAGGTAGGTGAGTGGAGACCTGAGACTCTGCTCTTTCCTCTGCTGTTCTGACTCCTGTCCACTGTGATCTGGTGGAAAGAATAAGGACTTTGGGTCTTGCAGATGCACATCTGAAGCCTGTAGGATGCTGTGCTGTGCAATCCCAGGCAGGGTGTGGGGCAAGGTGTGTATAAGAACAGTATAAACATGGTTGAAACACACACACATACACACACATAGGCTAATGAATGGTCTTAGAGTTGGACTATTGAACATGATAAAATGTTGACTTGATTGTTCTAACTGGACCCTAAGTAGCTGGTGAGGCTTTCAAGGACTTCATGTAGGGGTCAAACAAGCAGGTTTCAGCCCCAGATACAGGTTCAAACCCCCACTCCGCTACCTACAAGCTGTGTGACCTTGGGCCAGTTCAATCACTGTAGCTCTGAAATGAGGACAACACAGCATCTCCTCCTGGGGTTGCTGTGAGGATTAGGAGTAACACCATGATCAAAGTGCTTGGAGCTCCGCCTGCCCTCCCATGGTGCGTGATGCGTTGGCTGCTCTTAGCAATTCACTGAGTCTTCCCTGTTGAACACCTATCCTGTACCAAACCCTGTGGCAAATACAAAAAGGAAGTAGGCCTAGTCTTAGCCTTGGGTGTGTATTCAAATAACTAATTCAGCCCAGAAGGGGATCAGGTGCTGTTTCTGAAGGGCAAGTAAAGCACTTCTAGAAAGAGATCAGTCCTGACTGGGTGGGGAGAAAAACGGTGAGCTGGAGCTTGGGGAACGGGCAGGGTTTTAATAGACGGAGAGAGCAGCAAGCAGGTTACTGTTCTCACCACATCCATCAGGCATCAGCTAGTGGGGTGTCTGAGGCACCCAGGTGACACCTGCTAAGAAGAAAAAGAAGTCAGGTAAACTAGCATCGCCCCCTAACATAGTGTAACTCTCCATCCTAGTCCCAGTAAAGATCTCTCTGGCATGTTCATGGACAGAAGCACATTCCTGTTTACTTTTCATTTTGGAGCCCCTGTGCAGACCCAGCCTTACCCCACTCCATCCAGGACTTTATGCAAAGGGAAGGGCTAAACCAACGCTGAATGGCACCCACGCTCTTAGCTTTGAGTCAGGCATGATTAGAAATAGGACTGAAGGGGAAAGATTCTTGGAAAGACAGCATGAGGTGGAAGCCTGGGGCCCAGCCCTTAATCCCATGGTGCTTCTTAGACTAGGACACCCCTTCCCTTTCCCCTCCAACCTTTCTTTTTTTAAAATTGAAGTGTAGTTGATTTACAATGTTTCAGATGTACAGAAAAGGGATTCATTTATACATATATGTATTCTTTTTCAGATTCTTTTCCATTATAGGTTATGATAAGATATTGAATATAGTTCCCTGTGCCATTTAGTAGGTCCTTGTTGATTACCTATTTTACATATAGTAGTATCTGTTAACCCCAAATCCCTAATTTATCCCTCCCTCCACCTTTCCCCTTTGGTAACTGTAAGTTTGTTTTCTGTCTGTGAGTCTGTTTCTGCTTTGTAAATAAGTTCATTTGCATCACCTTTTTAGATTCCACATATAAGTCATATTATATGGCATTTGTCTTCCTCTTAACTTTACTCAGTATGATAATCTCTAGGTCCATCCATGTTGCTGCAAATGGCATTATTTCATTCCCCCTCCAACCATTCTTTACGTTTTCTTTTTTTTTTTTCCTTTTCTTGTCTTCTTCCTTCCTTTGCTTTTTTTCCCTCCCTCCAGCCTTCTCTCCCTCCTTTCCTTCTTTCTGGCTGGGGGCTATTTTTGGAATTGAATTAAGAACCCCTTCTGCCTCCTACAAACATACACTCTAGCATCCTCATCCCCAACCCGCATCATGAGCCAGAGACTCAGGTTCCCTTTTTCCTGGAAGGTGGACAGGTGATTCAGCTGGGGGCAGAGAAGAGAGGGAACAGCAGAAATAATCCTCAGGCCAGGAGACAGCCTTGTCTCCTAAGGAGGAAAATAAACCCAGGAAAGCATTCACTCACAAACCTTTTGAAGGGACATGGAGGAAAGTGGAGAGATTTTTCCCTTCTCTTTCAGGAAAAAAGCTTTTAAAATAAATAGCTGACAGCGTCTCTTATTTGAGCAATTCTCTGCTGGTTATAAATGTGCCACTCTAGAATGCTTTATTTAGCAGTTTAAAAAAATATATATTCTCCAGAAGAGGGCTCAGCGACACCCAGGAGAGCAAGGCTCACCCTCCCCTGGCCCTCCCGATGCCCAGCTTTGGACATTCATGTATCTGCCTATAATCTGATCTAGTTAATAATTTTTTTTTTTTTTTAAAAAGGAGAGACAGCTGGTTCTCCCACACACATCTGACATTTTCCTTTATGCCTGGTTTAACTTTTTTATGACAGCCTGGATTCACTCCATTGGAGAATTTCTCTCTTCAAATGAGCTTTGTGTTTTATGTTTGAACATTTTTCTTTAGACAAACCTAGTAATTTTTCAAGTGAAAATGTGTACACTTGAAGCACTTAGGAAGTTTCAGGATCCATCTGATCGGCACAGAAATCTGAGGTTATTCAGGCTAAAGTCCCCATATCTAGCTGCACTCTTAAAAAGGTAATAAAAAGCAAGTGATATATTTTAACTTGTTTTTTAAGCAAAAACCTCCAGACTGTCAGTTTCGTAAGTAATTGATTAGTACCTCTGCACATTTCCCACTTTTCCCCTGTGAATACAGGTATGAGGCTGCTCTTGGAGTGTACCAGGTACTCGTGGGGAGATAAATTTTTCCTCTGGTGGCTCATGTCTGCTGCTTCCCAAGCCAGGGGCTCTTTGCTGGGCCCATGTCCAGAACTTACACGGTGTCCTAGAAACATGTAGACTTTGGGAGTCCAGCACCCAACCTTGAACTTGACTTGCGCTTTACTGACTGAATCACCTGAGACTGCCTGCTTGACCTCTCTGTGCCTCTGTTTTATCCATGTGTAGAAAAGGAGTTACTCAAAATCCCTACACTACATGTTGTACTAAGTGAGATCATACGTGTGCTTGGTAAACAGGCCATCTCTGTATGATTTTATTTGTTGGTTTAACTTGGAGGGAAACCAGAGTGCTTAACAGCCCACTCCCTTCAGACCCTTTGGTGATCCAGCCAGAGGCAGAATGTCCAGTTCAACCTCTCATTCCTACCTCATCATACCCTCATTTACAGGGTTAAGGTAAATATACGTGGATAACAAAGACACCCTCTGCACGCTTGGCCTTCCCCTGAACCTACCTTCTCTGAGGTTCAGGGGCATCTGTGACCCATAAGAACTGCATTCCTTGATCGAACCACACCTTTTGATTTGGCCACACTGATACCATATAAGTAAACCCATCCATCAGTGTAGTATGGGTCCTTTTATCTCTAGTTGTGCTCGAAGTGTGGTCCCTAGACTGACAGCATTGGCATCGCCTGGGAGCTTGTTAGAGGTGCAGAATCCCAGACTCCCACCCCAGGCCTACCGAATCATAATCTGCATATCAGCAAGACCCCAGGGAATTCGTACGCACATCAGTTTGAGGAGCACAGCCCCAGAGCACGGTAATATTGCAGGAGTGCAAGCTTCAGCCAAGGCAGGACCTTCCCTCCCTCATATCCCGCTGCTGGGGACCTGGAACACCTAACCCATAAAGTGTTGCCAGACAGACACCAGCTCCTACAGTGGTTGCCTGGTCACTGGAGACTCTTCAGCCTCTTTTCCTTCTTCTCCTCTAACACTTGCTACCACAAGGCACAAGGTTTGGGTAGACTCAGCTATTCAAGGCCTGAGACGAAAGATGGAAGGTTCAGCTGAGCTCTGAACTGAGAGTATTGCCAAGATTCCTTCCATCTCTACTGCACTTAATGTTTTGCATATATCACATCGCTTGATCCTCTGAGCACCTGGATGGGGGAGGGGCCAGATAGGTCTTCAGAGAAGGGAAGGGATCTGCTCCATCCACTCATGAGTTGATGGTAGGATGGGGGCTAGAACTCTGTCTGGTCTGCATAGTGATTTACAAATTTGTGCCCCTTAGATGAAGCCTGGATAGAATTTGAAGGGCTTCTGCAACTAAGGGATCTGTGAATTCTAGAGCTATCGGACAGAGGTTTGCAGCCCAATCGATACTAAATCCATTAATTTAGCCTTCCAAATAGCCCTGTCCACTCACCCAGGGCTAGAGACTCAACTCCTGGAGTGGAGTCAAAACTGCAGATACCACTCGCCAATCAGCCTGCAGCATTGATTGAACGCCCACTGTGGGCAGCACATCATGCCAGGCCCGCAGGGGAGGGGGCGAGGAGCACAGCAAAGAAATGTGCTTTGGGAGACATGAAGGAGGACAGTGTCCAAAATGCTGTTCAGTGTTCTGTAGAGAGAGATATGTCCAGTAAACGTTTACCTGAGTTTTGTGCCAGCAAAAATAAACTCTCTCCACAGTTGAGTTTGTATGCTTTTTTTTTGTTAGAAAATAAAAAAACACTGTATAACTCAATGAATATCTCTCTTTTGCCTCAGCTGCCAGAAAACCCAGAGTAATTCTGCCCAAATCGTGTAATCGACTCATTTCAGAAGCCTGAGCGCGTGTACTCCTTCTGCACTCCTTCAATAGTCTCTCTTACTTTCTGTTTTGTGTTTTGGTGTGAAAATCCCTTTGAATCCTTTTCTGGTAATAGATAGGGCACAAACACTCACACACAACTTTGAGGCGTTTCCCACTTGGTTTCAGGTGGTGGCGGAAAGGCATGCATTATCCTCATGAGGTGTCTTGTGCGGGGGCTAGATGCCCCGACTTACAATTGAGAGTCTGGGGTCTCAGGTATCTTACTAATTTGAGGGGTGATGTTGCACGAATCATCTTACCTCTCTGGGCCACAATTTCCTCATTCACAAAATGGGGAGGTGAGACTGGCTCCAAAATTCCTCCAAGAGAAAAAGGAAAACAGCAAAAGAACAGGCACAAGGTAGTAGAAATGCAGAGAATGAATGGTATGAGCATCATTGGGTATTGTGTCCCAGAAGGAAGCTCTGCTGAAGCTTTGAACCAGGTGTAGAAGTCAAACATTAGTGTATGTGTCTCCATTGGGGGTGAGGGCACAGAGGCAAGAGGCTATTCAGGTAGTAGCCCATAAAGGGAAAAATGGCCACAAATTCCTCCCCTCTGGCCTCGTTTGCAGAGGTGGAATCCTGGAGGCTATTTCTCCACTCCTTGACCTGAGTAGGCCATATGACTTTCTTTGGCCAATGGGACATTAGCAAATATGACCTAAATAGGACCAAATCTGTGCTTTTGGAACCCAGCTACCTGAGGCTTTTGGAACCTGGCTACCTGAGCTAGCTGCTAGATTATGAGAGGCACGTTGCCCCTTACTGCCATAACCAACCACCCAAAGTGTGATTGGGGCCATAAATCGGCCCCCAGCCAACCCATCTGCACAACACTGAGCCCAGCTGAGATCAGCCTAGCCCAGGTCAGAACTGCCCAGGAGAATCGTGATCTAAAGAAATGATGGTTGTTTCAAGCCACTAAGTATTAGGGTGGTTTATTTATTATACAGCAAAGGCTAACTGGTAATACCAGACGGGAGAGCAGGTCTGTTTGAAGACATGAGAATTGGAACCAGCAAATCCCAGTTGGGGAGCCTGCTAGAGACAGAAGATAGCTGGGGCCTTTTTCTCTACATTTGTAAAGCTGGATAACTTCACACCCTCCCAACCCTTATCCCTGTCACCACTGTCCTTTTTCTCTCTTCATCCATCATGCTTCCAGCAGAGGCAGGAAGCAGGCATTCTCATTCTTGGCTCCTTACACCAGCTAAAGGGAGAGAGGATTAGCTGTGGTGGACCAGACAGGAGAGCAGGACGCCTGATAATTAACCCATCCTCCTACATACCCTGGCTTCCAGCAAAAGGAGCTGTACAAATGGCCCCAACGAAATTATCAGCGCTAATCTCCCAGCCCCTCCTTTTTTTTTTTTTTTTTTTTTTTTTGTGGTATGCGGACCTCCCTCTGCCGTGGCCTCTCCCGTTGCGGAGCACAGGCT
>NC_041229.1:16255937-16343347 GCF_002837175.3 Physeter macrocephalus | reverse complement strand
ACGCGAACCCGGTTCCCCTGCATCGGCAGGCGGACGCGCAACCGCTGCGCCACCAGGGAAGCCCTCAGCCCCTCCTTAATGCTGTCCCTCTGTTGGCCAGCACCCGGGGGCCTGTTAAGCCATCACATTCTCCCCCCTCCACCCCCAGCCCTGTCCCCACTCACCTTTTCTCTCTTTCTCAGGTTGTTACCGCACAGGCATCACAGAAGGACTCAAACAGGGACAGGTTCTATTGTTCAGCGGAGGCAAGAAAAAAAAAATAATCAAAAAAGCAGGGGACTTAAAAAAGACCAGAATTATTTCTCAAATAGAATGGGAAAATCTAACATGCCTTATCACTACGGAGAACAAGCACTGTGCAAACGCCCAGGCCTCTGACTGGCATGCTGGTTGTTTTGAATAGATGCGTGACATTGTCAAAGAAACTGCCATTGTGGTGTTGAAAGGCATTCGCAACATTGCATAAAAATCAGGCGTTCGTGTCACCCTCCGACTAGTCAAAGCTGCTGTTTTTTCTTTCTTTCTTTCTTTTTGAAAGAAGAAAGAAGGAAAATAAGAAATGTCCCTAGAATAAGACCTTCGAAGCCAGATAAACGTTATTTCTGAAAGACATCGGAAAGTGGGCACCCAAGCAAAGCCATCAACTAAAGAGGTATTCTATTTGGAAAAGAGGCTGGTAGGGCAATGAGGAGGTTAAGAGGCTGGTGTGGGGCTACAGTCACGGATTTTTTCAGAGATTGAATTCTTCAGGCTTGACTTGTCCAGTCCTTCTGGAATTGGCCAATCCTCTTGCTGGCACCTCTCTTCTCTATTACTTCCGTTGTGAGCGGTAATGTAAGTTATGCGTGTTGTTTTCCAAGACCCCTGTAGAGTCTTTCTCAACTATTTCCCTTCTCAGTGAGGACATGAAATTTCAGATCCTTGGAATTCCAGAGGGATCTGAATTCATCTCCAGGGACCGTGCTTGTCTCCGGCCACTCTTCAACCACACTGGGAAACTCAGAGAGAGCTGACCAGGGCTCTTCCTCGGGCTCAACTCTTCATTGCAAATAGCCTGCAGCTTTCACAGTTTGCCCGGAGCCGTCAACGATGACTGAAGGTAAAGGGTTTGATGTTCTCCAGGTGAAACAGATAAATTTTATTCCGCGGACTAGAGATGCTGGAACTTGGAAAGGTCGTCAGAGAGGGGCATGATATGTTCTGCCTGGTCATCGCGTTGAGAGACAACTTTTCCAGTTTCCTTACCGCAGGAGAAAGTGAGCTTTAGGAGCCTGTGAAGAAGGTGAGAGATTTGTACGTGCACATAAAGCCCGTACACGGTTCTAATCGATTGCTGTCCCTTACAGTTCCACAGATTTAACCTTTAAGAAGAGGGGAGAATTGAACTCTAATATTTATTTGACTTCCTGTGTGCCCATGGGAAGGGACCAGGCTGGGAAACTAGCTCTGGGTGGGCGTCCGGCTGATGGATGCCCCCTAATCGCAAGCTTTGATTAGTTCAGCTGCTTCTAGATTTCTGGCTGTTAACAAATGGCCCTTAGTCTGTGCCTGCTCCTTCATACCAAAGGGCTGCCCCTACAGGCTGCCAGCTTCCTCTCACAAAGGGCTGGGTACAGGGAAAGAAGCTTGGACTGGAAGGGAGGGTCTCTACCCCCTGCCTGCCACTTGCTCTTGGGTTGGCCACTTATCCACTTTAAGTCTTAGCTTCTTCATAGGTAAAATTTACTTTATTTATTTATTAGTGTCCCACTTGTTCCAGTACCGATTTAAGGTGGCTTATCTGTAAAATGAAGGGATTAGACTAGATGATCCCTTCTAAGGTACGCTCCCAGCACTAGGAAGCTCAGACAGTCTTGCCTGCCCCTTGAATTTGCAGACTCTGCGGTTCAATTCCAAGTCAGAGGGATGCCAGCTGCCCCCTGAGTGTGCGTGATTCATAGTCACAGAGGGACTGTGGGACTGATTGGGGAGATGTGTGCTTTGCACTATGGTAACACTTTATACTTAGGGTTTCACACCAGCAAACCAAATTCAGGGTACTAACAAATTTCATATTCACACACCTTTAATAGCAAAGCATTTCTGTACTGAAGCAATTGCCAAACATGTCCCTACAAAGCACAATTCATTTTTAAATACTCAACAAAATAATCCAGAGCCTGACCAACTCTCAGGCCTGTGAAGTCTCTTTATGACATCCTGCAACTCTGCCTCACCCACAGGTCACAGGAGCTTTAAGTCTGAAGAGTCCATTTGGGGCACTTCATTCTAAGAAAGACCCTGGCAAATGGGAGTTTGTGCTGTGGAGTATGATCAGGAAAAGAAAGGTCTAGAAAGAGTGCTTTATGAGGAATAATAGGGGAAGTGGGGATGTTTAGCTCAGAAAAGAGAAGACTTCCCAAGTTTGCAGAATTGCCATGATGAAGAGGGGCTCTTGGGGGCCGCTGTGGAACAGCTGCCCATCAGTGGGATGGGAAATCTTAGGGGGTGGTGTGAACTAGCAGCGCTGAAAGTGTCAACCAGAGGCAGGGTGAGGGTGCCACAGGAAGAATGAATGCCTCATTTGGTCCAATTTAGCAAACACTTGCTGAGTGTCTACTAGGAAGCCAGCTCTGCCATGAGGTAGGTACGGTGGAAGATACACAAGCGAACCCTGCGCTATTAATTAGAATTCTCCTGGTTACAAGTAGCACAGACCAACTGGAGATCTTAGTCGAAAAAGGGCATTTATTATAAAGACACGGGGATGATCTTTATACAAAGGTACATAGGTGTTGCTGAAGCAAGCCAAACTCAGGTCTTCAAACACCAGCAAGATTCCTATCTCTGCTCCCTTCTGCATGTCTTTTCATTCCTCTTCTCTCTTCTTCTTTGAGGAACCAGCTTTGTCTGCTTCTCAGTTCCACTTAATTGAAAATATGGCAGTTGACATGTCCCAGGTCTAACTTCCTGTCTCTCCCAGGTCCTCATTTTTGACAAAAGTACACTAATTGGTCCAATTTGGGTCAGTTGCCCAGGTACTCACTATTGACAAGCACGGTTCCTGGAGGGCACTGCTGTCACGTATGGGTTGGGCTTGAGTCGGAGAGTTGCCAGAAAGGAGTACAGATTAGAAAAGAAAGTAAAGAATGTCCACTATAAAGGCACAGTTCTTGGACTCAAGGAGATTGTAGTCCAGAAGGGAAAGCCAACACATCAACCATGAACTCTAATCTAGGATCGACTGTGATGCATGCTGGAACAGAGATGTCTGGTCCAGACAGTGCACAGAGGGAAGAATTCTGACAGGCAGAACCAGAGGCTTCATGGCAGAGATAACATTCCAGCAGGGTTGATGGTCTTCTTTTGTTGCTGTTGGTGGTAATGAATTTTTAATTTCACAAGTAGTAAATAAATACATTCTTCTTATTGAAAAAAAAATTTACCATCTCCTCATGGTTAATCATGGGATATATCCTTTTAGACTATGTCCATAAATTTACATTGATGTAGACATCGTGTATAAAACTATATGTGATTTACATATGTTTTACATATGTAAATAAAATACTATGCATATTGTTACAACTTCCATCTTTAACTCAATAATACTTCTTAAAGAACTACCCATAATACTACCTATTAGAATTTATTCTATTCTTTTAAACTAATGCATATTATTCTGTCATATGACTACAATTCAACTTATTTGACTGTAATACAATTTATGTATTCCTCAGTTGATAGGAACCTGGGATTTTTTTCATTTCTCAATGGGCATCTTTGTACATACCTCTTTATGCAATAGCACGAGTGTTTCTCTAGATACAGAGATGTGAAATTGCTGGGACATAGTACATGCGCGCTGAAAATTTAATGGCAGTTGAAAAACTGGACTACAAAGCAGCTGTCCCAATTTATCCTCCATCATCAGTGTGTGAGGAGGAACAGTGTTTCACAACACCACATTTTACAAGTATGTGCCATTCTTGTGGGTGACAAGGGGTAACTCGATGTTGCTTTGATATTCATTTCCCTGATTACTACTGTGCTGAATGTCTTCAATTTGCCCTTCCAGTTCCACTCTCCACATTTCTCCACCCCATTCTCTAGGAAGCTGGCCTGTAAGGACTACGTCAACAGGCTCTTTGCCAATAGAAAACTTAGAGGACAAGAGAAAAACGAAGTTAGGGTACTTATTCCCTCTCCTTCTCTGCCAGTTCCCAATGGCGTAGTGCACCCCAGTACCCAAAGCCACAGTTCCTGTCACAAGCCCTCTCCATACAATTCTCCCAGGCTTCTACTCTTTCTCTTGTACCTTCAGGCCTTGGGGTGGTAACAGCTTCCTATATATCCAACCATCTATATCTTTGGTGTTACTTTGCTACTTGTTCTATCAATTACTGAGAAGTTGTTTAAAAAGCTATACTTGTGGATTTCTCTACTTCTCCCTCTAGATTTGTCAATTTTTACTTTCTGTATTTGAAACTCTGTTATTAGGTACATAGACATTTAAGATTATTAAGTTTTTTTAATGTATTGACCCATTATTTAATTTTTATTTCCAGTAATGTTTTGTTTTAGAATCTATTTTTTTCTGATAGAAATATAGCCACACCAGCTTTTTTATGCTTATTCTTTGCAGTTTACAACTTTTACTTTTAACCTCTCTATGCTTTTATATTGAAATATTTTTAAACACCATACAGTTGGTTTTTTAATGCTTTTTTGGAGGGGGAGAATATACATGCTATTTATTGTGGTAAATATATATTTATATATATATATATATATATATATATATATATATATATAAAACACAAAATCTTTGTAATGTAAAATTACTGGCCAAGGATACTGTACCATCCCTTGTTTGTTATTTAAGTCCAGTTCACACTTTGTAAATAGTTCCTTCATTAAACTTTCCTCAAATCGCCTAATTTTACCCTCTGTTTCCTGCTGGGTCTTTGAGTGATAAAAACCAGTGAGGCTGAGTATCTCTCCAGGTCTCTCTTGGTCATATTAATGTCTTCTGTGACTTTCCTGTTCATATCTTCTGCCCACTGTCCCTTTCTTGTTAGAGTGACTCCTTGATTTGTAAGCAGTCTTCATATAACCTCGATACTAATCATCTATTGTCTGTTACATATGTTGAAAATATTTTTCTCAAGTCTGTATTTTGCCTTTCAAACTTTGTTCTTGGCATTTTTGTAACTAATAAGTTTCTATTTTTGATGTAGTTATATTTAGCAATATTTTCACTCTGTGTCAGGGGTCAGCCATTTCTGTAATTGGCCAGATAGTAAATATTTTGAGTTTTGTGAATTATCTGGTCTCAGTACTCAACACCACCACTGTAGCACAAATGCAGCCAGAGGCAATACATAAACGATGTGTCCCAATAATTTTTTTATAAAAATAGGTGGTGAGCCAACCTTTGTTCTATATCTTTTGCATATTTTCATTTATTTAAGAAGACTCTTCCTACCCTAAGGTCATAAGCAAATTATTCTATTGTCTCTTCGAAATATTATGGATATTTTTATATTTAGATTTTTAGGCTATTTGGAGTTGACTTTTGTGACTGGTAGAATCTAGCTCTATTTTTTTCCTCAATGAATAGTTAATTGTCCAGTCCAATTGATGTGCAATGCCACCTTTGTTTATTTACTCAAAAATATTTATTGTTTATTATGTGCCCAGCAAATATATGTATTTATTTCAGGACTCAGTATTCTAGTCTGTCAACCTGTTTGTCTATTTATGAGTCAATAGCACAGAATTTTACTGTTTTAAACACCATACATTTATAATATGTTTTGATATCTGAGAGGACAAATCCCCTTTCCTTTTTCTTTTAATTATCTTGTTTTTCTTGATAGTAATTTTTCAGCCTGGATTTCAAAATTAGCTTGTCAAGTTCTATGAAAAATCTTGTTGGGGTCTTGATTGGGAGTGCATTAAATATTTATAGACCATTTGGGAAAGAACTGACTTCTTTGCAATATTGAATCTTATCAGGAGCATGGTAAATGTCTCCATTTTCCAGATTTCCTTTTATGACAGTAAAGCCTGAAATATTCTTAGGAGGAGACTGGATTCTCTGACGTGTCTGCTAGCTGTGTATCAGAGTAGCCCCAGACTGATAGGTAGACTTTGCACCATCTCAAACTTCCCTTCTCATTTTCTGGGACCCTCTAGAAAGTCAGTATGAAGTTTATTGATGTGTCAGAAGAGACTTTCTTATTCTAGGATCATCCTGCATATCTAAGAAGCAGAGGTTCCTTTGGTACTCCAGGCCAGTTGGGCAAATACTTATTTTTCTATTAAGTGTCAGGAGTCATGCAAAATCTTCTGAGGTTAGATATTTAGGAAGATAGGCTCATACATTTGTGTCATCAGCTAAACCTAGTGATTTAAAGACCTTCAACAGATAGTTAATGAGTGATGACCATGAGCCAGGAAATGTGTTAGCTGCTGGGGCACAGCAAGAATGATCTAGTCTCTGCGTAATGAATTTGCATTCCAGGATTGAAGGGTGGGGCTGGAGGCCACAGACACCTGAACAAGGAATTGTCCTGGGGCAGTGCACAGGGGGCTGTGAATCACAGGATAGGAGACTTGGCACACCTGAGATTCAGCAAAAGCCTCGGGAAAGGATGATGCCTAGGCTGAGCCTTGATGAAAAAGTAAGCTTAAGTCCAGCAAAGAAAAGTGGGGAGGGCACTCCAGGGAGAAGGAGAAGCTTTACATGAAAACGCTGAGATGGGAGAACTCCTGGTGTTTGCAATAAACGAATTATAAGCAGTTTAGCATAACTATGGAGTATAATGCAAGGTGAGAGGCAGAAGATGGGGCTTTCGAGATAAGCAGGGAGTCACGGAAGACCTGGTCCCGTGCTCCACAGAGAGTGTCATTTTTTTCTTTTTTTTTCTTCTTGTAAGTATTTGGGAGTTGCTGAGCTTTCCTGGGAGCCTGGGAATGGCTTTGTCAGAGATGTTTATTAAGTCACCCACTGGCTGAGTATAAAGGATGGATTTAATGGACATAAGACCAAAATCAAGGAGACCATTAAGGAGGGAATTCAACAGTCCATTTCAGAGATGAGGTTGATCTGAACTAGGAAGGAAGGAAAGAAGGGGCCATATTCCTGACCGGCCTTGTGGCCCAGTGGTTCAGAACACAGGATCTGCAGTTGGCGAGGCCTGAGTTCTAGTCCTTGCTGGAAGTAGAGACTTGGAGGGGGGGATTTTTTGCTCCTTTAAGCTCCAGTTCCTAATCCCTAAAATAGAAATATTAGTAGCTATTTCATGAATTTATTGTGAGGACCAAATGAGATAACAAATGTCTGGCACATAAACAGTTGCTCAATAAACATTCATCGTGCAAATGCTGACAAGGGTAACAAAAGTCACTGCCATATTTCCTGCATATGCCTAAGAAATGAGTCTGTTTGGCTTTATTTTAAAGTAAGGGCCAGGAAAATGAAATGAAAGTAGTTGCCTTGTTGGTCCTACAGGGAAAAGGTTTGGTAGACCAATGGTAAAAGTAAACTCTTGAGGGTATCCAACAATAATTTTTGTTTGCTGGCGTTTAGCAGGGAAGAGTGGCTTTGGTTTCTGGTAAAAGACAGGATGCATTCTGTCCATGGTTCTGGAGATAACACTTATGCCTAGACTTGTGGGAGGGAGAAAAAGGAATCGTCCTCTTTCCTGTGAACCACATGGGACCAGGAGAGCCAAGCCCATGCAGTAGTTAGGAAACGGGAGTCAGGTTGGATTGGGAAAAAACATCAAATTTGTCTCAGAAAACCTGGATCTGGATCTTGGTTCTCTAACCATTACCTGTTCCATGGTTTTGAGCACATCTTATAATTGCTCTGTGCCCCAGTCTCCTCATTTGTAAAAAGGGAATGATAAATAATGATATATACTAGCTTAATAATAAACAAAAGTGGTACATAATAGCTTACTCCGCCTAGTTGTAAAATTCAAAGGAGATGGGGGAAGTAGAAGCACCATGAACTATAAAATGGTGTTTAAATATTAGTTATTATTTTGCTAAGTGAAGCTGGGGCCCTGGAGCAAGGCTGAATATCTGGAAACTGCTCCACACTACAGCCCAGCAGGCTTCAAGTCCAGGAAAGAATTCAATTATTGCAGCATGTAATTTTCTGTTTGCAAAGATCATATTGTGTATGTAATTGAATCAGAATAAAGAGATCCAAAGGCTGCGGGCTTGGGATAAGGCTTTGGAGCTGGACTCCAGGTGAAGCCAGGCTGGAGGGGAGTCAGCTGGAGGGGGGTGGCTGGGGGAGGGTGAGAAGGTGGGTGGAGGCATGGGGAGCAGAGAGCCAAGCAGACCTGGGAGCAGGGGTGCCGCTCCTCGGTTTGCTTGGTTCCCCTAAGCCTTCTTTTCCCCACAGATACAGAAGCTCATCTCTTAGTGCAACTCCACCTTGGCTGGACATCTCTTTTCTCTTTTGCGGGTTGAAAAGGCCACGCTGTTCCAATCTGAAGGCTCTTTTCTTTCTCACCGAAACCCATCCTCTTGCATGCTCCTCGCTGCCCACTGCCTGTTCCAATAGCATGCATTTAAAGCCAGGAAGGGACCTCTCAAAAATGGACATCAGAAGCCAGGTCAGGGGTCCTGGGGTGGTTTGCGTCGGGTGACCAAGGGTCCTGGTTTGCCCAGGACTATCCCAGTGTTAGCCTCAAATCCGGGCACAATGGGTGTTGGGTCCTGATTCGGGGAGAGAGTGGATTTCAGAACAATGAGCCGTGAGACTCCGGGAACCAGGTAGGGAACCCTGGAAACTAAACGGCCCCTTCCTGGATGCGGCATCTTCCCTGAGGCCAGGAAACAGCCCCCGTCCCTGTGTGGGCTGTGGAGGAGGATGCTGTGGCTTTTCTGAAGTCAGTGCTGCTGGAAGGACAGAAGATGGGGAGGAGGGAGGGAGGGAAGAAGCTCTGTCCCTGTTCTCTCTGCACTTGTCCATCCCAGGCCTGGTCCTTTGTCCCAGCCGGCTCTGACCGCTCTCATTGCACCTGCACACAGCCAGAGCCCCAGTTCCCCCTTCCCTGTTCTAGCCTCGAACCCTCCCTATCTCCTCTGCCAGCCTGCTCTATCCCTTCCACTCCTCTCCAACCCTGCGGGAAGGGAGTGGGACTTGGCAGTTGGTCCAAGCCAGGGAGACTAAGAGATTGAATTCCAGCAAAGAGCCAAGAGCAGGTCGGAGTCCAGCTTCCTAATGACATTTTCTGAGCACTAACAAATCCGACTCCAAGACAAACAGCCAGCAGCGCCTAGGAGAGAAGGAGGCTGGCGGCTAGCAGAGGGGGAGGAAATGGGGACTGGGAGAAAGACAAAGTGAGGGGGGAAAAAAAAACACGCAGCACACCCAACCCAATGGCCCAGAATCTCTCCCACATCTGCAGAATCAGAAACACTTATTAATAGCCAGCAAAAGGCAAAGAGGAAGTGTCTCATTGTCTGCCGCTGTCATTCCTCACTCTGACGAGCACTTAAAATGTCAAGACCCCTTTCAGCAGCTATGCACAAGCAATCAGGCCCTCTCATCGGTCCCTGCGATTTCGCAGCCGCCGCATCTCAGTCCTTACGACTTATTTCCACGCTGTGTTTGGGGACAAGGCAAGTGTGAGCGCATAAACAAGCACTGTCTTTTGGAAGGACAGCTCGCGTGGAGGGGGCCAGGGAGGCAGGAGAGGGCTGGGGTGGGAGGGAGAGACCAGATCCTGTGTAGCCCGCTCTGGGAGGTGGGAGAAAAAGCCATCACACACGGACATTCCGAAGATTGAGTCTGGACAGGGGGCGGGCGCCCAGCTCGGAAGGTTTACCTTCTTCTAGAGGGTGGGAGCAGTCAGCTGTTATGCAAAGGAGATTTTACACATGTGACTTTTAGGCAACGAAGGGTTGTCTTCTGGAGGTGGGGATTCTGCTTCATCAGTATCTCTTCTGGGGGCAAAATAAGACTAAATGGGCTGCAGCAGGTGGGATTTAGGTGGAATAGAAGGAAGGACCTCCTGATCCATAACGACAGTTATAAAGGTAAGCGGGGCTGGAAAAATCACTTTCCCTGAGGGTGTTTACCTGCTCTTCTGGGCCCTCCACCTGATGCCCTTGGGTGGAGTCCTGGTGGGAGCGTGGGGTGTAGAGAGGAAGGAATGGAGATACAAGGCTTTCTCCAGCAGCTGTATCTCTAATTGTACGAGTTTGCAAGGGCTGCTGTAACCAAGCACCACAGGCTGCGTGGCCTAAACAACAGAAATATATCGTCTCCCAGTTCTGGAGGCTAGAAGTCCAAGATCAAGGTGTCAGCAGGGTTGGTTCTGAGAATCTGTTCCATGTCAATTCCCTAGCTTCTGGGGTTGCTGGCAGTCTTTGGTGTGCCTTGGCTTGTAGAAGCATCACCCCAAGTCTGCCCTCATCTTCACATGATGTTCTCCCTCTGTGAGTGTCTGTGTCCTAGTTTCCCCCTTTTATAAGGACACCAGTCGTGTTGGATTAGGGATCCACTCTACTCCAGAATGGCCTCATCTTAACTAATTACATCAGCATCAGCCCTATTTCCAAAGAAGTTCACATTCTAAGGAACTGGGGGTGAGGACCTCAGCATATGAATTTTAGGGTGACACATTCAACCCATAACTCTTATCTATTAGAAAGAAATAAAAGATTATCAAGAGGGTGGGTGACCCAGGAAGTCCAGAGTTGGAGAAAGCATTCCAGTCTCTATTCCCCGTGGCTCCACAAGACACATCCCTGTTATTTATTTCTGTTGGAAGAGCCAGGATCTGCTTCTCAAACTCAGATCTTTTCTTTCGCCCCCCCCCCCCCAATTTTACTCCCCAAAGCAGCAGACAGTCCTGATGTTACGGCTGAAGAGAGCTCATGTTCTCCTTAGCTTAAAGGGCCGCCTAGTGCCCAAAGCATTCTAACCACCAGAAACTCACAGCAGGACGAGGAGCTCACCTCCCAACTCCCCACCGCAGGTTTCAGGACGGACTCAATGAATCTGCTCACTTAGGAAAGGGGAGAAGGTAAAATTATTTCATGTCGGGCTTTATGCTGACCTGATGATGACACTGCCCAGGGATCCAGTTAATGTTCAAAGAAAAATGACCTGTTGTTCAACATTCTCCATAATGTCCATTCAATTCAATTAGTTAATAGAATCATGAAATGTCAGTGCTGGAAGTGTAGAGATAATTCAATCTAAGCTCCTCATTTTTAAAAGAAAGCAATGCTGAGAAAATGCATAGCACTGCCTGCACGTATAGTCAGAGTCCTGTGTGGGGACAGTCAGGTTTGAGGGCTCCCAGCCCAGGGCTCTGAATTCAGTGCACATTTCTTGAGCACGTGCTGTAACCAGAGTCCAGGGCGGGGCTCTGTCCTGGAGGAAGCAGGGTTGGGTATAGTCTAAAAGGACACAGCTGCTGCCCCCCGGGGTAGCAGTCTGATGGGGAAGCCAGGGGTGCACTGTTCCCCTCCGGCGGGGGTGTTCCGCGTATGCCCCTCTCTCTTGTTGGTATTACCGATGCCCCTCCCACCTAAGGGCCAGGGCTGCAGGTCCAGCAAGAGGCCTGGGACCTCTGAAGTTGTCTAGCTGATGGGCAAAGGACCGGTGGCTTGAGCCTCACTGGCCCATCCTCTAAAAGAAAGAACTAACACAACGGAACACATGTATGCAGGAGCAAG
This sequence comes from Physeter macrocephalus, assembly GCF_002837175.3. NCBI lineage: Eukaryota > Metazoa > Chordata > Mammalia > Artiodactyla > Physeteridae > Physeter > Physeter macrocephalus. The sequence goes on along the minus strand of NC_041229.1, from coordinate 16,331,650 downwards.
CACCCACAGCCTGGCCCATCTTTCTGCTCTCTCCTGGCAGTTCCCAGTTCCTCCAGCCTGCCCTTCACCCACTCACAAACTGGGCCAGGGACCAAGAGTGGTGTTTGAGGTGCGTGAAGGCCCGCCTGATGCAGCCTGGGACCAAGCTCTGTTGTCTCCCGTTCCCTCCGGCCTGGGCTGGTGAAGCAGCTCTTGGAAATCTGCAGCTTCCACTCCCGGCATCATCCTTAGCCTCCCCTTCCCAGACCCTGGCAGCCAGTTAATCGGAAGCTGAGCCAGGAGATCGGACCTGAAGACAAATAGGAGGTCATCCATCTTCCCTGGGCGCTCTGGTTTTCCAGCAGGGTCCTAAGCCACCCCCAGATGTACCTGGACTTTGAGGATGGAGAGGGGGTTGGAACAATAGGGGGGCTGACTTCCTCTTACTTCTTGGCTGGAGACTGGGGGGAAAATGGACTCTCACTCCCTGATCTAAAGGGAAGGAAGTGTGGAGGGAATGGGCTTTGAGTTTCAGAAGGGGGTGTCACAGGGATGGGGATTGTGAAACAAACAGAGACACCAGCAGTGTCCTTTTAGTGAGAGTCATAGTAACGGACACCGCTGGAATCGTAGCCAGCACGGGGCCTGCTCCTGTGGCTCCAGAAGTGGATGCAGCGTTTGCTATTTTCCAGTCCTCTTTGGTCATTATTTTTGCTGTTTTACATTCTCGGGGTTGTGAACACAGCAAACCCCAATGCAGGGTGGCACTGCGCACATGCACCCTGACATTCTCACATGCATACCCAGGCCCTTCTTTTCCCGTGTGCTCCCAGAGCTCCAGGCACACTCAGGAAAGTGCACCTGACACAAAGACGCACCTGGGGTGTGACACAGAGACACAAAAGTCCACGCACGTACCTTTGCCAATTCCCACATCTGCTTAAAAATACTGGACTATCGTTGTCGGAGGTCGGCAGGGGACTTGGACCCGGGTCTTCTGCTGCTTTATCCGGGCTCCATAAACCTTTTCACACCCTCACAGTTTCATCTGACATCTTTTCTGCGCGTGTATATTCTTGCTCACTGGCAAGTACACGGTTCATGGAGGTCTTCACAGCCAAGGTCTCTTCCAGGTCTGACCACATACCTGCATGCCAAGTACCTACAAGTGACATATATCTCCTTGCTCAACATGCTTGGGCATCCACATAATTGTGTTCAGCCTCTGCTCCTTCAAATGTGCGCCCTTGACCACAAGCGAATGCGTGTTCACCCACCCTCTTTTGTGTCCCCGTAACGGTCTCTCGGCGTAACGGTCTCTTGGCGGGCTTGGATGTTCAGGCAGAGATGCTCCAACAATGACTGGCCAAGACACACTCCAAAGTCCCCCTTCGAGCCCCGCCTTTCTCTCTCACTCCCGTGAGCTTGATCTCTCTCTTTCTCTCTCTCTCTCACTCCCATCAGCTCGCTCTCTCTCTTTCTCTCTCTCTCTCTCATTCTCTACTTCAGCAAAACACACAGAGTGAGTATGTTTCATATGCCCCACGCAAGGTGGGAGAGGGAACACAGACAGTCACAGACGGGGCTTTGAGGCCCCTGGGTTCTTCAGCAGGCAAAAACGGGCAGTGATGTAGTACCAGAGCCAGCGTGTTTTTAAAAAATCGCGCACATCTCCCAAGGAGGCAGAAAAATCAAAGGCTCGTCATTTAAAATCCCCACACAACAGAAGGAGAGATAAACACAGAGCTCTCAGAAAAGGCTGAGGCTCTCCCATGCCTCCCTCCCTCCCCAGAAGAAAAGACAAACAGAAAGCAAACCAGAAAACAAATCTGGACTGAAAGGAGCGATTGTCGGATGCATAGCTCCGGGCTCTCTTCTCGCACCGGGAATCTCGCTCCCTACCCCGCGGATGGGAATGAGAAGAGCTTGGGCGGGCGCTGGTCAGAGGGGCAGCCTAGGTTAGGCTGATCCAGGGGATGGGGGCTTTGCTCCTGGGGAACCCGGTGGAAGGATCACAGGCCTGGGAGGGAAACAGACCCATCATTGGAGGCCACGGTCTCTCATTTAGTAGGTGTGTGACCTTGGACAGGGCTCTTGGCTTCTGAACCTCAGTTTTCTCACCTGTAAAACCAGAGTGATGCAGGGTCCTTATGCCCAAGCCTGGCTGCGAGGGTCAAACGACCAAAGAAAGACCTCAGGATTCTAGAACAGGGGAGGTCTCCAGACTCCTGTCTCCAATCACCACAAATGCCTGGGATACCCCCAAAGTACAAGGTGTGCCTTCGCTCCTGGGAGAGGAAAGATGTCTAAGGGGAGGGAGGGAGTGGCCATAACTGGCTCCTTTTCCCACACTTTCCATGGTCTTATCCTAAGACCCCAGCTCCTCCCTCCTGCTGGTGAAGGTCTCCTCTCTCCTAGTTTCTCTCCTCAAGAAATGAATAGGTATTTTTTTGTTTGTTTGTTTGTTTGTTTTGTGGTATGCGGGCCTCCCTCTGTTGTGGCCTCTCCCGTTGCGGAGCACAGGCTCCGGACGCGCAGGCTCAGTGGCCATGGCTCACGGGCCCAGCCGCTCCGCGGCATGTGGGATCTTCCCAGACCGGGGCGCGAACCCGGTTCCCCTGCATCGGCAGGCGGACGCGCAACCACTGCGCCACCAGGGAAGCCCCAAGAAATGAATAGGTTTTGATTGTTTACCTACTCCATGCTTGGCCTCATACTAAAGCCTCGGGCAGACCCATAGGTCTAAGATTGACTCTCTGCTCCTAAGTGCTACGGTTCAGCTGGGGAGAGCAGACCCTCATCGTAGAAATATTACAGCATTCCTGTATCAGTTATCTTCGGCTGTTGTAATAAACTCCCACTGGCTGGATGACTTAAACAATAGAAGTTTATTTTCTTACAGTTCTGGAGACTAGAAGTCCAAGATCAAGGTGCTGGCAGATTCAAGTCCTGGTCAGGGCTCTTCCTGGCTTGCAGACAGCCATCTTCTCCCTGTGTCCTCATGGAGCTTTTCCTCCATGTGCTCTCAGGGAGAGGGAGAGATCTCTGGTATCTCTTCTTCTTCCTAAGGACCAGTTCTATGGGATTAGGGCCTCAAACCTGTGACCGCACTTAACCTCCATTAACCTTCTCATAAGCCCTATCTCCAAATACGTCATATGTTTGGACAAGTACGGACACGATTCAGTTCATAACATTTCCTGTCCCTCATGCCATCTGTCCTTGAAGGTGGACAACATAGAAAGCAGGCCAGGCCAGGAGAGGGCTGCCCATGACAGGTGCTTTGGTGTGAAAAACCTACATTCCACACTGGGGCAAGGAGAAAGCACTCAGATTTAATTCTTGGGTTATGCATGACTGGTTAGCAAATGTGAGAGAAGACAGGGGATAATACCTGGACTCCTTCCCGTTCCAAGAAGACTAGACCCCAGTGAGCAGATGACAGAAAAGGCCAACCACTGGCTCGCACAAAGAAGGGTGTTGGAAACCAAACGGGAACACTATCCTTCCCTTGAAGAAATAACTGTGCAGCCACACATAGATTGCCATGCAGGACTGAACTTGAAACTCCAGAAGGTAACTGTAAGCAACTTCCCTTGTCTGTTAGGAGAACTCCTGCAGTTCTTTCGCCGCCCAGCTCAATACCAGCTGATCTATAGACCGTCCTCCGTCCCAAACACACACACATATATGCACATACACACACACATGCAACAATCACTGCTTTTTATTCTATGCATTCATGGTAGTTGGTGCCAACCTTTTAACAGCATGCTCAAATTGCCTATTGCTTTTTTTGGTCATTTCCCACTTTATAGGGTGTGAGCTTCTTGAGGGTGATACCGATCAGGACCCTGTAGGGCTCCTGGGCACAAAAGCCTTTCTGTGTCCCCCATTTCTTGAGTACAGGAAATAGGCTTCATTCAGCCTCCATAAACTTCCCTGAGTTCCAACAGGCAGGTTCAAAGAGTTGCTAATTAGTGAAGGGAGAGTATGGGGGGAGACAAGGGAGGAACAGTCAAGAAACAATAGTGCAGCCTTGGGGCAGGGTCCTGGCTCCCCCTCAAGGAATACACGTAACAATATCTTTGAGCTATTTTGCAGATATTCCCCCAGCAGGTGGGAGAAATTAACAGTATGCTGCCCACAAGCAGGTAGACCTCAGACCAGTTAGAACCAGAAGGTTGACTGATGCCGACTCCCACTTACCTCACCACCAACCAATCAGAAGAATGTCCACGAGCTGACCACGCCCTCTTTGAATCATTACTATAAAACTTCTCACTAGCCCCTCCAGGTAGGGACACACAGTTTTGAGGGCACTAGCCCGCTGTGACCCCCTTTTTCTAGAAAAGCAATAAGGCTATTCTTTTCTACTTCACCCAAAACTCTGTCTCTGAGATTTAATTCGGTGTCGGAGTACAGAGGCCAGATTCGGCTTCAAGGGAAGGATCTTGTCCATCTGATTCATAACTTTAACTGCAGCATTTAACAAATGGAGCCTGGTAATAGGGTGACCAACTGTCCCAATTTGCCAGGGACTGAATGGTTTCTCAGGACAGTGGACTTTCAGTTAAAGCCAGGAGAGTACCAGGCAAATGGGAATGATTGGTCACCCTATCTGGCAGGTGATAAGCATCTGACAAATAGCTAACATGCAAATACTGCAATAAATAAGGAAAAGATCCAGGAAATAATTACAGAATGATGAAAGGGATGAGGGTAGTGATGGGAAGCACCCTAGCAGATTCCCCAAAGATAAGGCTTTATTGGCCTGGGAAGGAAGATGCTGAAAGTAGATATAACCCAAATCTATAACATCACCAGCTGAAACAAAAGAAGATTTAAAAATGTTTGAATACATTATGGGTCACAGGGACATAATGGGAGAAACCAGAGTGTCTGGGTCTATCTACAGCTTTTTAAGGATTGATGTACAAAATGACAATATATTCCTCCAAAACCCTCACCGAGACAGACCCCCAAATTGCCTGGCTCATGAGCTGAATAGCTATTTCCTTTCTGCACATAAATATTATCATAACAGCATTAAAAAGACTTTTAAGGAAAGAAAATAAAACACTCTAGTTGACTAAACCCAGCCCAAAAACTAATTTTCTTTTTGTATATTCTCTTTTAGTCCTTGCTTATAATTCTACATAATTATAATCAGAGTGAACATACAACTTTGTATACCATTTTTTAAAACTGTGGATTGTGTGGGAAACATCTTCTACATTGTTACATAGCCTCCATGGTTAGTCTTTTTTTTTTTTTTTTTTTTTTTTTTTTTTTTTTTTTGCGGTACGCGGGCCTCTCACTGTCGTGGGCTCTCCCGTTGCGGAGCACAGGCTCTGGATGCGCCGGCTCAGCGGCCATGGCTCACGGGCTTAGCCGCTCTGCGGCATGTGGAATCTTCCCGGACCGGGGCACGAACCCGCGTCCCCTGCATCGGCAGGCGGACTCTCAACCACTGCGCCACCAAGGAAGCCCCATGGTTAGTCTTTTTAATGGCAGGAGAATAGTCTGTAACTCAGTTAACAATTCTCCCCTTGTCGGCATTTAGAGTGCTTCCAGTTTTCTACTAATGAAGATAATCCTGAAATGAATATCTACATGCACATTTCTTGTTCCTTCTTTTGTAATATTTCCTTAGGTTAAATTCCTACAATTGAGATTACTAGGTCAAGGGATAGAATAACTTCAAGACTGACCCACGCTGTCACCAAATATTTATTGAACACGTACTGTGTGCCAGAGACTGTGTCAGACACTAAGGATCCAAAGGTGAAATAAAGTGCCATCATGGGATTCGCAGGTGAGAGGGGACACAATCACATAAGTGATACAGTTTGATAAGTGCTGCAACTGTGATAGAAACAGAGCTATGGGGTCCCGGGGAATCATTTCTAACAGCTGAGGAAGCTGGGTGTGGTCATGCAAGCTGCTCCTGGGTGGAATTTACTTGCAAATTACTTGGGAATTTTAGGAAATGTCAACCTGGTGGACAGGTTGGGGATGGAAATTCTGAACAGGGAAAACAGCAAGATCCAAGTGATAGCACAAGAAAATACAATGTATTCTAGGACTTGCTGGTGGCTTGATAATGTTGGGATATAGATGTGGACAAGGAGAGGGTTCCCAGAGGCTAACGAGGGGACATGAAACTGAACAGGTAGGTGGGCAGCCTATGTACTAGGCCAGGAGTTTTTATTACCCTTAAGGTCATGGCAAGCCAGTAAGGGATTTTAAGCAGACTCTTGCTACATTTTTTCAATTTGTTTTCTAAATTCTTTGTAAGTACCAACAATGAGAAAACCTTTTCTGGTTTTTCTGTTCTGGTTCTCCTTGGGATTCCTCACAGCTCTATTCGCATTTCTGACAAAGGATGGGGGTGGGGCAGGGTGGGAGGGAACAAGCAGCCTCTGGCCTGAGGCTGTTATAGCTGAGTGGAGATGAACTTTACCCAAGGAGGAGGAAAGGGAATTGATGAAGATCTTCCAGGACTGGAAACAGAAGCAAAGAGGGGGTTAGAATGGGATGTACCACTCCTGCAGCCTCCCCCAAAGCAAAGCTCACCAAGATGACAGACTCCCTATAAAGCCTCTTAAACAAGGGCCTCCTGGTCCCCTTATGCTTCTCTGAACCTTCCCCTGGGTAGTGTGGCTTAGTCATATTGACCAGTGTGGGGAGATGGATGTAATTCCTTTATCCCAGAAAGCTGGAAGCTTCTTGAACCTACTGCCATTTGTTGACGGGGGCCCTAGAGGGAACATCAGCTGCTGGCCTCTCCTGGTTTTCCCTCTTTTGCTCTCACATCCCCCGTTTTCCCCGAAACACACCATGCCCGTGAATGACTCCAGGGCTCTGAACAATGCCCTTCCTTCTGCTGGGATTACCCTTCCTCTCTCTACCCGTCTGGCTAACTCTGCCTTGTCTTCTGGGTCTGAAGCCAGGCTCTGGAAGCCCGCCGAGCCCTCTAGTAAGAGCCAAGCCAGCCCTGGACTTTGCACTGATCGCTTTCACTGTGCTTGTCAGTTAGGGCATCCTTGTGTGGGCGTCTTCATCTCGCAGTGGCCTGTGAACGTCTTGAGGGCGCGGACCGTGCGTTATTCATCTCTGACTCCAGCACCCACCCAGAGGCTGGTACCTGTAGGTGCCAACAAGACTCCAGCACCCACCCAGAGGCTGGTACCTGTAGGTGCCAACAACTACTGTTAAATGCTTAACTAATATTTGGTCACGTGACAAGCAGACTACGAGAAAAGGATAAAAGGGAGGAAGGACAAGCACTGCCAGCTACAAAGGACCCTGCGCTGTGTCCTTTCATTGGGATGCATAAGAGATATTTGGAGCCCCCGAGGAAGCTAGCAACTATTTGTCCCTTTTTCTCTTGCCTACATCTTCTTCTTTCTGCCTCCTGTTATCTTCCCCTTGGCTTCTAAAGACACAATTAGGCATCCACCCCAGGTGCCCTGTCTGCCCACCTTTCTTCCAACCCCTGGGCTGGAGCAGGGAGCGAAGAAGCTGGACCAGCAACATTGCGTTTCCCTGCCGACTCTAATTCCTGTCCCTTAATAAATTCAAGGCTGATTTGGGCTGTGTGAGTTTCCTGAACCACCTGCTGTCTGACCGATTCCTTTTCTTTTTCTCCTCCTGGTGACTAATAGCTTCTCTTTGCTCCCTTCGGAGTCTCAGAGTCTCCTCTCCCCCTCCTCCTCCCCATCCCGTTCGGACCCACATGATTCCCTGGAGCACAGATCTAGAAGGCAAGGCCACGCCCTCCAGGCAATTCCTCCTTTGGGTCCTGGGGTTCCTCTCTCCAGGGAGGGGTTGCTGTGGAAAGGAGAGCATGCCTGGGAGGGGCTGGAGGCCAAGGGAAGGAATAGGGGGAATAGAGAGGCTGGAACTGCCAAACCACTAGGGGAAACTTCAGGAAAGGGAGACAAAGTCTGAGAAGCACAGAGAGCCCAGGACAGATAATGGAGCCCCAGAGCAGACGAGGACGAAACATGGGAGATAAGATGACAGTGTAAGCCAAGGACACTGGAGAATGGCGTAGGAGGAGGTGGCTGGGTGACATGGGGACCCAAGACAGCAAAACTGTAACAAAACAAATTTTCACACTTGAGAACTTGCAGCTTCTTGCCATCTTCAGAGGAGTGAAAGCAACTGGGAATCAGCTCAGGAACCCCTTGCTGCATAGATGAGCAGGGTGGCACTCGGACAAAAGCTTCAGCCACAGAACCCAGGGCTCGGCAGGGCCTCGTGCAGGCTGAGTGTGCTGCACGCACACACACGTGTGCCCAGGGCATGAGCCCGAGGCCAGCTGAGGGAGTCAGAGCCCGACTCTAACAGGGTCCAGGCTTCAGGCTGGTGACTGTGGCAACACAGATTGTGCTGATAGCTTGGGCGCCAGGCCAGGGGATCTGCACTGATACCTCTCAGTGAGGCGGGTATCACACTAGGAGTCAGACGACTCGTGTGTGGGTCCCGACCCTTCGCACAGGGCCCTGTAACTAGTCACTGGACATTGCCGAGCCTCTGTCCCCACCCGTGTTCACAATCCCAGCCCTGCGTCTTGTCATAACTAAAACTGATAAAACACGGGCATGGGAGCATTTCACAAACGGCAAAGCACTCCAGAAATAGGAAGAGCGATTGTCCCCTTCCCGGACAGGAGATCACACGTGGGAGCAGAGGGAGATCGTGGACACCCCAGGCCACCTGCTGCCTCTCTGTGTCGGTGGGTCTCCCCCCACTTATGCTCCAGCCAACCTGAGTTTCTCACCTTTCTGGCCCGCCATCCTGCCTCTCTCTCTCTCACCTCTGGGCCTTGGCACATTGATTCCTCTGCCTGTAAATGTCTTCCCACCTTCTCTTTGCTCAGCTAACTCCTACTCTGCCTTCTGGTCTCAGTTGAAACGTCTCTTCTTCCAGGAGGCCTTCCCAGACCCACCAGTGCTCCTGGGTTCAGTGTTGCCACTGTGTGCGTTCATGGAAGCCTGTGTTTCTAGGAGTGTGTGTGTGTGTGTGTGTGTGTGTGTGTGTGTGTGTGAGAGAGAGAGAGAGAGAGACAGAGACAGTGTCTATGTGAGGGGGAGGTGGGTGTGAGTCTCTCAGTCCCAATTATAGCCGACTCCAGGCCCCGAGACCAGCATGGAGAGCGGCCACAGCCACACGTGGGTGCCTGGCCACCTGGCCACCAGCTGCCACTCTCTTCACACTCTTGGGGAGAAGCCACGGGAGTCTGCAGCATTTTCTGGGTCACCGCCTGGCACTTGGTCTCTCACTGAGTGAGCCCTGAAACACGCCTTCGCCTCATTCACAAGCACCCGTTGCCATGGTGGTGAGCCAGCCTTCTAGGCCCAGTTGAGGGGGAAGCCCTGGGCTCACCTGGCTCCCGGGACCCCAGGCACCCCGGCTGTGGCACCTCCGCCTCTGTGAGCGGGTGTCTGCTTGGCACACAGGGTGGTGGGACACGCCTGTGCCCAGCTCTGCCCTCAGACGTGCAGGGCACTCTGAGAAACTGCCTTCACTGGGGTCCTCTTCACTTTCCCAAATCAGCTTCTCTCTGCCCCCTGGAACTGGGCTGCCAGGCCCTTAAATGGGGACCAGGGCCCAGTCCGTTGCCTCATCCAGGTCTCTGCACGATGTCACCTCCTCAGAGCCCCCCAGTGACTCTATTTAAAACAGCCCCTTCCACCTCTAATTCTGCACCTGCTCTGTTTTTCTCTATAGCACTCAATGTTACTGGGTCGTAGGCCCTTTTTGCGTTTTCGGGAGTGGGTGGGGTGGGGTGTATCTACTGTCTGGCTCCCCCCAGAATGAAAGCTGGAGGAAGGCAGAGATTTTGTCGATTTTGCTCCTACTCTTATGGCTGATCTCCACGAGCTTCTGCCCCGCTCTGGTCCATACTCCACCCTGCTGTGGCCTCAGGAAGCTGACCTGTGGGCAGTGTACCTCCCGGCCTCTCTTGTTGACCAGTTCCTGGCTGGGTGTGGCCAATGTGGGCACCAGAGAGAGACCAGAAGGCAGGGGAAGAGGGAGATGGGGAGTTTCTTCCCCACTCCTTCCCTTTGACGCTAGGAATCTGGCAGCTGCCTCTTTCCACGGCTGAAGCTCTTGCCAGGCAGCCTCTCCCCTATGATTCCAGGGCTCACGAGCTCCACTCAGTAACTCTACTTCTTCTGACTGCCCTGTTATTCCTGGTTTTGGAGCCCTCACCATTTATTGGGGGTTCCTTTGGTCTGCTCACATCTCTGTAGCGAGTCCCTCCGTTAGAGCCTCTTCATCTGAACTATCTGGGGTGAAAACATCTCCTGCTGAGACTCTGACACAAGTACGGTCCAGTGCAACAAATATTGTTGAATGAATGAATCCATGAATGGCAGGCGCCCCAGGCTGATGCCCCCGACCTGAAGCCCAGGCTCTGCTACGGGAAGGATGGGGTGGGAGGCAAAGAAGTTCAAGGCAGACATGGGCTCTCTACATAGGACAACCCCGAAATTGTCCCAGACCAAGAGCAACACTCACATTTTTAAAGGTTATGAGTAAGAGAATTCCAGAGTCTCCCTCAGTGGGTTGTTCTTATGACTTATAACTTTCCCTGATAGAAATATCTTCCTAATGTCTAACCCAAATCCCTTTTATTATAGTTGGAGACGCCTTCTTGATCTAAAGATAAAGGTTGCGTCTCTATGTTATTATTCTAGGAAATCATTACACTACATTTGCATGCAGTCATCTGGTATGTTAATATATTAAATGGGAAATGCAATGAACACAAAATTTCAGTCCGGAAAAGCTAAAGTGTAGGTTCTGACACGTTATGCTGAGCAACTTCTAGCAACTCATTTAACCTCCCAAGTATCTTTTTGCCATCTATAAATTGGGTATAATGGTGAACCTTGCCCAGCCTACCTCCTGCCCTGCATTTGTGAACATCGAGTGCAATGACTATGTTAATGGGAAAGCATTCTATATCCAAGTGTTAGCTGATACTCTCATTCTCTTCAGAATATTTAATCCCAGGATCTGGGATTGTCTTTTAAAGTTGTCTTTTTCAAATCCTCCTGAAACTGAGCCAAATTTTCCACAGGGCTCTTCCTGGTATTGCCTATACCTGGGGCACGGGATGGGGAGGGGGACCTCAGTTTCTCTTCCACGACCTTATTATATTTGTGGCTCATCCGAGCATGGTGGAAGAGATGACAGTCTGTTCAGGCAAGAGCCTTGGTGAGGATGCTTGATTTCATAAGAGGATACCAATTCTGCCACCCATTTGGTTGATTTATGAAGGATGTATGCTACCTTGTGCTGACAACACAGACTACCAACACTCTACACCCTCACTGGGAAACATAAATTCGAATCGTCTGCTTCTGGCTGTCATGAAAAGCCCAGTGCAAGAAATACTCATCATGGGGGATTATCTGAAGGACATGCAGCCCATCTACTCCTCCAGATAGTCTAGATTTTTATCCCTGGATCAAGCCAGACGATCAGAGAAATGCATATCTGGACCAAATGGTTTTGGCTTCTCGTGGAAGCAGATTTATTGACTTGTGTTTAGTCATACGGTTTTAAGTTTGCACTGAAGAAAGCTTGAAGGGAAATCTCCAAGTCTAGCTATTATATTTAATGGAAGAAGACTATTTTTCAAATTGCCTGTTAGATCTCTGTGTTCCTTTTTGAAGTCCCACGTGGGAAATTTCCCTTAGTTTCAGCTTCTCCGGGGAAACTGGTCTAATTTTGACTAATGGACAATGCAAAATCTGTCACTGGTGGCTTTCCTTTTGTCTTTGGTTGCTAGGAAGCGCAGACCTTAGGGCATGAATTTCTGTGTTCTAGCTTTTCCTCGGTCTCATATTTCTATTTCTCCTCATCTTCACTTTATCCCAACCACTTATCTATGGTTCTTTTCTTATTGTGGTGTGTCATTATTTTTTGAAATGCTACAAAAAAAAAAAAAAAAAAAGACTGGTGGTTCAGAGTATTATGAAAGTTTAGCAAAGGGGTAAGAGTAGTCTAGACAAAAGCAAAATAAACATATGAGTCTATTGCGAGATAGACAGCAACATACATTTTTTTCATTAATTTGTCATACATCCTTTGTGATTTACTGAATGTTTACTATAATACTAGGTCCGAGGGATATAAAAGCAAATAATATCCATTAATTTAGCAAATATTTATTAGGACTTGCCAGGTGATAGACATATAACAGGGAATAACATGGCTACAGCCCTTGTCTTCATGAAGCTTTATAGATGGTGGAGAAGGCAAATAATTTCACCAAAAACTACCTTCAAGTGTGAGGAACGTGTTCACTGGAGGAAGTACCAGCTGGGTAACCTAATTCTGTCTGGAGTCTGAGGGCTCTCCCTAGGGAAGGAATGTTTAACCTGCTATCTGAAGAGGGATAAGGAATTAGACGAGCAGGAAGGAGGAAGGAGGGAGGGAAGGATGTCTCCAGAAGAAGGAACAACATGTACAAATGTCAGGAGACAAAAAGGGTCATGTCCTCAGATGAGCAGATAGACAAACCTATCTTCATGTATAAAATGGAATACTACTCAGCCATAAAAAAAGAAAAACCTATTGATACACACAACAACTTGGATGGATCGCAAAGATATCACACTGAGTGAAAGAAGCTGGTCTCATCTCAAAAGGTTACATAGTGTGTGTATGATTCCATGGATATTCCATCTTTCAAAGAAAACTATAGTGATGGAGAACAGATTAGTGCATGTTAGGACTTAGAAAAAGGGAAGAGTATGACCACAAGGCAGATTTTACAGGAGTGATGGGACTCTTTTTACTCTGATTGTGATGGTGGTGTAGACCTCTACCCATGTATTACAATTTATAGAACTGTACACCAAAAATAGCAGTCAATTTTCCTGTTGGCTAATTTAAACAATAAAATTTTAAGTCACAAAAGAAAAAGTTTATAGCTGAAGACCTCAAAAAGGAAAAATGGGGCTGGAGAAATGTAGACAGTGGATCTCAAGAGTATCTGCAGTATTTTGTTTCTTACAAGATCTGAAAGAAAACACTAATCAGCCAAGGCTGTGTTTGCACATTATCCTGATGGCGGTGGGGAGACATTAAGTGGTTTTGAGCACGGGAAGGACATAACCAGATTTACACGTTAACACAGTTCCTCTGGGTGCAGTATATAGAGTGGATTAAAAGGAGCCCCAAGTGGCTACGGGGAGGCTAGTGAGGGGATGTTAGGTAGGTCCTGGTGGGTGAAAGTGACTTGGAGTAGGAGGATGAAAACAAACAGGTTCACACACAGCAACAGCCTCTGCACAGGTCCAAAGGGAAGGGGAGGGAAAAGGGTCAGAGAGCCTGGTGGGGCCATGGGCCTCTCTGAGCAGAGTCCTGGGGCATCTCCCATCAATGAAGATGAGATGTATAGTCCCCTTCCTAATCTGGTCACTTGGGTTAGAACCCTGTGGCTCTCCTAGTCAGTTGGTCCCATTTCCCCAGCTTTGGAGTAACAGCTCCCTCTCAGGGCTGATGGAAAGGCCAGTCCAGGCGGTGGGCCTGGCCCCGGGAGAGAAGCAGCTGTTCACTCCAGGGTCTTTTCTCTCTCATCCCATCTCCTCCCTCTTCTGGGTCGGTTTAAATTTGGGAGAGGAGGGGTGGGGGTCCAAGGACAGAGAAGCGGGGGAGGAAAGGCAAGTTGTAATACTGTTCCCCCCAAGTCCTGCTGAGAAATGGCTTCCTAGTGCTTTATCTGCCCTGGATATCGGCTGCAGGGATCTTATCAAACTGTAATTACCCAGCCTGGGTCTGTGCTAATTGGTTCTCTGGAGTAAAGTTACCTCCAATCTGTGTGTTACGGGTGCACAGCAGGAAATGATTTGAGCCAAGGAAGTTGTCTGTGATGCTATGTCAGGGAATCACTGTGGTGACTACAAGGACACAGGGCTGAGACCTGGCTTAGAGGGAAGGAATCATTCCATGTGTTCCAATTCTAACCTGAAATGACCAGCCTCACATCACCTAGGGCCCAGGGCTCCCTCAGAGGACAGCCAGTGTGAGATAGCTTTCCTCCATTGTAGAAAGAGGTGGAGGTCGGGAGGAGGAAGGAAGGAAGGAAGGAAGGAAGGAAGGAAGGAGGGAGGGAGGGAGGAAGGAAGGGAGGAAGGAGAGAGAGAGAAAGCAGGAAAAAACCCTCTCTGACCCCACTGACTTCCCTGGTTATGAGATTCTTGACAGTTATTTCAGTTACTAGATGTCTAGGCACAGCCTTATTACCTTACTAACCGCTTCTGTAATCTGGCTTCTGTCTCAATCTGCGACAGATATTCCATTTGCAAAAGCCTCCAAAGACCTAGGATGAAGGAATCGGAGGGTTGGCGAGGATCTTAAAGATCATCCAGTCCAACATGTATCTTCCCTTTGACAGCCTCACCAAGGGGGTGCGCAGTTCCCACACACCCTCAGATGGGAGATTATTACCTCATGAGCAGCCCCTTCCATGCTCATAATGACTCTACTAGAAAGATTTCTTTGTTGATTTTTTAAAAATATGGAGCTCAAACTTGTCTCCTTACAATTTCATCTGCCCCTCTGGTGGCTCTAAGCAAGCGTAATACTTCTTTCCCCGACAGCACTTCAGCTACTTTCCCCTAAAAATATCAGAACCCGACACCGCCATGCACTCTGTACCTAAAGACAAGATCCTAGGTGTTACATACAATCCCCTTTCATCACCTCCTACGCACATAACACATCGTGTCAGCTGTCTGCCTCCAAAAAGCTCTTTAATTTGGCCACTTCTCTCCACCGCTGCTGGCACCACTCCGGTCCAAAGCACCATCATCTCAACAACACCATGTGACAGAACCCCCATCCCCATTGCTGGTCTTCTGCTTCTTCCCACTCTCCCCACCACCAGGAAACCCCACATCTATTCTCCACTCAGTAGGTAGAGTAATTCGTTTGCCATTCTTTTTTACCGTGGCAAGATTTACATAACATAAAGTTTGCCATTTTAGCATTTTTAAGTGTACAGTTTCGTGGCATTAAGTACATTTCCAATGTTGTACAACCATCACAACTGTCCATCTCCAGAAATATTTCATGGCCCCAGACAGAAGTTCTGTACCCATTAAAGAGTAACCTCTCCTTCCTTTCCCCCAGCCCCTGGTAATCTCTGATCTACTTTGTCTCTGTGAATTTGCCCCCTTCGGGTACATAAATGGAAGCATATAATGTCCGTTCCTTTGTGTCCGGCTTATCTCAGTCCGTTCTTTTGTGTCAGGCTTAGCATCAGGTTTTCAAAGCTCACCCTTGTTGTAGCATGTATCAAAACTTTATTTCTTTATAAGGCTAAATAATATTCCGTTGTAGGTACATACCACATTGTGTTTATCCATTCAGCTGTTGATCTGGGTGGTCTTAGGATGGTTACTTGATCCTTCTGAAATTTAATTTCCTCAACTGTAAAATAAAATGAATAATATCTTCTTTTTAAGACGGTTGTAAGAAAACAAAAAACTTGATTTAAAAAATTTGGCAGAAATCCGAATAGACTTTTTTCCAAAGACATACAGATGGCCAACAGGCACATGAAAAGATGCTCAACATCATTAATCATCAGAGAAATGCAAATTAAAACCACAATGAGATATCACCTCACACCTGTCAGAATGGCTATCATCAAAAAGACTACAAATAACAAATGTTGGTAAGGATGTGGAAAAGAGGGAATCCTCATACACTGTTGGTGGGAAAATAAATTATTGCAGCCACTGTGGAAAATAGTATGGAGATTCGTCAAAAAACTAAAAATAGAACTACCATATGACCCAGCAATTCCAATCCTGGGTATATATCCAAAAAAAAACAAAAACACTAACTCAAAAAGATACATGCACCCCAATGTTCACAGCAGCATTATTTACAATTGCCAAGATATGGAAGCAACCTAAGTGTCCAACAACAGACGAATGGATAAAGATGCTACATATATGTATAATGGAATACTACTCAGGCATAAAGAAGAATGAAATTTTGCCCTTTGCAACAACATGAGTGGACTTGGAGCATATTATGCTAAGTGAAATAAGTCAGACAGAGAAAGACAATTGCTGTATGATATCACTTATACGTGGAATGTAAGAAATACAACAAACTTGTGAGTGCAACAAAAAAGAAATAGACTCACCAATATAGAAAACAAACTAGTGGTTACCAGTGGAAAGAGACAAGGGGGGAGGAACAAGATAGGGATAGAGGACTGAGAGGTACAAACTACTATGCATAAAATAAATAAGCTACCAGGATGTATTGTACAGCACAGGGAATATAGCCAATATTTTATAATAACCATAAATGGAATATAACCTGTAAAACCTGTGAATTACTATGTTGTATACCTGTGACTTATATAATGTTGTACATCAATTATATCTCAATTTTTAAAAGGTAAAAAAAAGTGGTTATAAGGGCTAAGCAAGATAGTATAACAAATGCACATAGTCTATAGTAGGACCTTAACAGATGGGAAGTATCATTATTGTTATATTTTATTGAGTATTCCACTGTCATCTTTAATGTTTTAGCTCCATGAATTCTTCCTAGTACCCACCTAGGACTGTTCTTGGCATATGGTAGACAGTCAATAAATATTTGCTGAATGAATGAATAAATGAAATTCAACTTGCCTTTAAATGAACATATTTTCCTGTCACTACCGAGCTTCCCTGCTACATTTCCTTATTTTTCTGTCACTGCTATTCCTATTCTTCCAGTTAGTCAGTGTCATGAGCTTTTATCATTTTTGATCCCATCATTATCTTTAGCCTCTAAATCCAAAGAATATGTAAAGAGATAATGGTTGTGATGCCTCCCCACCTATAGCTTTTTCCAAGGCCCTGCCTGCAGAACCTGAGCTATGTTTTTTATCATGTGACCCAGATTCTGACCTCACCCCACTCCAACCACCCCCACCAGACTATAGGTGATTGGACTAGGAGTGGGCATCTCCTGGGGTGGCTGGCAACCTACAATACTATAATGTAACAGGTATGGGAAACTGAGTCAATCAGACTCTCAGAAGTTGCAGATTCAAATATTAAGCAGCTGAGTCACTTAGCAGTGGGACGACTGGAGGGTCAACGTTGACTTGGAAAAGCTGAAGTTATTGAGGGAAAGGAAAAAGTGAGTGATCAGAGAAAGCCAGTGGGGAGAGAGAAGAGACTGGAGAAGCTGTGTAGGAAGAGGGATTGATTCTAGGATCCAGAGAGATATGAACCTTGTGGCCCAAGAGGGAGAGAGACAGAGATGGAAAGAGGAACTGGCTCCGTAGGCCTTCCTGGGTTTCTCAGTGACTTCTGGGTTCAGTTCTAATTCCATCATCCCACTGAGGGGGGGGGGGGCGGTCTTAGCTCCAGATGACTTATACTCTCTGGTTATACTCTCTAGTATCTGGCATCAAGCTACTTCCTCCCTTAAAAGTTTTCATGGCTTCCCAGTGCTTGTTCGATGAAGTCTAAACTCAACAGAGACTCAAGGTCCTATATCTCTTAGTTCTCAGATAAACCTGTGCTATTATCTTCCAACACGAAAACCTTCCCCCACCAGTCAAATCGCCTCCCCATCACGTTGCTTGCTCTGCTCTTCCCTAACCAGTCCGCATCCTTCCCTTTGTGTCCTAGAATTACCTTTTTCTCTCTCTTTATTTTTCTTCCTCTATCTCTTCTCCTGTGCTTCTCCATTTCTCTCTTTTCTCTTTCCTCTTTTACCCAAATTCGACTTCATCTTTCAAGGCTGAGGTCAAGTATTCCCTAACTACACCCAGACCACTTAGTTATATTTCAAATATATTCATCTTGTCCTTCCCACCAAACTCCAGGCTCCCTGAAGGCACAGACTCTGTATTCTACCACTTCTATCTTCCATGGCGCCTAGCAGTGTTCCAAGCACTCAGAAAATACTGAAAACATTCTTGTTCAATTAATTTCAATTATAAAATTAATGAATGTGGGTATAAATAGATACTTCATTTGAAGAAGTGAATAATGTTTGAATACCAAGCAAATTACTGTGTGTGTGAGAGAGGGAGGGGGGATGTATATTTTGGCATCCCACAGAGCATACTAAGAATTTTGTTGTCTACTACTCCTCTGCATATCAACAGTACTGGCTAGTGCTATTCTGCATATTCTTCAATAGAATGGAACTTCAGAACTCATTATTTTAAAAGAACTCTTTAGATTAAGGAACTATATCACCTTCTAGTCCTACAAATTCAATTAAAATTCAACAAGCATTTATTAAGCACATTGTGGGAAATACAAAAATGATTAATAAGACTTAATCTCTTCCTTCAAGATGCTCACAGTCTGGTTGGGGGATAGGACAAGAGCATCAGTGACTATATAATCTGTGCCATAAGAGAGGTGAAAGTGCTATGGTGGGCCAGAGAGAGAGAGGCTATGTAAAGAAGGGAAGGGTCTGCAGAGGAACTGGAGGAAAAGGCATTGGGACGGGCAAATGCACACATGTGCAGGCAACACAGTCACGTTGGGGAAACTTGAATGGTCCAGTTGGTACTCACTGCCTCATTATCAGATCTCTGCCATTTATGAAAGAGGAAAGCTCCCGTGGCCAAGAGGTCTCATCAATACACAGCCACTCGGGCTTCCCTGGTGGCGCAGTGGTTGCGCATCCGCCTGCCGATGCAGGGGAACCGGGTTCGCGCCCCGGTCTGGGAGGATCCCGCGTGCCGCGGAGCGGCTGGGTCCGTGGGCCATGGCCGGTGAGCCTGCGCGTCTGGAGCCTGTGCTCCGCAACGGGAGAGGCCGCAGCAGAGGGAGGCCCGCATACCACAAAAAAATAAAATAAAATAAAATAAAATAAAATAAAATACACAGCCACTAAGCATTTGTTGAGCATGAACTTGGGCATGATAGATGGAGAGAAGGTACTTTGTCCATCTGTCCCTTGTCAAACTTGACGTGGAATAAATCGTTCACCTTCTCCTTCACAAAGGGACAAAAGCCAGGAAGAGTGTTTTACATTCAGTGAAAGTTTTAATATATTATTACATTTTATTAATAAATGTTATTCCATATTCATTAAATACTGATATAAATAATGAACAAATTCTGTATTTTATTTTTATCTCACGTTGAAAGCACTGTATTTTTTTACTCCTACCCCGCCTCTGAGACCTGCAGAAGCTAGAAGTTTTTCTCGTTACCTGCCATCTGGTTTTAGATTTAGGAACTAAGGATATGTATTTACCTAGACAAGGAGAGACTGAATGTATCCCACATGGCTATCATACTATTATTTGAGTTGATAATGGAAGAGATCTCAGCCAGTAGTTGCTGGAACCATCCCATGCCAGCTCAGGAGAGCTGGTCGTGGGCATTTCTTCCCAATTCCTTGTTCAGTGACGTCAGATTGGAAGCTTGAAATTGGCCATGGTGGGTATATTTACACCGTGGAAATAGGCACAAACTGTAAATAAAGGCTTTTCCTCCCTGGAGAGCTGGTTAAATATTTCCCAGCACACCCCTGGACCTCACTGTACAGAAGAGGAAGTGGAAGCAGAGAGGTAAAGTAACGTGTCCAAGATCACATAACCAATTGTGCTCGCAAAGCTGGTACTAGTCAGGTCACTTGATGCCTATGTATTATCACTCTTTTCACTGGAAGCTGCAGAACTGATTAGGATTTAAAGGGTGCCTCTAAATAAGAATATAGACAACAGCACAGATTATTATACAAAAGAAGTAGATGCCATGGTCTTCAAGTTAATAGTTTGCCAGAGCTAAAAGAAGAACATCCAAGCTTCTCTCCCCAGATGGCTCTTTTGTACCGCTTCCCCCATACTCCTACCCTCCTGGGGGGAGGGGTTCTAAGAGCGGAGAAGCAGGAGAGGATACTTCTATTTCTTCCAGCTTTGCATTGGAGGGAGTGACGGAAGGCATTTCTCAGCCAAGTGCCTTGATGCTTTGGACTCCACTTTGCTCTGTAATTAGTGTCTATTTGTCTCCTTAAGTTGAACTGGTTTTTAGCAATTTAGAGCCAGGGAACCCATGTTATTTCAATGAAGTGATAAAAAAATGGATATGTAATTGAAATCCTGTTCTACTCCCCTGGGAACCTGGGATGTTGCTTCACTCGGCTGAATGATAAAGATTCGGGGCCCTGATCACAGGCAGATAAGTAGGCTGGTTGATTAGGATGAATCCCACAGGCAATCCCTAATCTACTAGTCTGTTTGTTAACTATCTGTCTTTTTAGAATATTTGGTTTGTGTAATATGATAATATAATAATGCACACGCTCTTTAAAGGTGCAAATGAACCCAAACTGAGGACAAAATAGCCACAGCTGGCATCTCTCCTCCCTGCTGCAACAGATCAATTATCAATTAGCCACAAGTTTTTATTGAGTGCTTATTATTTGCACTGCACTAGGTTAGGGAAGAAGAGGTGTCAAACGTCCAGTTCCTGGCCTTCAGGAGCTGGCAAAGGCAGCAAGGCATGCCCACAGGAAATTCATAAATGCTGTAAAAAAGTGAATGCTTTGGTCCTAAATGTGTGAGTCAGACCAAAGGAGTGGGTGTAACAGGGAATTTGGCTCTTGGCTGAAGAAAGCCATGCAAAGCTGCAGAACCTCACAAACCCCCCCAGTCCTCTCCTGTAAAAAGCACTGAAGTGTCTGGCTCAATGTCAACCTTTGTGGTTAAATGGCATCTCTTCATACCCTCGATTCAGGGAGTTCCAGGCACATCCAGAACACAGACTGGCTCCTCCCTCCCTCTGAGATGAAGTTGGTGGAAGTGGCTTGATGGGTGGACTGGTAACTTCTGCCTTCTGTGTTTCTCCTACACTTCAGTAAACATATGAAGAATGCCCACCAACCGCTGAGCTCCTGTGCCAGGCTAGACTCTGTGCCAGCTGCTTTACCCGTGCTGTTCCAATGTCACTCCTGCCACAAATGCATGAGCATGTTCAATAAAGAAGGTAACTGAGAAAAACAGACAAACACTGCATGGTCTCACTTATACGTGAGCTCTGAAAAAAAAGTTAAATTCCAAGAAACGGAGAGTAGAAGAATGCTTGCTGGGGGCTGGGGTGTGGGGGAAAAAAGGAGAGGTTGGTAAGAGGGTATAAACCCTCAGCTATAAGATGCATATGGTCTGAGGATGAAAGTAAATCATGGTGACTATAGTTGATAACAGTGGATTGTATAGCTGAAATTTCCTAGGAGAGCAGAACTTAAATATTCTCACCAAAAAGAAAAAAAAAAGAGAGCTAAGTACATGAGGTGATGGATGTGTTAATTAACTAAATGGGGGAATCCTTTCACGATGTGTACCTATATCAAATCATCACGTCATACCCTTTAAATATCTTACAATTCTGTCAGTTGTGCCTCAGTAAATCTGGGGGAAAAAAAGAAGCTAAGCCTCAGAGTGAGGGAAGCCTTGTCCAGGGTCAGCCAGCCAACATTCCAACTCCAAAGTACATGCTTTTCTCATCAGTCCTATCCATGTAAGTCAGTAATTTCTCAATCTAGTCACACACCATAGTATACAGTTGCCGGGGCCCCACTCCCTAGATTCTTTTTCTCGAAATCTAGGCTGGAAGCCAGGCAAATGAACTTTTAACCAACTTCCCCGGTGATACTGTCCACAAGTGCAGGAAAATAGGTGCTGTTACCTGTTGACATGCTGTCTCTCATCCCTCCCTGCCCCAGTCCAAGGGCACCTCAAGGTCAGGAAGTAGGTCTGACTCACGCCTGGGTCTCCAGCATCAGTGCAGTGCCTGCACAGTTGAAGCACCCAGTGCATTTTTTGTGGCCATGCTGCGTCACGCTGCATGGTTTCTCTGTCTTTGCGGCTCTTCTACAAATAGGGGCTGGCTTATCACACCTGCTAAGGCTCCCCGAGACCCAGCTCACTGAGTGCCCGGGGGGCTAGTTTGCAACATGTCCACCCTACCAGTACCTGCAGGCACCCCCAATTACCACTCGGGGCTCCCTATCTGCTGGATCCCCAGCCGCCAGCCTTTCCCTCTGTTGGGTGTTTCTGCTCAGAGAAAGCTGGCTGAAAGTCAACCGACCAGAAAAAGCATAATCGGGAGGAAGGAAATTGACAGACAGACACTATAGGACATTCCAAAACCACTCAGTGTGACCACTGGCTCTTCCTTGGTGTGAGGTTGGATGCTCTCCCCTCCCCCACTCCCCTCACCTTCGTGTAGAATTGCTGTGTGAGAGTCACAGAGGCACAAAATGTTTGACGGGGAAACACCCAAGAGACTATTTTGTCACAGACCCCCAAAAGCATATTCCTGTAAGCATCAACAGCCATGGGACGTTAATAAGTGTTCTGCAAAATTTAAGCCAAAACAGGTTGAACAGAAACAGTTCTCCCTATTACAGGCCTTTTAAGGGTTGCATTATGTTTATCTGCCTGTTAATTATCTCTATATATTAGGCAGCATTTCTGACACTTTTTCTTGAATTTTTTTTTTTTTCTGGAACTCTTTTCTTTCTTGAAATTTTTCACTAATGTTCTGAGGAATAGCGTTTGAAAAATGATGATCTGGGACAATTCTCTTCGCTCCAACACCCAGTGTCCACTTTGCAGATCAAGAAACAGAGTCAAGAAAGGAAAAGGGAGTTGTCAAGACCTCAGAGCTGGGAACTTCCCCGGTGGCGCAGTGGTTAAGAATCCGCCTGCCAATGTAGGGGACACGGGTTCGAGCCCTGGTCCGGGAAGATCCCACATGCCGCGGAGCAACTAAGCCTGTGCGCCACAACTACTGAGCCTGAGCTTTAGAGCCCGCGAGCCACAACTACTGAAGCCCACATGCCTAGAGCCTGCGCTCCACAACAGGAAAAGCCACCACGATGAGAAGTCCGCGCACCGCAACGAAGAGTAGCCCTGTCTCGCCACAACTAGAGAAAGCCCGCTCACAGCAACAAAGACCCAACGCAGCCAAAAATAAGTAAATAAATTTAGCCCACATGCCTAGAGTCTGCGCTCCGCAACAGGAAAAGCCACCACGATGAGAAGCCCACGCACCGCAACGAAGAGTAGCCCTGTCTCGCCACAACTAGAGAAAGCCCGCTCACAGCAACAAAGACCCAACGCAGCCAAAAATAAGTAAATAAATTTATTAAAAAAAAAAAAAAAAAAAAAGACCTCACAGCTAGTTACGCAGGATGCAGGTCTGGGTCTCAGGGATGCTGAGTCGCTTCTGCTCCCAGGATCTCACCTGAGATCACCACATGCCCACAGGATGGGCCTTGTAGCCAAGATCAATGCTTGGCAGCTTTAGACTGTAAGCTTCTGGGGAGCATCCTCTCTTTAGCATCCAGCCTTTGACTACACCCAAAGGTGAGAAACAAGATGAGCATGCATGGAACACTCAGTCCTTCACATCCTACAGCTTGACAAGCTCCGCTTCCAGAGCCTCTCCACAGCCTAGGCAGGAGAAACACACAGGATGTGTGGGTTTCAGGGAGTCGGAGGCTGTGAGAGGTTAACGAATATATCTGAATAGTTCAGCTGGCAAAAGGACAGACCCAGGACTTGAATCCAAGGCTTCCACCTTATTCTCCAGCCACTCTTTGATGACACATCCATCCGTCACTGGTGCCAGGAAGCTAGTTCTCAGCTCACTATGTGGTAAGTGAGTACCTTACCTGGCTGGGGCCCCTTAACAGGCTGAGAAGCTCTTTGCTACCCATCTCAGGGCAGGGCTTACTCATCTTGCCCTCCAGGGATGGGGAAGCAGAGTGAGTGATTCATTCTCCTAGTGCGACTACATGTCTAATTCCTTCTCCGGTCCTTCTCAAGCCCTTGGCCTCAATTACGTTCTACGACCAGCAAGTGACACAAATTAATTATCTGCTGGGAAAAGAAGGGCTTTCTTTTATCTGTTTGAAAGTAGTCACCTTCTCATTTCAGGGATTGGCCTCATAAATTTCAAGGAAGGACATAGAAGATGGCTGCCAGTAGGAGGGAGGGAGAGAGAGAAAGAGGAGAAAGGAGGAAAGAAAGACAGGCAGAGAGGATGAGGGAGAGGGGAAAGAGAAGGGTGGGGCAGAGTGTGTAAGAGTTAGTGCAATATTAAAGACATTATGATAGAAGAACTGTAGACACTGGCGTGTACAAAGGAGGTGGCACTTCAATCTGCTGAGGGAGGCTGGATGTCAGGGAAGGCTGTAATATTTAAGCCGAGCATTCAGTCATTCAGAAAATATAAGCTCCATGAGGAAAGGAACCATCTTTGTTTAGTTCACCACTGTGTCCCCAGCACCTGTCACAGTGATTGGCACACAATGGAGGCTCAATAAACATCCATCTGTTGAATGGATGGATTAATCAGTAAACGCTGGCCAAGCAAATGGAGCAGGAAAAGCCATTCAGGGGAGAGCTATAGCAGTGGGAGTAAAGACAGCTGCAATGACCAGCAGTTTTCCAGGACTAGAGCACCATGTGTGTGTTGAGGGATGGAGAGGCAGATACGAGGTTGGAAGGGCAGCCAGGAACCGAAGATCTGGCTAGTCTGTGCTGGGGGGCCTGATCATCAAGAAATAACAGCAGATTCCTTTCACACAGACAATCCCATTTCATTCTCATGGTCACTCTGTGAAGGATACAAGGAGACTCAGAAGGCTTACAAGATCACAGAGCAGGAACAAGCACCTGATTTTGAACCCAAACCCTGTGATCTTTCCGTGACAGGTGCTCTTCCCTCAGGTATCTGGCCTGGGATGATTCACGCACCTTAGTGCTTTTCTTCTGGCACTGATTATCCTCTGGTCTGGGTTCAGAGCACAGACATGTGTTTTCATGGAAAACAAAGACGGCAAATATGCTAAAAAGAAAATCCATATGATTCATTCCAAAGGCAAATAGGTGGTCATTTGCTTCATCAGACACTCTTTGCACCTCCCTGGGCCCCCATAGCTGCCCTCATTTGCTCAAAGGTGCGTTGCCCAAGGGTAGCTATAGACAAGAGAATGGGCGCTTCATGTCATTTCCCTAGTTGCTCCAGGCTAAAGGGAGATAGAGAGAAGTGCTGTCAGTAAGTCCATAGACAGGCCCCAAGGACTGGCACTCACCTGGCACGGCCCACCAGAAAGTGTGTTGCGGACAGGATGCAAAAGGCATAGAGGACACCATTTCTGCCTCAAGAGAACTACCCACATGAGGCAGGAGACCGAGTGAGGTTAGAAGAATGGATGACTTGGGAATAAACTGGTCTCATGCATGCTTCCACTTGGGCAGGAAGAGGGAGCAACACAGAGGCTGTGGAGCCAGACAAATCTGGGTTCCATCCTGGACCTGCCACTTGCTGGCTAGAGGAACTCAGCTATCAGAATGATACCAAATGCACGTAGAGGGCTATACAGGTCAATGCATAATCTCATCTGAACAGCAGAGTACTACTGGGAGACAGTGTGGGATGGAGTACTTTTTGCAAATCCCATCTTCTAGATGAGGAAACTGAGGATCAGAGTGTGATTTAGCCAAAGGCACCCTGAAAGCAATAGATCTGAGATTTCTACGCTCCAAATCCCAGGGCCTCCCGTGGTGCTACACCGAGCAGGAAAAGCCGAGTTCTCCGAGCTGCACCAACAGCAGTACCAAGGAATCTTAGCAGGAAGCAGACAAAAGCAGGGTATGGATTGTAGATCCCCAAGGTCTTGTGCCAAGGGGCCTGGGGAAGGGAAAGTGGGGTCTCATCAACATAGAGTTGGGGACCCAGGACTCCTGGGCTGTCTTCCCAGCTTCCTCCATCTTTGCCCACTGCCCTTCTCTCCCAGGTTGCTGCCTAATTATAGAGCTGTTGATGCAAATTATTCTAATAATGGTGCTAATTTACACACATTTACATATAATTTGCAATTCATTTGCTGTCCACATTTAGTCAAACTTCACTAATTCCGACAGAAGTGGGGAAGCCCGGGCTGAAATGAAGAGTCTAAATTATGGAATAATTCAATAGTTTCTCACAGGAGAGTCTGCTTTAAAATCAAGCACGTGAAGTAAAAAGGAGGTATTGTCAAAATTCTCCTTGCAAATCCTTAAAATCTCCAAAACATGGGCCCTCAGAAGCTCAAAAGCCAAAAATTAATTCCTTTTATTTCTCTTTGAATTTGAGCTCTGGAAGAAAAGACAATGGGTAAATAAAAGTCTCCCTTTCTTCTCTCTCTCTTTCTCTCTGAATTTCTATAATGGAATTCAGGAAGTTCAAGTTCAATTATGTGATGTGATTCCACCTACTAACTTAGTTTGAACTAGTAAACTTCTCCTAGTGTAAAATTCTCCATCCCTCAAAGTATGTAGATTGGAATTACTTAACTGAGACATGAGAAATCATAAAGTAAATTGGGCTTTGATATATGAGGGTCATGTAGCTAATGAACTTAATTCAGGAAGTGCAAAATGACAGCTGGGTTTGTGGGGTATACACTGAATGACAGCACTGGGAAAGAGATAGTCTGTTAAGAGCTAGTAATAACAAATACACACACATAAATGTACATATTGTCTTAGGTTGAGTACTAGAAGCAGATCGTGAGTAGGAATTCTTGCTCAAGTGATTTATTGCAGGAGTTAGGGGGAGCACTCTTAGGAGGGCTGGAGAAGCAGAGTAAAAATATAAGTAGCTTCAGGCTGATCCCATGGGGAAGCTCTAATCTAGAGCACTGAATGCACCAGAGTTAGTCCCACCTATAGGACTTTTGTCCTCACCATGCCAGTCAGTCATTGGCTGAGATCATCTCTTAGAGTGGGAAGGGGATTGTCGCCTCCCCAGTCAGGTGCCCGGCACTCACAGTGGGTAAAGAGTGTCCGGGTTGGGCACCGAAAGCATTTTCTGCAGTTCGCCTTTGCACAGCTCTGATCCCTTCACTCCTCCCATTATGTTTACTCCATCCAGACACAGTATCTCTAGGATTCTGATAGGTCACAGTTTCCTGGAAAGCACTAAAAGGAGGGTGAATAGAATGAACCACAGCCCTGCTGCTTGTTCTGGAGGCTATGATGCTACTTGATATTTCCACCTCCACCACCCATTTTAGATCTCACATTCTAGCACTTCTGTTGGTCTAAGTAACTCATCTGGGGGGTTGACCTACCTTGCACTGTCCAAGCTAGGGGTCTGCTAACATCACCTGATAAATGGGATGTAGCAGAATTCCCCAGTGTGGAATATGCTGCCTCCAAAACCCTACGAAGCCCACTAGGTGTTATGTTTCTTTCTTAGTGATAAGAGGTGCAAGGAGCAATAACTCATCCTGGGGAGGGACCACCTCTAGGTTATTAATCCTCTAAAAACTTCTGTGACGTTGCAGTCTCTAGGACCTAAAAGTCTCTAGGGTTTTATCACCAGCCCTCCAGAATGCATGGATCTTACCATGGCATCCAAAGTATTTGTTACTTCTTCTCACTGGATCCAATTAACATGATGGCATTAATATACTGGACCATTCTGACGTTTTATCAAAGGTCCAGATAGTGTAGGACCCTTTGGACCATATTATAAACAGAGAATTCACATTCCCCCTGAAACAAGAAGGTGAATATATACTGTTGTATGTTCCATATGAATGCTAACTGCTTTTGATCCTCCTTGCTTATGACTATGAAAAAAAGAATTCATTCACCAGATCAATAGCTACATACCATTTATCCAAGGCCATGTTAATCTCCTCTAGTAAATAACGTTGACTGATAAGCAACTCCAATTGGGACTACCTTGCAGTAGTCCACTGTCATCTGTCACAAGCCACCTGTGTTTGGCAGGGGGCAGACTGGTAAATTATATGGGACTATGACAAGGAACCACCACCTCAGTGTCCTTTAAATCACTTAGGGTGACACTAATCTTCGCCATCTTCTGTGGAATGTGATACTGTTTTTGGTCTTCTATCCTGGTGGAGGGAGAGAGCTTTCAGGGGGTCCTACTGGTCTATCCTATTCAACAGTTCTTACACTATAGGTCAAAGAACAAAGTAAAGGTTATACCTTCTGCTAACTATGTCCATTCCGATTATATTTCAGTAACCAGAGAAATGACCACCAAGTGGACATTTTGAGACATTTTGGGACCAGAACTCCATTTATTACCTGGCCCCTTCTAACCTCACAGGAGTGTCATAACTATGCTTTGTGTCCCCAGGTGTCAGTGTCAACTCAGACCTTGTCTTCAACAGACCTCACAAGATCTGAGTGTTCCTTTTCCCAGTGCCTGGTTATGCAAGTAAATGACTATAGGTGCTTTGGGGGAAAACTTGGGGAATCGGTACTGTATACAGTATTCTACTCTATATAATTATCATAGTGGTGCAGGGCCCCTCTGTGTGAGAACTTGGCCTCTCCTTTAGTCAGTGAGTTCTGGGTTTGAGAACTGGTTCACTTCTGGAAGCTAGACAAGGGATCGTGGCTTTCTATTGGAGAAGCTGAACTCGGCCTTATGCTCATCCATCCTAGATCTCTTTCTAGTATATATAAAGCAGTATTCTTGCTGGCTGCCCATCTATTTCGCCTCTCGGAACACCATGATCTATGTACCATTTCCAGAAATCCCTGCAAGACAGGCTCTCCTGGTTGCCATCCCAACCTTTTTGCCCATTACGGTAATTATGCTCACCTTGCCTCTGACAACTAGGTGCTACCACTAGGCCTCTGCTATTCTGGAACATCCCCATTTCTACTAGGGAGCCCAGTGTGTAACAAGATCTCCATCAGTCCTAACGCTGAGCTCTCTGGGGATGTCAGTGCCCCTTATCATCTTGGTAATCAGAGTGTCATCCAGGCCCTCCTGAAAAGCATGGTTAGTTGGCGGATTTTCCAGATTATATAACAGACCCACTCTAACATGCCCCCTTCTCAGGCTTTTGATCTCCTCCTCCCCAGTTCGACATGGCAATTCTGGCAACTCTGTTTTGTTTAATGTGGGCCGTTGCTTTAGCCAAGTTTCCAAGAGCCATCTTAACAGTGTATTAAAATAGAAACTTGGTGCACTTGTCAGGGCTTTATATCCCGTGTCATGGGAGAGTGCCCTGTATCGGAAAACCCTGACTTTATATTTTGACCCCCTCCCCAATCCAGGCCCTTCTGGGTCTACTTCTGTTTCCTGCCACTATATTGCAGCCAGATCCCGTAGCTCTGGATATACTCCTCTAATCCCTTAGCCAGGCCCAGCACTTCCCCAGTCTGGCTATGCTGAGATTTGACCCTAGTCTGTGGTTCTGATGACCAGAAGGGGAGGTGAGGAGACCTGAGGAGGGCAAGCATAAGGCGTCATTTGAAGCATCTGCATCACCTTCAAGCAAGTAGGAGCCTCTGGTCTTTTAACAAGGGAGAGTAGGCCATTTGTGCAGGCCCAAATGATTCAGGGAACTCTGGGGAATCAGTCTTAAGTACATAGTTCCAGATATTCCCACTCCAGGTATCACGGCCCCACACCTTCCCTAACAGAGCTCTGCTTTCAGCATAGATAACTCTCCTTGGCTGAGAATTCAGTCTTCTTTGAAGTTCTGCCACTCCTACAATAAAGGTCTATGCCTGCCTGGTTTTTAGCTCTGTCTGCTTCTGGCTATAGGTATGAAACTTCTCTTTAAATGCTGCAACTTTTCTTTAAATTGTTAATAGATTTGAGCCTGCCATTTTCTCTCTTCAGCAAATCAATGGTGCTTAGCAAAAGTCACCCAATCCCCACAGTCTTTCTAGTTGTTATTTCCCCCATTCTTTCTGTTATGGATTGAATCGTGTCTCCCCAAAAGTCATATTTTGAACCAGTAATAGCCAATGTGACTGTATTTAGAGATAGGGCCTTTGAAAGAGGCAGTTGAGGTTAAATGAGGTCATAAGGGTGGGGCCCTAATCTAATAGGACTTGTGTCTTTATAAAAAGAGAGAAAGAGACAGTAGAGAAGTGCGTGCACAGATAAAAGGCCATGTGAAGACACAAGAAGGTGGTCGTCTGCAAGCCAAGGAGAACAGCCTCAGGAGAAACCAAATCTGCCAACACCTTGATCTTGGACTTCCAATTACAAAATTATGAGAAATGAATCTCTATAGCTTAAGCCACCCAGTCTGTGGCAGCCCAAACAGACTAATACACCTTTCAAATTCCCAAGACACTGAACTAGCTAGTGCATCCCCTTCCCAGTTCACCTTGGTAAAAACCTTAGCAATCACTGTGCTGCAGCCTGCCAGGGACTATCAACACTCCATCTACCACCAGCAATGGGGGTCCATTGCAATCCAATTCTAGAATCCTATACTTAATGCCTGCTTTTTGTTTGTTTGTTTGCTTGCATGCTTTTTTAGGACCACTCGATACAAAATGTCTTAGGTCAGACTTTCCAAAAAGCAGAGCCTTAGATAAGGACTTTCATTGATTTATTGGGACAGTATACTCAGGAGAGGGGGATTGAGAAAAGCAAAAGAGGGTGAGGGAAAAAAGCTAAGCAGCAATATGCCCGTGGCTGAAAACTAGCATCAGTTTGATCTCATGGGAAAGTCTGCAGTGCAAATTCTACCACAGAGTGTGTCCCACCTTGAGGCAAGAGGGCTGCCCTTTTACCCTGTGCCATTCAGTCATTGCCTGAGATCTGCCACTGGGGAAGGGAAGATGGGTGCCTAGCCTCAAGAGTAGAGCAGCTCCTGTTTGGCCAAGGGAAATTCTTCAGAAAGGAGGCAGCTGTGAAGTGTTATGAGCCAACATTTACAGCAGCTGGGAGACAGGAGCACCAGCCAGTAAAAGTTATCTGAGTGGAGTACCAACAGCATCTACTACAGCAAGATAGATGGATAGATGGATAGTTAGATGATAGATAGATAAATAGATAGATAGATAGATAGATGGAAGGAAGGAAGGAAGAAAGAAACATAGGTGATAAATGGTAAGTCAGTAGGTAGGTGGTTAGGTAGATGGTAGACAGTGTTTTGTAGGAATTAATAGAGCATGAGAAGTCTGAAAAGAATCAAACCAACATATCTCTGTTAGATGAAAAAATGTAAATGGCCTCATTGCATTATGTCCTTCCTAACATGCCTCTTTGGCACCCAGCATACTACTGCACACTGATGATGATGGCTGGAAAGGATACTACAGTAACACAGACGAGGTTCGCTGTGTTACAGGTCAAGTTGCCCAGCAATCGGCCCCTGAGATGGAAATTAGTGGGCAGGAATATTATTATGGAGTATCCATGGGATCAACCCGTCTGGGAAAGTGAAGGCAGCAAGACTGAGAAGAGGGAGGAGCTGGGCTGGAATGCAGCCTCTTTAAAGGCTACAGTGACACCACAGGAAACTGAGGCTAGGCTGGCATCCCAGAGCTGTACCAAGCTGAAGCAGGGCCTAGGCCTTGACACCTTTCCACAGGCCAATCATCGGATGCGGGCTGCCCCATGAAAGGGCCATGACTTTGGGCAGGGTGACTCTCCTCAGCCATGGCAATTCCTAAAGAGGCTTAACAGGTAAGAGCTGTCAGCTGACAACCCTCCCAGCAGCTAGCAGAATGCCTCCTTCAGTGCCTTCTTCAGAAAGTTCTGGGCTGCACAGCACAGCATCCACCATCATCACCTAACATAGTCCAAGGGAGAGGCGAGGCTTCCGTGATGAGATGGCACATAAGCTGGACCTTGACAGAGAGTGGGAGTTAGGTGGGGGGCCAGGCACCGCCCTGCTCCCTGCTTCAGTGCCGGATTAGAAAGCCCTCAATTAGGCCATTACACGCTGAAGACTTCTGCGGAAAGAAACATTCTGCGGAAAGAGCCATTAAGTAGGATACCTGTTCTTTCTCTGTTTTGTCTTTTAAAAACAAGCTGGAAAATATGCCTTAATTAAGCTGCTTTTCATTTGGAAGACGGCAGCAGAGCTTCTGAGCACGTCAGTTGCTTGAAGATGAAATGGAAGAGAGCTTGTCAAACATCTCCCAACAAGGGCAGGAAAGCAAAATTGGGAGGTGAAAGGTTGGGTGGGCGGATTGCTCAGACTCCAGAAACTATCCACCAGGCACTAATTGGGCTGCCAAAATGCGCTGGGGCAAAGAGGAGAAACGCAGAGGAGCAGATTTGCAGCCAGGGGTCGGCGACGAGGCCAGGGAAAGGTATAACTAGGACCCTCCGCAGCGCGAGAGCCTGAGAACTAAGTGGGGTTTCCGAGTGAGGCTGGGGCAGCTTGCGGGGGCTGATGCCCATTGAACTCCCTATTTCAGGCTCAGGTCCAGGCCATGTTTCTCCCCCGCCGCCCCACCTCTGCACCCTGCCCATCTGCAGCATCACTGTGGAGGACTGCTGGTGGGGAACAGCGGGAGGATTTCTGAGCCCAGCATTCCCAAGGAGGAGGCCGAGGAGGAAGACCAGGGCGGGCAGGCTCCTGGAGTCTCTCCAGAGGGCAAGGCTAGCGTCATGGAAGAAGGGGAGGGATGGGGACGAATGCTGCTAGGGGCAGGCAAGGAAAGTCACGAACAGTTTCAGGGCAGAAGAGAAAGCTTAGGGTAGGAAACAAAGTATGTGAAAGTAAAGAGGGGAGCTTGTTTGCCTAGCTCCTTTTCCACTCTCTGTTCCTCCACTTTCCACTTCTCAGCAGAACTTTCTTAGCAAGTTAGGTGGGCCACGCGATGGACCCCCAGGCTCCTCACTGCTGTCCTCTGACCTCTACCCAGAGTGAGTCCGCAGAGGGCAGCGGGTAAAACTGCAGATGTATTCAGCCTCCGTGGCTAATTTCATTGTCATCCTCCTCCCCAGCAGTTCTTTTACTGAGGGAACTCCCTGGAAGCCAGAGTGTATTTCCTTGATGGCCTGAACATTTTTGTAGAGAGAAGCTCTATCCAGGGACCTGGTGTCATTCATTCATTCATTTATTCATTCATCCTTTTTCTGTGTGTTTATTAATTTCTCAAATGTTATTTAAGCACCTAGTATGCCAGACATCATGTTTGAAATGAACACTATGCAGTTCCTACACCTTTGAACTCACGTCTAATGGGAGGGAGAAAGCCTTAAGCCAGTATGCGCACTGTAATGGAACCAAGCTGCAAAGTGATGGAGAGATTACTTCTGCCTGGGGCTGGGGCATCAGGAAAGTTTGATAGGAGTTGGGGCTTTAAGGGTTAAGTGAGCATTGACTAGATGTAAAAGGATACGAGAAAAGAGATTCCAGCAAAGGTGTAGAAGCATGAAATAGGTGCCATGTATGTAATCAGAAAATGTTGAATAATCTGGTAATGTCAGAGTCCGTATGGGGAGGTAAGGGAAAGTGTTTATGGAAGGCTGTAAAAGTGAGTCTCACTGTTTTAGATGCTGCCTGACTCTGCTTGGGCTGCCATAGCAAAATGCCAAAGACTGGGTAGCTTAAAGGAAAATTTATTTCTCACAGTTCTGGAGGCTGGAAGTCCAAAATCAAGGTGCTGGTATGGCCAGGTTCTGTCAAGGCCTCTCTTCCTGGCTGGAAGGTGGTCACTATCACTGGGTCCTCACATGGTCTTTCCTCAGGGTGGGCAGGAAGAGGATGAGAACAAGCTCTCTGGTGTCTCTCGTTATAAAGGCACTAATCCCATCATGGCAGCCCCACCCTCATGATCTCATCTAAACCTAATTGCCTCCTAAAGGCCCCACCTCCAAATCCCATCACAATGGGATTAGGGCTTCAACAGGTGAATTTTGGGGATGCACATCCAGTCCATAACAAGTGTGGAAAACCCGTGAAGAGTTTTAGGCAGATTTTTAGGAAGTGGTATAGTTAGATTTGAATTTTTAGAAATACCCATCTATTAGCAGAGGGGATCATGAACTGGAGGGGCAGGAGTGGAGGCACGGAGACAATGTAGGATGCTGTTGAAACAGTCAAAGCAAGAGGTGATGAGGGTTTGGCAGCAAATTTCAGCAGTGAACAGATATTTGTCAAATAAGCACAGAGTGGTATTTGAGAGATTCTGTGGCTATCCTCGAGCTGGGTGATGGGTAAAGATGGTCATAATATTAATGTTGCTGTCAAAAAAGAGAAGTATTCAGCTTGTGAGGGTCCCCTTCCCTTGCACCATTGTTTGGTTATTCTCCCTCCAGGAGATGAGGGGACTGAGGATTTGGGAGCACAAATGGCAAGACATACTATGGTCTGGGTTGCAGTCATATTAGATGACCTCTGACCTGTGACAGACCCTCTCAACTTCTGGCAGGACGTGAAAGGCTGAGCTTGCCCATTGGTGTGGGAATGAGAAGAAAAGTCCTCATAGGAATCATAGAAATAAGTCAGAGCTGAAATGTTCATTGCCGCCTGTCAACCCCACCTGCTACCCCCACCCTGATACCCAGATCACACGTGATTCCTTAATTAGGTGACCATGGATCCTGCTTGACTGGGGACAGTCCGATTTATACTTTTTGTTCAGGCATAGTTATTAGTATAATCCCTTTCACTCTCAAAAGTGTCCCAGTTTAGATGCTAAAATATCAGTTTACCTTCCACATCAACTGCAGCCTTCTTTCCCACTGAGCTCAGATGCAATCTCAAAAATCCTTCTCAACTCAGCCTACTTTCTAAGCAACAGCTATCAGTCAATCAGGTATTGAAACCTATTTGCCACCTTCAACAAAAGAAAGGACATAGGTCCAATATTAGCTGGCCAATCTCAGGCATGCCATTGGTTCTCTGGGAGCCTCCATCTCTTCATCTGACAATTGTAATAACAGCATTACCTACCCCCAGGGTTAGTATGAGCAGCAAATGAGGTAGTGCATAGAAAAGTACCACACAAATGATGGTGTCTTGATGATTATTCAAGAGAGAAACAGTTGGCGGTTGTGAAGTCTCAGGGGTCTTGGCGTCTTCCTTGCTTCTGCTGTAGGAGGAGACCAGGATCCTCCATGGGAAGGAGGCTGCTGATGCCAGCAGCTCCTCCTGGAGTTTAAACCTCTCTTCCCCTCTTCTCCTTTGGAAACAAACAACAAACCCCTCCATCACCCCCGCCCCTCAGATCAACTCCATCAAGAAGCAAGGCTTCTCTTTGTACTAGAGCAAACACACGTCTCTTACTGACGCTCCCCTGGGACCCTCTGCGGCAACACACACAGAGCTTTGTAGTTGCGAGTGTGTTTAACGCGCCAGGGTCCCGTCTCGGTTCAAGGACAGTATTTTAAGTCCCTGAGAAGATGGGAATAAAGTTTTGAATGCAGAAAGAAATAGATTCTTAACAGACGTGAATGATAAAATATCACAATCCCATCCAATTTCAGCAGCCAGCTCTGAAGAGAGACCAAAGGAAGAGACAACTGATTGGGAAGCCTGACTTCTATCCCAGCGGTGAGCCACGTTCCTGCCCTAAGCTGGTACCCCCTCCTTGACTTGTGATAGGCATGGGCTAAGCATGAGGGTGTGGGCTGCTGGGGACAGGGGGCGGGGAAGTAAACCTAACTGAGGTATGGAGGACAAAGACATGGGGTGGGGAAGTGACCCTTGAAAGATTCCTGCCTGAAGGAGGTGTCACCTGGCCAAATCATAAAAACCCAAAGTGGGGAGAGCGTATCGCCTGACCTAGAGTCATCGGTAAGAGAATAGGTATCTTTTGTTTTCCTTTTCAAACGAG
This sequence comes from Physeter macrocephalus, assembly GCF_002837175.3. NCBI lineage: Eukaryota > Metazoa > Chordata > Mammalia > Artiodactyla > Physeteridae > Physeter > Physeter macrocephalus. The sequence goes on along the minus strand of NC_041229.1, from coordinate 16,296,063 downwards.
CTACATTATTTCAGAAACAAACTATAACCTTAGCCGCCCATGCAAAAGGAGTCCAGGCTTCAGGAAGGAAGAACAGAGGTAGTCTTCTGGGAACTCCTGGAGGAAAGAAATATGAGGCAGATGACTCCTGAGATGATGGTCTCCTCGTGAATTCTGGAAGGACCTGGCCCAGAGCCTGGGTGGAGAACAGGCTGAGCTTCACCAAACCAACTCTACCATCTGTGCTACAGACAGAGGGACCTAGGAGATGCCCGGGCCAGGGAAGAGGCCACACTGGGAGGCCAGGGTAAGCTTAGTGGTACCTGAGATTTGGGAAGGGCCTATTATTCTGAAGGAGTAAGGCCAGCAGCCTGGGTTCATGATGGAGGGGTAGATGGGAAGGTCGTTTCATGGTGTCATCAAGAAGCTTAGGTCTCATCCTGATCCTCAACTTTGCAAACACAGGAATATAATCCCCCTACCTCTCCCAGGAGTGATCTGATGCAAGGGGGATGTTTTACATTGAGCTAAGGGCATCTTAGTCTTTTTTCTGGAGTCAAGCACAATGCCCGGCCTACACGAGGTCAATGATTTCAGCCCTGGCCACTCATTAGAGCAACCTGGGATGCTTTAGAAAAATATTGATGTCTAGGAGCCACTCCCAGTACCTCTGAATTAATTGGTCTGGGGAGGAATCTGGGAGTTTTTTATAACTCCCCAGAAGATCTGAAGTGGCACCAAGGCCATGAACCATTGCAACAGTTCATCTGTGAATGTGAGTTGAATGAATGAACGAACCAATGAAGGAACAGGAGAATCGGAGCTGAATGCTGTCACTCATTCACAATGGCAGCATCTCCTGCAGGACCAGTGGCATCGGCGTGGGCTGGTGAACAGGTCTGCTCAGGAGGCCAAGTTATCCATCACAAGGCCCTTGCGTGAACCCAACATCAAAGCAAAGGGAAATTGGCTGTTGCTGAAAGAATCTTCACAACAAACCACTGTAGCTGGGTGTGTTATCCTCTCTTCCCTGCCAAATTCTGTTTAATATACTGTTATGTGTCTCTCTCCATTTCATTCTCATAACGAACCAGGGTCATAGGCAGGATAGGTGTTTTTATCTATGTTTCATGAGTAAATAAAATGAAGCGCCCCCTCTCCCAAGATGATACATGTTGTCCCAGGTCACTCATTTCCCTGAGGCAGAACCAAGGACTCTGTGCTCTGGATTGGGTTCACCTGGAAGCTAAGGGTTAAACTGGGAGTCTGACCTCTTCTTCCCAACATCTATTCTACCCTGTTCCCCATCACACAGGCACACACAAAGTCTGGGGCAACACAACTCGGTATCCAAGTGGGCAGATATCAAACTCAGAAGGGTCCCATTTCCTCCATTGTGACCTTGTAGCAATGATAAGGAGATGCAGGATCCTGAGCTTTGAGTCACAGTTTAATAAACATCTCCCCCATTGCCTGGATCCTGATTTCTGTTGAGACCCAATGTCTTCCTGAACTAACTTGTTGAGTGATTGCAAATTTCTTTGAGAGCCTCACGGGACATGATAGTCAATGCAGGTTGAGCAAGACACAAACACCGGCTCCTTGGATGTGTACCCTAGCGCTCTCTCTCTCTCTCTCTCTCTCTCTTTCTCTCTCTCTCTCATGTGTGCACATGCACACATTCTCCTCACAATGCCATAATGTCTATGTAAATTGGATCTTTAATATCCTTCAGATAAATGGCTTCAGAAAGAACATGGATACAATAGTCTGTCTCTGAGTTAACATGATAGGCTCTGCCTCCCAAATTGGCTCAGAGAAATTAGCAGGAAGGAAAGAAGGATCAGACGAAATAATAAACCTGCTTACCTGCTCATTAATTTAATCTCTGCCCACCCCCCACCCTCTCTTTGCCTTGTGGTTTCACTACCCATAAAATAAGTAGATAACTTCCAAGTCCTAGATGAAAGGGAAACTAGGTCCGGAAGCTCTAAGATTAAAGGAGAATTTTTAGGATTAGTCTTTGATTTTCTCCTCTCTCTCTTTTTCCCTCTCTCTTATTTTGTTCTTTTTATCTCAGAGGTGACTGAGGAAGCTTCCCCTTCTGTCCTTCTCTCTGCTGAGCTGGTCAACCTGAAGCCTCCCCTGGCAGAGCTCACAGGCAACTTGGGGCCTGAGATGGAAGGTACTAGGTGGGACTACTCTCTGGAAAATTGCCCACCAAGGCTCACTGGAGGGTGTCTGTGATTTGGGTGATGTATAGGTGCAGGAAACTGCTCCCTCCTCATAGCTTGAGTGGGACTCCTTCTTGCAGATTCTTGGGTACCCTTCTCTATACCTCTCCTTCCTCATAGCTCTAGTGCTAAAGTAGGGAAAACCCCAACCCATCTAGCCTGCAGGATCTTAGGAGATTTCAATGATGTCATGAGGTCTGCACCATCATGGGAACAAGACTGTGGACAGCTCCAACAGTGCTGAACACCATGTGTTTCAAACAAGTTTTACATACAGCACAAGGACCCCTCCCGAGGTCAATGCCTTCCCCTTGATATGACCAGCAAAGATGAGACAGCCTGTTTCTATACTTTAGCTCCAATTCAGAGAGTTTGTTCTCATACCTTTCCACTCTTCTTGGGAGCTCCTGACAGCTCGGATGGTAAGCCCCTGCCTGAAAGTGCTAAGTAACCAGGTCTTCATTCATTACTCTGGCTCCAAGGGTATCTCTTGAATCCTCCCTAAAGTCTAGAAAGAAGAAATCATACAAAGTGCATAGATATTACATTCAGCTGGGGGAAGGTGAAAGCAAGACTTTTTAAACAGATAGGACTACAGATCGTCATCATCAGGCTCTGTTCGATAGATGGGACGCACAGAGTGATGAAAGTAGAAATCTGTACCGGAGCAGGAGTTTGCCCTGATGCTCACATGGGGTGTCATTAGAATGACTCCCCAACTCCTACCAAAACCCCTTCATACAAGGTCATCTAAAACTTCCTCTTGAGTCAGACTTCTTCAAAACAACATGGGTGTCTCTACTGCAAGTGCTAGGGTTTAGCCAAGGCACGTGAAAACATTAACAGAGGCAAGATTCTGGGGAATTTTGCTGGGCTGTGCTGGGCTGTGCTGTAAGAAATGACACAGGAGATGTTTCTCTGCTTTTTTTCTGAAGCCTGTCAAGAGATCTGAATGCGAATATATATGAATTTTTAAACCTCTGGCACAGAGATATCCCCATGGCTGATACGCCACAAGATCTTACCAGCTATTCACTTACAAGACCATGGACCTCACATTTGGAAGGAAAGTTACTCTAATCTAGAGCGACAGATTTTTGATCTTATAATCTTAAAAATCACTAAAGACCTCAAAAGAGCTTTTGTTTATGTAGGTTATATCTATCGATATTTACTATACTAGAAATTAAAACTGAGAAAATTTAAAAATATTTATTAATTCATTTAAATGTAACAACAATAAATCCATTACATGTTAATATAAATAATGTATTTTATTTTTTAAAGTTTTTCCAAAACAAAATTAATTAGATCAGTGGCATTGTTTTACACTTTCATCAGTCTCTTTAATGTCTGCTAAATTCAAAATCAGCTGGATTCTCTTATCTGCTTCTGAGTACATCCTGTTGTGATATATTGTTTTGTTGAAGTATATGAAGTAAATATGGCCTCACACAGATATATAATTGGAAGAGGGAGGAATATTTTGTTAGCTTTTTCCGATGATTGTGGATATCCTTGAAATTATATCAGGACTCAACAAATGGTACTTCCTTAAAGGTTAGTTGTGGTTTGGAATAAAAAACTTTTTCATTCTCTGTTACGTTAAAATCCACTGGTCTATCTTACACTTTGAATGGAAGTTTTACATCATGCATTGATCCTTTGGAAATATTGGTTCACTGAGTTATGCAGGTCTTGCAAATGTCAATACATTTCATGATACAATTTTGGAAAGTCGCATTCATTAATATCATTTCTAACCTCATCTGAAAAATGTTTAAACATTTGAAGCTCACAGTGCAAGTGCCAGTGTGATTCACACCTCATCGGAGAAGGCGTGGCTGCAGCTCAGCTATACTCCCTAAACTCCCCTTTTTCTTCTTTAATCTTCTTAGAAAAAGGATACTCCATGACAATAAGTGTTATTGTTGTCAGTTAATCCCTAATAATATATACAATGGGGCTTCCCTGGTGGCGCAGTGGTTGAGAGTCCGCCTGCCGATGCAGGGGACACGGGTTCGTGCCCCGGTCCGGGAGGATCCCACGTGCCGCGGAGCGGCTGGGCCCGTGAGCCATGGCCGCTGAGCCTGCGTGTCCGGAGCCTGTGCTCCGCAACGGGAGTGGCCACAACGTGTACCCCAAAAAAAAAAAAAAATATATATATATATACACACACACACACACACACACACACACACACACACACAATGGATAACACCTAATGAGAACTTGCTCCATTCTGGGCATTGTGCTAAGCGCTGCACATTTATTACTTCATTTCATCCCCCAAACCACCATGAGGTGGGTACAATTTGAGCTCATTTTAAAGATAAAGAAACTGAGTTACACATCAAATTTGCACAACTGGTAAACGTCAGATTATGTGTTTATCTGACCCCGGAGCCTGTACTGGTACCACTTAAAAGTGAATTTTCCAGTAGGTGAGTGAATGTGCTCCTCCTTTAAGCTGGTTTTTGGGTCACAGTCTTCTTGGCTAGTTTTTTTTTTCTTCTTTATATTTTTACTGAAATATAGTTGATGTACAATGTTGTATTAATTTCTGCTGTACAGCAAAGTGATTCAATTATACATATATATATATATAAATATATATATACCTTCTTTGTTTTAAATATTCTTTTCCATTATGGTTTATCATAAGATATTGAATATAGTTCTCTATGCTATACAGCAAGACCTTGTTGTTTATCCATTCGATATATAATAACTTAACATCTTGGCTACTTTATCTTGCTTCCATACCATCCCCAAACTGAGTGGTTTTGTTCAGTGCCCGTGGTTCCTTGTGAAGGACAGTTTTCTATGCATTCCTCAAATCCAGTCTGACTCTAAGTCCTTGGAATTCCTCTTCTCTCCTCATTGGCTTTCCTGACTTCAGCTTGTTCTCTTGCAAGCCACCCTCCGCCACCGCCATCACAGCTTTTCTAAACACCCACGTCCTTCCCTAGCTTAGGTGCCCTCAGGGCGGCCCCATTTCCCACTGGATAAAGATTAAGTTCTTCAGCAAGTTCAAGGCGCTTTGTTATCGGCCTCCAGCTGACCTCTCCAAGCTCACTGTTTTGTCCTTGTTTCCTGTGCTTCAGAGGCCTGGATGGATCCTACACAGCCTCCACAACAAGGACTATGTCTTATTTCTCTTTGTGTCCCTCGTGCCTGACACCATCCTTGGCACACAGTGGCTGTTCAGAGCGTGTTGTTGAAGAAATGAATGATGCATAGATGCTTCTTCAACAGCACTTCCCTTATGCATCCTTGAACCCTGCTCATTGAACGTTTCCTGAATGCCAACCTCCAAAACTGTTGGAGTCACTATATCTGAGCACCTTCTTTCCAGATTTTAATAGCTAGGGCCCCCTAGACATCTTTATCCCTTCCAACTTTCCTAGGGAGTGGGTTGCCACCACCCCTCTCATCAAGATCAGCTTCTCATGGGCTCTTCCCCAGGCTTCAAATTTCCCTGTCCCAGGAAAATTTCCAGTTCTCCAATGCTCGTATTGCAGAAGGTCAGATCTGTAGAATGATCATAGCTTTCAAATTCTCTGCCATTGGCTTCTCCACAGAGCTTCCGTCTCCCTACCAGAGGCCCCCAAAACCTGCCTCCCCTCAGAGACACTCCTTTCTGAGCTATCATCATTTTGAAGGCAGTTTTAACACAGTGCACATCCACAACTTAATTCTACTCCAATGCCTCTGGCTCCAGCCAGGCTGGGGGTACTCCCAGGTCCACTTAGAAATTTTGCCTTGGGTTGCACGGATGGAAGAAGCAGAGAGGTGTTACTACAAGGAAGCACCAAGTAAAAGCAGCAGAGAGGAAGGGAGCGGGCTACTCACTTAACATCACATTTGTTTCTTTGCAGAGTTTTGGGCAAGTGCCTTATCTAGAGGCAATGTGGCAGGGCATTTCTAACCCAGAAGTTTTGCTAGAGCCCTTCATAATCCCCTGGAATGGCTGTCTGTCTATCAACAAGTCAGCACCAATCATGAGCCCAGACCGGTACTAGCCTTGGGGGGAGACGGACGAAGATATAAAAGTCCTGCTCAAGGACTATATGACCCAAAGTGAAGACACTCCACCAGATATGAGACAGTGAGTTATGTAATGAGCATTATTCTGGGAAGAGAGAGACAATTGTGGCCCATGGGTATGGATTGAGCTGGGGTATTCCTGATAGGGGATCAGAGAAGGGCAGTGGTATGAAGGGGCTTGCATGCAGAGAGGGCGACAGTCTGGACTGAGCCTTGAGAATGCGCCAATCACGGCTTTCAAATTCTCTTTAGATAGATGATCTTATCCAGTCCCACGAGATGCAGCCTTAGAATCTCTCTCAACACAGCCCTCGAGGATGACACTAGCAGTCACTGTGAATTCCAACCAGAGATTAAATTTATTTACAATCCTTGAACCCATAACAACGAGAATAGGAAAAAAAGAGAGAGAATTTGTAAGTTATCTCAAGGGGATAATGGAGTACATAAAACAGATCACTGCTTCTTTTATACCCTAAGTACTCAGTACATTTGCCAAACAAAACATTTTAACTGTTTGCTTTATGCAGTTGTTTGTTATCTCACTTAAACATAAGTCCCTTGAGGGTAAGGAGTGCCTTATTTTTCCATGGTCTTTAGTGCAATATGGGTATCAACAGACAAATATCAATAAACAGGTTTTGAATGAATGAGTGAAGGAATAAATGAATGAATAGTTGATGGTCTTGAAAAAAACGGTGATGCCCTGAGAGAAACAGAAGATGAAGAGCGAGGCCAGTGTAACAAGGAAGTTGTTTAAAAAAAAAAAAAAAAGTTTTCATCTCAATATAAAAAATAACTTTATAGAGACCAAGAGTTTCTACAAGATGAACTCCGCTTCATCAGGAGGTGACGATGGTGAGGATAAAGATAGTTACCACTGATCTCATGTTCATCTCATGCAAGCCTCACCCCAGCCAGATGACATGGGAGCCATCCTCATTTGACAGGTGAGAAAGCCAAGTCTCAAAGAGGTTACGTAATTTACCCAAGCAACGAAGCTGGGAGTGGGTAGAGACAGGCTTTAAAACCCAGATTCTCCTGATTCTGGAACCTCAATGCACTTACTGCCTCGCAAACAACAAAATTCCATTCTCTGGGGATATACATGTGACCAGCTCCAAGCCCTTATCCCATCACTCCTCACCCGGATAGGTGTGTTGCTCTCGAACCATAACCAGCCTCCTCTTTCAGACTTTCTGTTTGGAGACTAGGCCACCCCCAGGCAGAGAGGCTCACTCCAAACTTTTTCTGGGTTCACATTCTAGTGTTTTCTATGAGGAAATGAGGGGCGGAGAGAGACGTGGTTTCCTCCAGGCAGGCCTAGACCTCCATGTCGTCTGGAGCCACCTGCTCTGCTAACATTTCCTCAGCCTGCTATTTGGATATCTTTCCAGGTGGGCAAGGACTAACTTTGCCCTGAGAAACGTTTGGCCCTTGCCCAGCTCCTGGAAGGTAACTTCTAAGCCCTTGGAATATCTGCCTGATAGGAGTGTCTTTCTTTACCTGGAGGTCTTGGGTCAACTCAGCATCAGTGTGACCTCTGGGGTGACTGGATACTAAGGTCCATCATGCAGGTATGCTCCATGCCTACAGGACTGTCCCCAATACAAACTAGACACCAGGGCTCAGCCAAGCTCCCCTGGCTGGCAATACTTTGTGTGTGTTGCCACACATGGTTGCCAGGGCAAGTAAGCGCTGTCTAGATGACTCCACTGGGAGAGAACATCTGAAAGCTCACACCTGGAACATTCTTGGGCCCTGCCTGTGCACCTTTCCCTGTCACTGATTGTAATCTGTATCCTTTTGCTATAGTAAACTGTAACCATGAGTATAACAGTCCAGCTGACTTCTGTGAGTTTTTCTAGTGAATTCTCGAACACCCGAGCCGCAGTCCTCTTGGCCCTCATTGCTCCTGCCTGCTCCCTCTCATCACCTTTGCTTCAGACCTGGGCCTGGCTCTCTACATGTTCCCTTGCACCTGCCCCTCTGGACGTCTTTACCTCCAATTTTGCATTGTCCAGGGATGGCACATGCAGCATCCTAGCCATGCCCGTGGCTCAGTCTGGCTCCTAGAGAACCCCAGCCCAGTGCTGGAGCACTCAGCTCTCTCCTCCCCAGGGAAGGGAGGCCAGAGATGCCCCACCAAAGCTGAACAACTGCTTGGCAGAAGCTCAAGACAATGGAGGGGAGGCGCAAGATGAAACAGATGACCTTAAAGTTTCTCTCAAGCCCTAAAGTGCTGATTGCTAGCTGTGTCCATTTGGTTCCTATGCTTTCAGTTTGAAGCAATAACAAGATTTTCAAGTGGAAATGTCCTCTCCAATGCCCCCAGACAGAGCTGGGTAGATGGATGTGGGTGAGAGAGAGAATATTCTCAGATCTGGGCCCTGCTTGGGAGGGGAGAGGCAAGCAGGGAGCTCTGACTTCAGGCAGAAATGCGGGAGCCCAGGAAACTCACTAGTCAGGCTGCTTTTCAAAGCTCAGCTTTGGATTTCCAGAACTTGCTGGGGAAGGCTCCCCTTTCCTCCCTGCCAACTTCTCTTCCCCACCTGGCACCAAAGGGCTTAGCCTCAAAGTCACAATTATGAAAGCTGTGCAAGGATGCTAATTTGCTATATCTGACCTCCCTTCAGATAACAAGGGAATCGCTCTCCTTAATTAGCCCTGCCGCTGATAGACCAGCAAAGCCAAATGTTTATTATGGGATGAATGCACTTACTGTAAATTTTGACATATGCTGTGGAAAGATGTTGGATAAATAAGACTTCAGAGGCATGGGTTGTTTAAATAATGAATACCCACTGCTGCGGGTGACAAGGGTGGAGGAAAACGAGGCAAAAAAAAAAAAAAAAAAAAGGAAAGGAAAGGATCTTGGAGCAGTGCGCAGAACCTAGGAATAGACTGGGCCAGTCAGGAGAGGAGAGTGAGGCATTCTGGGGGTGAAGCCAGGAGGGCTAGGGGAGGGGAGAGAATATATGCCACCAGCATCTTCACCTTGCCCACTGGAGCCTCCATGCTCCTTCTTTCACCCAGCAACTCCCTCTGTGTCCCACCCCACTCACACCTACACATGGTCCCTTGGAAAGGGTTCTTGGGAAAAAAGGACACATGTTCTTGAAACAGAGACAGAGGAAGGGTCAGGAGAAAAGCGTCCCCCTGCCCCCATGGACTCTGAAGCGGTGCATATGTGGATAAATCCTGTGTCTATTGTTTTTTATGTCTTGCTTCTTTCCAGCAAAAGGGAGGGTGAGTCTATGGGAGCCTGATCCTGTTTCCGGGCTTCCTGGGCTGGGCCGAGATATCAGAGAATCAATCATTCCACACAGTCAGGAATCCCGGGACCATGATATTCTGACACATTTAGGAAGGGAGCTGATTTTACGGGTTCCCTTTAATCCCTGCAGGCCTAGTCCTGGGAGAGCAAACCACATACTGTGAAAGAAAAATACCCACTTCTGGATGAGGAAAGACCCTCCCCCTCATCCCACAGGGCTCAGGACCAGAGGGCTGATCCACAAGCTGGTCTCACATAGTTGATAACTTTGTTTCTTTCAGCTCATTGGGTTCCAACAGACAAAGGAGAGAGACATCCTCTCATCTCAGTGGATGGGGTGTTTTTGGACGAGTATGTGTGTATGACAAGAAATCAGAGGGACTCTCAGGAACTGCATAGACAGCCAGGCCCCATAGCGACCAAGCCTGTTTAAGACACACAGCCCAGCCCCGGACGCCTGCTTGTCAGGTCTACACCTCAGCCCCTGGGCCTCTGCGAACAGGGTGACTTGCTACCCTCATCTCTGCTTCTCTTTCTCTTCCAGTCCCAACTAAATGACTCTCAGCATGGGTCTTAAACACGAACTTGAAAGGCCTTTACCCAGTACTGAAAGGAGTTTACTTTTCACACGTCGGCAGGCAGTGGAGAACCACCGAGGGTATGTGAATAAGGACCGACATATAGGATCAGTATATCAGTAGCACTGAGGCAGCTGAGCCAGAAAGGATGATCCTGGGGGCACAATTGCCCTGTAGGAAGCTGCTGCGATTGTGTAATCCTGAGGGTCTAAACTTAAGCTGTACATGAGTCAGAACAGACTAGGTTATGTTTCCGTGGTAAGCAATCCCAAATCAAAACAAGCTACCAACAACAGAGGTTTATCTCTCATTCATGATACCCATACCGTGTGGGTCAGTGGGGGCCTCTGCTCCACTCAGTGACTCAGGGACTCAGGCTTTGGAATGTGTCATGTCAGGGAGGAGACGACTGGAGGGCCGTTCGTCGGCTCTTTTTCTCTTCAGCTTCTAAATGACTCACGAGCTGCTCACAGCTCACCGGCCAGGTCTAGCCACACGGCTCCACTTTAGTGCAAGAGGTGGGACATATGGAGGAATGTTCGGGAAGCAGCACTATTTACGCCCCAGGTCACGCCAGAGGGGATGGCAGAAATTAGCATTCCTAGTAACATCTTTCAGCCCTACCTTCCTCCCTTCCCATGCCTGCACAAGCATAGAGTCAGAGACCAACAGGCACCAGATCTACAAAGCCCCTCCATTTACAGATGGGGAAAATGAGACCAAGAGTGGGCTCAGGGTACACGGGCAGCCCCCTCAAGGCTGCCCGGCCAGCTGATCCCAGCTCAGTCATGAGCCCCCAGCATGCTCCCTCTTGGTGTCTCCTGGTTTGTTCCTTGGTTCTTTCTCCCTTGTAATTTTCATTTCATTATCCTCCTCCCCTCATTCCGAGGAACTTCCAAATGTCAGTCTTTCGTTAGTTTTTCACCTCAGCAGAGCCCTCCTTTTTCTCCCTCCCTCAGGCAGGCTCTTTCGCTGTGAAGGGCTCCTTTTTCTCCTCCCACGGGCACACTGACCTTTTCTTCCTCCCTAGGACAAAGCCAGGCCTGGCGCACTCTTAACGGGAATTGGCTCTGGAAGTCCCAGTAATTGCTCCATCCTTACTGAGTCTGGGAGGCCAGTCTTGGCCAGGGCGGCCCCCTCCCTTTTCCCCTGCTCACTTCCTAGAATCAGGCTGCAGATGGGCTGCTAACGAGGTGACCAATTAACAAACGCTAAAGAACCCCAAAAGAGTATTTTTTCTCCCTGGCCTGATTTCCAGGCCCCTTTGTTTCTCCTTGGGAAACTGTCCTCCACGACGGGACCACGATGGGACTGTTCCCAAGCCTGACCCTATGAGAAGCTGACCCACTTGATCCTCGGTCAGAAGAGCCCGTTACCCGACTCCTTTGCTTTGGGGGGCATGAGAGCAAGGAGGGTTCCTGCCTCTCAGGAATAAGAATAAAGCCACACCACTGACCACTTACCATGTGTTACATAACCCTCATGAAGACTTTCATTCACTCATTTATTCAAACAAACATGAATTGGGGACCTCTGAATGGCCAGATGCTGTATTGAGCAGTCCTGACCTAAGACCTTGGCAAAAAAGGCCAGTATGTCCAAGCTCCATGCTTTGGAACATCTTTCTGTGAATTTTCTAAGTCTCTCTCTGGTGCCTGGTAGCTACTGGAGCTGGCAATGCTGACCAGATGGGCATTGACCCTGAGCCCTTCAAGAGCTCCATCCCAGTTTCTCCCCTCAGGGCATCCCCAGCTCCCGTACACACATACGTGGGGTTGACCAGATGCTCTGAGGCGAGTCACCTATGGAAACTCCTCCAGGAGTGTCGGCTGGCGAGCAGGTAGTGACCTGTGGCCATAGCAGTGTTTCTTTCATGGAGTCCCATGAGACTGGCCCACCAGAATGGTGCTGACACACTGACCTCATGTGACTTAAACTGATTATGTAGACAGAGGCCCCACCAAAAAAAATTTTTCGCAGGACTTTACACACTCAAGGGGTGGCCCTGACACCATCTCTATCTCTACCATAGAGATATGGTAGGGAGCAAAACAGACACAATCCTTGTCACCATGGCAGCCATAGTCATAAACACTAATCAAATGAGGACCAGAAAGAATAAAAGATTTGTGAGACTCATACAGGGACATGTCTTGTTGTATGAGGTAGGTATTATTATCAGCTTCATTTTACAAATGAGAAAACTGAGGCACAAAGATGTTGAAGTCTTGCCCAATGGCATACTCTAGTAGAGCCCAAAACAGACTGAGGAACCTGCTTGCCTAGGCACCCATTGAGTGTAGGACTTCTCCCATCTGCTCAGGCTGAAGGAGGAATATTCTGGCCTGGACACAAGGGGATGGTAATTATGAGGATAATTGTACCAGTAGCAAGGGAGAGAAAACCCAGTACGAACTGACTTAAGCCAAAAAAAAGGAATTAATTGGCTCCTAAGGGTCCAGCAGTGTTTATCTTCAGGCATGGCTGGATCCAGGTGCTCAGATGATATCACAAGATTCAGCCTGTCCCTTCTCTTCACTCTTCTTTTTTGAAAACTGAGGTATAGCTTACACCCAGTAAAGTGTACAGATCTTTAAGTATTCATGTCAGTAAATTTCTACACACAAAATTACCACCCAGGTCAAGGTATAGAGTTTCCAGGACCCCATAAGGCTTCTTTTGCCCCACTGTGATCCATAACCCCTTAAGGGTAGCTAGTGTGCTAGACTTCTTTCACCGCAGTCTAGTCTTTCCTATCTTGCTTTCGTACAAATCGAATCATACAGTGGGTATTCTTGTGTGGCTGACTTTGCCTCATCAGGATTGTAGACTTTGTGCTTCTTCTTGTGTGAAAAAGAAAGTTTGTTCTTTTTCATTGTTGTGCAGTATTTTATTATAGGACTATATCACAAATTATTGTTGATAAACACATAGATTGTTTCCAATTTTGGCCACTGTGAATAAAGCTGTTCTGAGCATTTTTTTTACACATCTATTGGCGAACAAAAGCACTCATTTCTGTTGGGTATATATACTCAGAAGGAGAGTTGCCAGAAAATAGAGCATTTGTATGTTTAGTCTTAATAGATACTTCAAAATAGTTTTCTAGAGCAGTTGTCTCAATTTACATCCCCACCAGCATTTTTTAATTGGATTGTCTGTCGTTTGCTTACTGGTTTGTAGGAGTTCTTTATATATTCTGAATATTGTAGTTCTTTTTCTGATACATGAGTTGCAAATATTTTGTCCCAGTCTTTGGCTTGCTTCTTCTTTCTCTTAATAATGTTTTTTTATGAATAGAGGTTCTTAATTTTAATAAAGTCCAATTTAACATTTATTTTATGTTTAGTTTTGTGTGTGGGGGTGTGTATATCCTGCTGAAGAAAATTCTGTCTCTCTCAAAGGCATGAATATATTCTCCTTTGTTTTTCTACAGAAACTTGATAGTTTTAGCTTTCATACTTAGACCTATGATCCTTCACATATTAATTTGTTATGAATGGCGTAAGGTAGAGGTCAAGGTTCACTTTCTTCCATATGAATATCCAATTAACCCAGCACCATTTATTTAAAAGTACATCCTTGGGCTTCCCTGGTGGTGCAGTGGTTGAGAGTCCGCCTGCCGATGCAGCCTTTACCCTCAGTGAATGGTAGGGAAGCATTTGCTATAAACCAGGTGATTGTATATGTTTCCACTATACTTTACTCTTTATTAGCCACTAATGTGGTCACTCCATGTGGTATCAAGATCGTCAAAAGTGGCCCCAGTCTTACCTTAATCAATTTAGCAGCACCAGGTAAAAAGAATACCTCTTTCCCAATCAGTAATCACACCATTGCACTTGAGTTTCCATACTAATCCTTGGACCAGTCGGTACAGTGAAATGTTGATTGGCCATTATTTGGTCATACGCCCACCCCTGAAGGAGTGGTGGAGGGTATGGAGAGGCACCCATCCAAAGCTCTCAACTGCAGTTGGAAGCGTGTGGTTCTTCTAAGGACACTCGGGACTCTGTTACCAAAAGAAAGGGAAATGGACGCTGGGGCAAACAAAACAAGAACTTCTTGGACTCTGTGACCTTTGGAAGGCCCCTTGATCTTTCACCTTGTCACTCTCCTGATCTGACTTATTCGTGAGACTTTCCTGGTTACCAGGCACTCTGTGAATCTCTGCAGGTGGTAGAGATGCTTGAAGATTTCATACCCACCCCACCTCTGATGATAGGTAAGACTAAGGAAGCCTAAAGAATGATAACGCATTACTGGGTCTCTTGGGTTATCCAGTGAACCCTGGGCAGGGCTGGGCACTTCTGAATAGCCACTGTCAGGCTGCAAAGCGAAGGCAGGTCTGGAGAGCTGCATGTCACGCCTCATTTCACCAGGTGTGATTTCCAATGAGACATCACTCCACTGAAGGCTAATGACACTGGGAGAGTCCCGCAGGGGGGTTGTGATTTCCAGTATGCACCAGCCAGTCATTACTAGCAGGAAATGGATTTTTGCCGGGTAATCAAAGTCAAATCTCTCCCTTTACCCACCCTTAAGTGCCACCCCCCCACTAGCCTCCATCACACACAAGGCGTCCTGGCTGTACCTTACTCCCTGAGCCCTCAGCAAACCAAAGCCAAGCCAGGTTCCCTGCCATCCCCCCTCCCAAGGAGACAAGATGCCATCCTCTCATGGGATACTTGGATTCCTGTGGGGGAAGGGCGTGTGGGGAGAAGGACAGGGGAGTAGGAGGGGTGAGGTCATAGGAGGGAGGGGTGAGGTCATAGGAGGGAGGTCTTCACCGGGCAGGAAGTACAGGAAAAGTAAAGCAACAATGTCAGGAGTTTAATCAACCTTTGAAGACTTCACTGTGTTTGGACAGAAGTGTGTGAATAATATTCATTTGGATTGGCACCTGTGCACACCGCTGAAAGGAAAATAGCATTTTGTCGCAGTTGTGATGAGGAGCAAGCAGTCTGTGGAGACAGGCTGCACATCTGCTGGAAGCTGGGAAGATGGGTTGTTTTCCCTTTTGTTTCCATCTCAGGGTGACCATGTGACTCCTTGAAAATCCGGTGGCTCAGAGTCAATGCCTGACATTCCATTTTCTGCTTCTCCTGATGGAGGAGGAATAAGAAAATCCCTGGCAAGGGCGTTCATCCAGGTTGTGAACTGCCAGGTTTCTGGTTCTGGCCCCACCACTGGCTCACTTAGGAGGCCCTGGGCCAGGGGAATTAGGACTATGCCTCAGATCCCCTGTATGCAATGTGCAGGGGACCTGTCTGTCCCTCCACACTTCCGGTTTAGGGTGAGGATCACAGTGGGAGAGGTGACCCCTGAATCCAGAGGGTTATGTGAGGGTGGCCATTCCTTCCCCTTTTCCTGAAAGGAGCCTAAAGGCATTCCATAGCCTTCAAGCCACAAGACAGCCACATTGAGTGGCATCAAGGGACTGAGTGCCTTTCAGGAGCCCCCATCTCTTCCTCCTCGGTGTGAGGGCAGCTCCACCTCTCCCACGTCTTTGTCTGTCTCTCCCAGGACAGTCCAGTCTCAAGGGTAAAGAAGACTCTCCACAGCCCAACCAAGGTCATTGTTGAAAGGTGAGACTTGTCAGCATTTGCTCTGGGCTCCTGGTCCAACTCCCAGGCATAACGGATTCTGGCAATCGGGCCTGTGCCCGAGCTGCCCCAGACACCCTAATCCTGTCCCCAAGGACACCCCAACTTCTGTAGATGAGAGCTCTCCTTCCTACTCTTTAGAGACTTCTCTCCACCACGGCCATGGGGCTGCCTGGGCAAGAAGTGCTGATGATGAGAACGCCCAGATGCTCCAGCCCCCCGTCCCTGCCCACCCCATTGGGTTGTCTTAGGCCTTTGGATCTCCCCCTCCAGTAGTGTGAGCTCTCTTCTCTGGTCCCTTTCAGGCCCTTCTCTCCTATTAAACACCTTCTGCACCCCTCCACCTTCTTCCCTCCCTTCTTCCTTCTCTTTCCCCTTTTTCTTCCTTTACCCTCCCCTCTCTCTCTCCTCCCTGCTTTTTCTCACCCGCCCACTCCTCCCTTCCTCTTACCCCTCATCATCTTTTCTTCCCCACAACTCTTCTCTTATTTATCTTCCGAGACAACCGTCCCAAGGAGCAAGCACAGCCCCTCCTCCCAGCCAGCCTCCCTGGCAATTCTGGCATGTTGGCCTTTCTAAATTATTGCCGTGGAATACTTCCTCCACATAGATCTGACACCACACACACAGGCTCCTCCACCCACCAGGAGGTCACACAGTTGGTGGGGACACAGGTCCCTCACAGCGCAAACGAGCCACCACACTAGTCACACAGGATGTGCATCACCAGCTCCTGCTTTCCTTTACAGAGCAAAGTGGGGCCATTGACATTTAGAGTAGAAGGACCCTTAGAAATCCATTTTCTGGCCCCGGAATCCATTGTGATCCCAGTCAATACCAATAATATAGCAGTTTGCTATTCAAAATAATATGGTATTAGATATTAATGTACACCTAATAGATCTCATTAGATAATGACATCTAATATTCGATAGTATCTATATTACAGTACCATGTACCACAGTATAATATCTATATATAGTAGAGATAGTATCCACAATATACTATAGTATGTATATTACAGTGTTAGATCCTATCTAATATTAGGTATTAATGTCTATCTAGAGAAAGAACAAAACTGGAAGAGCCACAAAAAACTAAACAAAAAGAATGAGAGAGAAGAACTGCTCTATGAGGTACTGAAAATATTTTAACACTATTATAATTAAAATAACCCATTATTCATATGCAAAGGGAGAGACAGCTCAGCGGGAAAGAATAGAGACCAGAAATAGGCCTAAATACCAAAAATCACTTAACCTATGTTAGAGGTGGCATTTCAAACCAACGCAGCGAGGGGCGGACTTGATAAATGTTATTGGGGTTATCATTTAACCCTGTGCTGTCCAATATGGTAGCCACTAGCCACATGTGGCGGTGTGCACTGGAAATGTGTCCAGTCCAAAATATACAGTGGATTTTGAAGACTTGGTATGCAAAAAGACATCTAAAATAGCTCATCTATAATTTTTATATCAGTCACATGTTGAAATTATATTTTGGATATGGTGGGTTAAATAATATATGCTATTATAATTACTTCTACCTGTTTCTTTTTACTTATTTTAATGTGGCTAATAGAACATTTTAAATCACATATGTGGTTTATATTATATTTCTATTGGACAGCACAAGTCTAACAATTTGGAGAAGTAAAATTGAATCCCCATCTCACTCCTTATACCAAAAATGAAGTCCAAATCAATAATTTTAATGAAAATATAACTAAAAAAAAAATGTGTAATTAATTTTATTAACTTATTTTATGATCCTAGAGTGGGGAAGACATTTGAAACCATGACAAAACTCAAAAGCTATTTTTAAAAAAGATTGATAAATTTAATGTCATAAAAAATAAAATTGTCTATACACAAAATTATCTTTATTAAGGTCAAAAGACAATTAAGTTTAATGGGCAGAACATTTGTAATTGATGACAGCAAAAAGTTCATGCAAGAAAGCTCTTACAAATCAGGTGTTTAAAAAAGATGAATAAACCTGTAGAATTGGCAAAGCATATAAATAAGCTGTTTGAAGTCAAAAAGTAATTAAAAATCATCAACACACATATAAAAAATGTTCAACTTCACAACTGAAGCATGAGAACTTGAAAATAAAACACTATTTTTCTTTTAGCACATTGACAAAACTTAAAAGATTACGAGGGTGGCAAGAAACTAGCCCTCTCACTAGTGGGGTATAAATTTGTGGCACCTCTTTGAAAGTCAGCTCTGGCAATAACTATCAAAATGTTAAGTGCATAATCCTTGGACCCAGGAATTCTACTTCTAAGAATTTAACCTACAAATCACTTATATAAGAAGGCACAAATGAGTGTACAAGAATGTTTGCTGCAATGTCACAGTAGCAAAAGCCAGCCAACCAACCACGAACCAGCCAACCTAAAACAACTTCAAGATCCATCAGTAGGGATGAGAAAGTACATTTTGATACAGCCATGCCATGGAATACTACACAGCCATAGAAAGAATGAGGTAGGCTTATGTACATTGATATGGAAATATCTTCAATCTGTATTAGTACATGATCAAAGAAAATTACAAAAAAATGTATAATATAATTCTAGGTGTAGTTGTCAAAGATATAATTATATATGTTGTGATCACATGAAACATTTCTGGAAGGGTCTATAATTTGTAGAAGGTAGTTACCTCTCAATGGTGGGAAGAACTCAAGAGTAGGGAAGGAAATAGTTTCATTTCTGTTTTTATCCCTTTGTGCTATTTGAACTCTTTTTGAAAATACCATGTTCACCTACAACTTATCATTTTCAAGATAAAGATTTAAAAATTGTCCGGTCTAATCCATCGTTTTAAAGAAGAAAATCAAGATCCAAGAGGGGAAATATTTTTTATTACCAACAAATTACTCTAGAATTTAGCAGCTTATAAAATTATTTTCTGGTGCTCATAATTTTGCCGGTCAGGAGTCTGGGAAGGGCTTGGGGGTGGCGGAAGTCCACTCTCCTTGGCCCTTGCAGGCAGATGCTGGCTGAGCCTTCAGCCATCTGAAGGCTTGACTAGGCTGAATAGGTAAGAGGACTCATTGTCACAGCCAGCATTCAGTGCTGGCTGTCAGCTAGGAGCTCAGCTGCACTGTGGCTGGAACACCTCTCCAGCATGGCAGCCTCAGGGTAATTGAGTTTCCTACATAATGGCTGGCTTCCCCCAAAGATAATATCCCAAGAAAATTCGTCAGAAGCTGTGTGACCTTTTCCGACGCAGCCTTAACTGTCACATAGCATCAGTGCCACCGTTCTGTATTGGTCTAAGCAATCACAAACCCACATATTCAAGAAGAGACAGCACAAAGAGCCCCCCCAACCCCTGCACTGCCCAATCACCGCCACCACCTTCTTTGGAATGTGTGTGAAAGAATTTTGTGGCCATGTTTTAAAACCACTACAGAAAGTAACTTGCCCAACACAATAGTTAGAAAGTGACCGAGGCCAGTGGAGACTAAGGAAGGAGTTCTCTGGCTCTATCACTGCTCTGAGCTCATTCTGAATGTGACTTCCCGACCTCCCATACCTGCTACCCAACCGACTCCCACGCACCAAGGACTCCCATCCCCACAGCTGAGCTCACTTTTCCCCCTTTTGTACAAATGTCTAATTGTTCTCCAGAGGTGTCCTCTGGGGCAGACACACAGGAGCAGCCAGCCTTGCAAGAGTCTCCTAAGGTCATCTATTTATCCAGTCCAACTGAGTGAAGCTGGGGGCCGCCTGGGCCTCCTCTGTTGGCTCACAGCGATAGCTTAATTACTGAACTAATTCCTGCCTTGCCCTCCCCCGTTCACTCTTTCCCCCTCTTCTGCCCGATCTCTGCTCGCCCCTCTTCTCCTTCTTCTTCAAGAGCGTTGGCAGAAATTGTCAGGGAGTTGATCAGATTTATTCAATTTAGACTTAACAGACCTGGGACTCCTATTTCTCCTTCAGGTTCATAAGGTTTTTGATTCCATTTACAGGTTTATTCATTTATCAGATATTCGTTTCAATTCACTTTAAACACCAGGCTCGGAGAGATGAGTTCAGGAGAGATGCTCATCATTTACTGCGCTGGCTCCTTTGAGAGCTGCTGGGCTGGCCCCATTTTCAAGTGGGCTGTGGTGTCAGCTGGGGAGTGCTTTAAAGCAACAGGCCTCCAAGTGTGCGTATTCTGGGGAAAGGTAGGGCTCTGGGGCACACCTCTTTTCTAGATGGCTTGAGGCATTCTGGGGTGGGTGCCCTTGGGAAAATGTACGGCACTTCCATTTTCTGACCTAGAGTATGCTGCCTTTCCAGACTGGGAGCTTCCTCCTAGTCTCATTTTCTTGGAGCTAAAGGTGAAGGCCCCGATAGAGCCTTCTCACGTTATCCCAGAAATAAAGAACCCCATCCTTCAACCACAGCCCGCCTGCCCTCCATCACTACACCCCTCCATGTATCTCCAGGAAAGGATGCTGCCCTATACCCTTCAAGGTGGCAAACACGCCTCCAAGGGCTAGGGGTGGGGCAGGAGGGAAAGAGTAAGCCTGAGGGATCTCCTTAACATCTCAGCCACCACCCTGCTGTCTTCTACCCCAGGTCCCAGAAGCCCCCTCGCTACCAGCAAACCCCTTCACACATCTAATCCACACTCTCCTGCAGGGATTTAAGCCCATTTCATTCTCCATTTGCCATCTGTCCATCATCCTCTGAAAGGAAGAAAGGAAAAATAAAAGAACTTTTTAGTTATTTAAAAAGTGTTATTAAACCTCTTTGAGTTTTGTTACTCCAATTAATTCTCCCACAATAGAAGGGCCAGATCCCCAGCATCTCTCAGATGGACACGTCTTCCTTCTTCCTGTCCCACCTCCTACTACAAAAAGCCAGACATGGGCTCTACTGCTGCTCACCCTTGGGATGTGGCATGGGCCCAATCGGCCACCTGCTCCCACCTGGGCCCTGGTTCTGGGTGGGTAAGGAAAGACAGTGGCGTCCCAGGACCCTGGGCCCTAGAGATGGGGGGCACAGGAAAGAAGTGTCATACAGTGGCAGTGGCCATACAGTGTGGCCGGCTGAGGCCGTGACAGCCCCATGCAACACTAGTGTAACGTGCTGGCCAGACATCTCCTGCTTGAAACCAGTGGTTGTCCCCCTTGTCTTATTCTCCAGGACCACCCTAGTGGCTGGCCATTCCTCAGCCTAGTCAGGCAGCCTTCCAAAGATTTAGTGAGCCCCTGACATGCTTCCAAAACAATCCCCTTTTTATTAACTCCACCCAGAGCCAGTTCTGCCAGCTTGCAACCAAGAACTTGCCTCTTGCTCCAAAAAAGACAGAAGGCCAGGCTGTTCTGTCCCTAGGGCCTCAGCAAGCACATGACAGGTGTGGCTCCGGAGCTTCCCTGCCTGCCCCAGAGCAGCTCTCCTGAGAGCGGGGCTCACCCCTTGGCAGAGGTTGGCAGGCCTGGGCACTAGAGGCCAGTGCCCCACTAAGTGGCCTGGGCAGCGCCATTAGCATTCCTGTGGCCATTGCAGCTGCTCGTGGGTTGATACTGTGACCTCACCGGAGAGGGGCCTGGGGCTTGAAGAGCCTGCGGATTTTTGACAAGACGACAGGTACAGTGAGAAAACAGCTACATGGCTTCCTCCTTCAACCTTGAACCTGCTTCACATGCCCCCAAAACACCACCACCACACACACACACACACACACACACACACACACACACGTCTCTCCTTAGAACAGACAGGTAAGATCCCAAGCTCAAGTAATGCCAAACTTCTACTACCACCTCGTATGGCCTCTGGCAGGCCCTTTAACCTCTCTCCGCTTCAGGCTTCCTGGCTGGAAGGCGGAGGGGGGATCCTCCTTCATCTCCTCAGTCTGTGAAGAAAGGCTGGGCTAGAGGAAGACGTTCCTGAGTGCTGTGTAAGGTAGACACTACGCATGGCCACCGCCTGGCCCACCCCAGGGCTCTGCTGGAGGGGAGGCAAGGCCTTAGAGGGGCTGCACATGAATGCACAGAACCACTCCATCTTGCTGACCTATGGAAACAGAGAAGACATCTTTTTTCTTCTTGTCCCTGAAGCAGTATATACGTGGGCCCAGAAAGAACTGCAATGTGACCGTTTCTCCTTTGAGATTGTTTATTCCAGAGAGACCAAGAAAAGAAGAAAGAAAGGGGAGATCTGACCCAGGAAGAACTTTCTGGAAAGCAGCATTTCAGAAAACGGAATGGGAGGGCACATCCAATTGGAATCAGGAGGTGCTTTCTGGCTCTGCCTCTAACTAATTTCATGACCGGAAGCAAGCCAGTGAACCTTGCTGGCCCTCAGTTTACGCATCTGCAAAATCGACATAGTACGTTTGCCATCTGACTCACAGAGTGTTGGGAGGGGATGCACTCTGGAGGCTGCCCTCCACTGTCTCCGGAAAATCCTCTTCACTCCCCACGGTGCACATCAGAGCAACTTGCACCTTGTGGATACTCAATACTTAAGTATGTATTTATGTAGATCCTGCCTTGTTCTAAAACGATTTGAAGTGCCTCATGTTTCAATGTGTACAATGAATGCATCAATTAATGGGTTAATGCATGTGAAAGTGCTGCAAAAAATATAAGATGAAAGAGACTTTTGTCATCGGAATAGTGATGGAGAAAGCCTAAGTAGTACTTTCCAGAAGCAGAGGCCCTCCTAGGAACTCTGGCCTGAGGAGGGGTGAATTCGCTCTTAAGGCCAGGTGCTGGGCCAACTGACCTGTGAAGGTGACACCTATTCAGCATTACCTTAAAAAGGGGGTTCTGATATCCAGGTTTTTAAAAGGCAGCCCTGAGGCTCCTAGCTATAAGTCACAGGTTTTTTGCAGGGCATTCAGCCTCCAGACGCAAGCTACATGCCATACTAAGGGAGGAGAGGCATTTCTCTAGGTACCTTCCTGCATCCACCTCAGGGGGTCCCGCCACTCCCAAACATTCTCTGGAGTCACTGCCTGTCACCTAGACCTCTCAGTTCCCTGTGCAAAATGAGCCCACCCTGGTCTTCCACCGAAACCCCAAAGCCACGGCTGGAAGGTCTGCTCGGAGGGACTAGAGTCCGGACTCCAGGGACACGGGACTGGGGGCACCAGTGGTGGGAGATGGATGGGGAGCTGTATGCAAGGTCCACAGCGAGGGTCAGCTCCTCAGAGCTAGTGAGGTATGTAGCCAGGTCAGGCAGACACTGAACCACAGCAGGGCACTGCACATGACTTTACAGTTACTGTCCCTCAAACTGGACACCCCCTCGGAGCTCACACAGTCTGAGATGAAACAGCCTGCGGGAGGCTGCTAAGAAATAGAACAACGGTGGAGGGGTTTTATTTGCCCCCCTAAGGGAAATGCTCTAGACATCACAACTTCCTTCTCCTCCCCCACCTCTACTGCTGTCAGCTCGGCTCCAGACATTTTTATCTGGACGGGTTCACGGTGTCTCCAGGATTGAAATGGACTACTTCCCCAGACACCTGCCCCCATAACTGGTGGGGTGAATCCAGCACTTTGGGAAGGAAGAAGGGGTTAATTACAGGGAAAGGGAAGGTTGCTGCATGAAACTATGTCTGCATCTGTATCTACACGGGTGTATATCTTTGCACATGCAAACCAGCATTCAAGTGTGTGTGTTTATGCTGTGTATGTGAATTTGCATGGGTGCATTATACATGCATGCATATGCTTATGCATATAAACTGTGGGATGCGGTGCACATGTGAAAGAGACAGAGAGGAAAGGCAGTATCCCACCGAGTACAGTCTGGGTTCTGTCCACAGCTCTGAGCCCTGCTATTGCAGTTCAGCCAGAGTCCAATCATTACCACCAGCTGGAGACATCATTTGGTGTCATTTGGCTTTGCAGAGCTCCTGTACCAGTGAGGAAACCCAGGAGGGAGAGTTCTTTTGGAAAAGAACAAAGGTAAGAGAGAAACAGAAAGCACAGGAAGCAGAGGGAAGGAACAGCAGGCTCCTTGAGAAGAGGCAGAAACAGAATGTTTGGCGGTGCTACAGGTAAACTGAGTTGGCTGACTGGGCTGGCTGAATTTAGGACAAAGCAGGCCTTCTTCTCCCTTCAATAAAAGAGGACTTCTATCGTCTTTCGAGCCATTTGAAATCCCTTTCACCTTCCCATTTTACATTTCACAAAACAGCGAACCCTTTGGAAAAGTTCTCCAGAATTTAGGAGCCAGGTTGCTGGGGGCACTCCCTCAGAACAGAGTTCTGGGTTTGATTCCAATTGGTCCATGTTTAGCTTTGCTTTGGACCTGCCTCTGTGCATGGGGCTTGGAGGGGGTAAGGGTGAAGATATGAGGGACTCCACCCTCTGAAGGCAGACCTCAGTCTGAGAAGGTGTGTGAGTCCCCTCCGGTGAGCTCTGGGTTTCAGGCCACTGGATTTCCCCCCCTACCCTACCACCTGCTGCATCCAGTTAGGGCAAGGAAGAGATTTGTTGATCCAATGGTTGGATGGAGGATAGACAGGCAGGAATTAGTATCAGTCAAAGACCACCCACTGGGTGCAGAGGCCCCTGTGCTTTATGATGGTGTCTGGGCTAGAAATCGTGTCTTCACTGCTCTGACTGCAGAAATCTCTCTCACCTTTGTAAATTCCTAGCAATGGAGCCTTCCTAACTGCCTCATTAACTTAGCCTTGGCTGCCAGGAATTCTTAAGTCTTACTCAGCTAACATTAGTAAAGACTCTACCTAACATCCACAGAGCACTGGTGTAAAACATGGGGTTAGATGTGGTCTTTTATAACATTTACCATACACTTAAGTCTATTCTCAATTTCCTGTTTGTTTTCATTGAAAATAACGTGGAATACAGTCCTGCATTAAAACGAGGAAAAGTCAGTGAAAATACAGCAGCAGGGAATGAAGCAGAGTTGTCTAGGAAGAGCTGTTGTGCGTAAGCTGTGGCTTGCACAGAACTGGTGCCCTATAAACGCTGAATAGATGAATGAGTAAATGTAACTCGGAAGAGGTAATCAAGAAAACACACACACACACACACACACACACACACACATACCATTTCAATGTCCTGGTTCTGTCTTAGTCCGCCTGCATCAGAACAACCAAGATTCTTGGTAAATAGGTGATAGATTCCCTTCCCAGAAGCCAGACTAACAAAAACAGAATCGAGGTGACAAAGTAGGACTCATGAACTTGTATTTTCTAACTAGCATCTCAGAAGATTCTGATGAGCCACCAGGTCTGGGAGTCACTGGATTGGATATCTTAGGCACCATGTGAGACCAGCATAGGGACACTGAGACCACCAGATGACACTGATATCACCGGAGGCAGGTGATCTCGGTTCATAACTGACAGCCGACTGTGTGTTCTTGGGCGAGGACACACAGACAATTGTTCTTTCTGGGGCTGTGTATGGTCTTCTGCAGGTGTTGAGAACAGGGCAACAAGGTCCCGTCCAGCACAAAACTCCACATTTTCATAACAAATGAGTGGGAGAGAACTAAGGAGAGTTCAACAGCATATGAGAGATAACCTTGAAGTGACGAAGACCCTCCTGGCTCTCAGCCTCCCCTGCCTACATGGGGAAGGGGGTCTAGAGGCAGCAGTTGTCTGGATGCAGGTCCACTCAGCCGTGTCACTTACACAGCCTCCTGGAAGAAAGCAGGAGGACCAAGACCCAGATCCCAGGCCCCCATGGCCCTCTGACAGTCACCTAAGTCTCCCGGAAATGGCATCAAGGGGAAGCTCTAAATCACATGTGGATTACAGTCGTTCTGTTTGCCTTTTTCCGCAGTAGATCCGATGATTTAAATTAGGTCTCGATTCTTGTTTAAATTATAGTTTACTGTTCTGCACCCCGCTCTGAAGTGAATTACCTTAAGCAGCGGTATTAATAACATGGTTATAATTAAGCCTCATTACTGCAGGCAGTTTGCTGAAACAAATTGCTTCTTCATTATTATTATAGCACCTTTGGTAAAAAGACATTTCCCCAGAATGCGACCTTGATGCTTTATATAGTAAAAGCTGAGATATGATAGAGATGTAAGGATGAATTAGCATCTTTTGCCTTCTCTATCCGGCTCATTAGAAGGAAAGGAACGCAAGTCAAATCCAAACAGCCTTGATGGCAATTTTAATCTGTATGAAATGGATAATGAATAGTTTTGAACTTTCTGTGACATTTTTGTAATAGTGCTTTATTTATATGATGCCACTATTAAAATGAATAAATAAAGAAAGAAATACAAGCCGAGGAGTAGAGACAAGAAAAGCCAGGAAGGTCTCACCAGACAGCCAATGGCATTGAACTTGAGCTTGTTATCATCAATTGGTTTGAGAGTTTCTGGCCCAGAGCCTGTTACACTGGGGGAGAAAAAAGGGAAGGATGGTCTGCCTATTTATTCTAATTCCGCTGCCTTACGCTGGCCTCAAGGCCTGGAAGGAATGACCTAGAAACTTCGCAAACCAAGTTTGAAAGGCATGCAAACTTCAGAGAATGTGGGGCGCCTTAGGAAATCTGTAATGCTCACTGGCGCTCTGCAAGCTGTGGCACCGCACGGCCCCTTCTGGTCTCCTCCACTCCCCATCCGAGTGGTGCTGAGAAGCAAAGCACATCTTTGAGGACTAAGGGACTCAGCAGGGTCATTTCCTGTTTCGCTTATTAATTACTCTTTCTGGTGATAATTAAGACTCTGAAAACTAATTTTGTTTGGTGATTTACTCTTTTCTTGTAATTAGATGCAGTGATTAGAATGTGCTTTGTATCGCATTAGCGTTTTCTTAGAAAGAGGCAGACAGAGGTTCATGCACACACACAGGCATCCACACTCATGAAGAGCAGCCCCCTCCCGAGGGGACAGACACCACTGCCAGGACAAGCCGAGCCCCGCACCCTGCCCATCCCACCTCCCATGGACAAGGGGGCTGAGCTGAGCCCCTAGCTGCCTGCCTCCTTTTTCTGCTGCCCAAGATCCTGACAGGGTCTAATCCAACTCTCCCGACTTTATCTCCAGCTCAAGACACTCTAGCCCCTATAGTCAGTGGTGCCATAAAGACACTCTTTATTGGCATGCCATGTTTCTGTCACACAGGCTGCCCCCAACAGAACGGGTGGCATAATCAGTAGAATAAATCCTCCCTTTCTCTCTCTCTCTCTCTCTCTCTCTCTCTCTCTCTCTCTCTCTCTCTCTCACACACACACACACATACACACACAAACACACACACACACATCAGAACCCAAGGGGTGAGAACAGCCCTCATAAACCAGCTGCACATTCATAGCCCTGGGACCAACATCAAGGTGACAAAGTTCTCCTGAGAAGCAGGCAGAGCTACGGGGGCACTGTCCCACCAGAGACTGTAAAATGTAATTGATGAGAATATAGACTCTGGGGTCAGAGAGATCTGGGTCCAGATTCTTGCTCCACTGTTTAGTAGCTGTGTGGTCTTAGGCAAGTGACTTAAGCACTCTGAGCCTCATATTCTTATCATTCTTAAGTCACCACGGTGCTGTAGGCATAAGTGGGAGAGTTATCCAAAGTGCTGAGCTCAGTGCCTGGCTCATGGAAATACCCATTAAGTGGAAGCTATTATTATCATCCCTCCTGTATGCTTTTTCTTCTTTCTCTAGGGAAGGAGCTCCTGTGCTACGTACGAGGCCATAACAGACTTCAGGAGGCCTGGGGAAAGGTCAGAGGGCCAGTCAGGGGACTCTCTTTATTACACAAAAAGTTCCCAAGAATAGCTGAACCCATTTGGAACAGGCCCCCAGGCCTCCAGCTCTCTGTTCCTCTGTGGCAGGGATGCTGAGCTCAGCCTGGCCCATGAATAAGGACAGTGAAAGAAAAGAGACACGCAGCTCCACACTGCCTCTCTAGCACCCTGCCCTTCCTGGAGGAGCATCCATTGGTTCACTGCCACTCCAAAGAGGGTTCGTTGAGTCACCAGCCACTGGGGACTTGCTTGGCACTGAGCTGGGCACAGGGATGGTACCCAATGACTTTTACATGGCTCTTGGCCTCCAACAGTTTACAGCCTCATAGGTGTGCCTGTGTCTCCAGTTGAAGTTAAAATCAGGATATGCCAGGAGCCAGCAGTCCTCAGCTGAAATCAGGGATAGCGTCACCTGGCGCTTGAAACCTCGGCAGAATATGGATGGGTGAAGAAGAAAAGACAATCAGATACAGAGAAGATCATATCAGCCAAGGAGGATGGCGCGACCCTGCTCGGCACACTCCACAATGGCGGAGAATGGGGTGGGCGGGGCTCCAGGTGTGCGGAGGGTTGTTGCAGGAGCTGAGACTTGAATGGTAGGTTGAGCGCAATTCCTAGATGAGCTTAAAAGCCAAACCAAAGAGTTTGAACTTATTTCACAGGCTTTTGTGACTTGTTGAAGGATCTGGGGAAGGTGACATTGTTCCGATTATGTTTTACAAAGGTTACGGTGACAGCAGTGAGAGACAGGGTGGAGGCAGGAAAGTCAGCGCGGGAGCTGGAAGGGCCTAAGCAGAGGCAGGGGCACGCCCCGCACCGCAGCACAAGCCACCGAATATAGGGACTTGTTCTCTGTTCCCCCTGGGAATCTCTCAGCTCAGCCTGTTTCCCTGGACGATGCAATAAGGACCCCGCCATCTGCCTGCCTTGCTATTTTCAGACTTAATACTCAGGAGGCAGCCAGGCGCTTTCCATCCTACTCTCCATCTTGCTCTTTCTTATGCGGACCTGCCCCAGGCTCGTCACCGTCTCCTACCTGCCCACAGTCAAACCCTTGGGGGAAGGCATCCCCAACACCTGGGCACAGCCTGATCGCTGTTTGGGTTCGAATGCGCTTCTCAGTCCACCTTTGTGGCAGCTGGGCATTGGGCCCATCCACAGGGTGCCCACCCGCTCTCTGCCATCCCTCTCCCCTCCTTGGCACAGCTCTGACCCTTGGCACCCCGACTATCAAGGCATTTAGACTTTGGAGCCATGGTTGCATGCTCCTACAGCAGGGACCTGGGTGGCATTTGAGGCAAAAAGCCATAAAGCCAAGGGCTGAACTTTTGTGGCCCTTCAGTCTCTGGTCATTTCCCTACTCTGTAAGAATTGAGTCTGGCTGAATGACACTGTGTATGCCATTAGATCACAGGTTACTCCAGAGAAGAATCTTTGCCATTGGTAAGTAAGGGATGAGCCAGCCAGGGCGCCCTGGGAACCTTTTCCTTGGGAGTTTAACCCCTCATGAGCCAAATTGTATAGAAGGCTGGAAGATGCTCATCACATGCCAGGGAAAGCCTCTTGCAGGGAAGCACCAAGACCACCAACCTCCCTGACTGCATGTCTCACCAGCCCCCAGGAGCACAGCCTAAACCAGGGTAGAGGGAAGAAGGTGAGAAGGGGACAGGGCACTACTCTGGGGTGGTTGTCTGATTTGCAGGAATCCCCAGACCTTCCTTTCTTATTTGTAGGACAGAGGCCAAGCTGTGTGGTTGTGAGGAAGGGAGAAGAGGGGCAATGATGAACTGGGACATCTAGCTGGCTTCCTGTGGGCAGCTCTGCTCCACAGTGGGGACAGGGAGGAAATGGAGCAATGATAACAGGTAGAGAATGATAGCAACTGAAAACCCTGGCTTTCCCAGAATAGCCCTAATTGCATGCAACTGTAGTATTAAGTATGTAGTGAAATGTCGTTTACTATGCATCCCATTGTATTTATACATCAGAAGAGAGAGACCTTGTGTTATAATGACTTATACCACTCAACACACTTTTTTTGGTATTTGTTTATGACTGTCTTATCCCCTAGACTCTGAGCTAGTGAAGATCACAAACTGTCCTATTCATCTTTCATTCCCAGCATTCAGCATGGTGCTGATATATACATGGTAGGCTCCCAATTAATTATTTATCGAATCGATAAACAAATAAATGGAAGGGCAAGGGAGAAGGAAAACAGACTAACATTTTGTGCATCTATTCTCTACCAGGTAGTAGCATAGACATTTATTCATTCATGAATCTTATGCCAACCCCTGTTAACTAGATAGCATCATCTTGTTACTCTCAGGAGGAAAATGAAGCTTCAAGACATTTAAGACGTTTGCCCAAATCATACGGGTATTTGAACCAGTAGCCAATTGGCTTCAAAGTCCATTTTTACGTTGTCTGTCCAAGATAAAAATTGCAATGACTGTTTTTCTGAGTGTCAGTCCCCTCTTCTTTCAGTAAAAATATTCCATATTTTCTCTCAAGAGACATGCTTCTGCACTCTCACTCCATGTGCTTTGGGAGGAATCGACTCAACTCCCAACCTCAGGGGTCTTGTGACTCAGGTGGATCTTCAGAACATGGCAGATCCAGACCCAGTGCTTTGTTCAGGATATTCACCTAATCCAACCATAACCAACAAAACACAATCAACCCTTAGCAAGTGAATTATGGGGAGAGGGGCTATTTGTTGATACTCAGTATTGTCTCCACCCTTCTTAGCTCTTTCCTGGTACATAGAACAAAAAGCCAGAAGATTCTCTTTCCCAGACTCCCTCGCCAGCCTGGTCTCTGGAAGAGTTCACCAGTGAGAGTCATGTGTACAGGATATGGAAAGTGGAAGAAAAGAAAGCCATTTTTCCTCCAGCTGCATGGAGTTTTGCAGGCTTCCAGGCATCCCCTTATGAATCACTCATTCAGGTGCTAACAGCCCTGAGACCAGGAGTGACAGCTTCCCTGAGATTCCTGCATTCCAGATCTCTTGGGGGCTAGCAGCTACTTTCTGACATTTGCTCCCCAGTCCTTGCAATGGTTGTATAAGTTTTACTCTCTGCATTAAATGCATTGTTCCTCCATATACCTAAAGTGGTTTCTTGTTTCCTGGCCAAACCTTCACTGATACATGCAGGGGTGCTCTCATGCTATCGCGGGGACTCCTGGCAGCAACGATGATTTTATCCTGGCCCCGCTGGGAGATGTCCTAGGAAACTTGAGAATGGAGCACAGATTAGAGGGGTGGAGGTGAAGTGAAACTTCGATGACATCATTTGAGCCCCTGAATCCAGCTTTGCCAGAAGCCAGTGCTAGCCCAGGGCTTCTCAGTGCCCAGTCTAACAAGATTCCCTTTGCAATTATTTAAGCCCATTTTCTCTTGCATTTGTCCAGCTAAAGAGTCTGACCCTTCAGCCTTCTGGCAGATCCTTCAGCCTTCTTCTGTAGACGTCTGTTCCAGCTTCAAGCTGCTTCTTGAGCTCCTTCTTAGACCTGTGACCATGAAAAGCTTCTCCAAATTCCAAAGACCCAAGTGCAACAGTTCTTTACCTAGAATCCTGCAGGCCTCAAAACCCACCTCTTCAGTCCCCTCTTTTAGAACAAGAAGAGTTTATGCCTGTGTGTCAGGATTTCAGAAGCAGCCAGATTTTTCTTTCCCTCCCTGCTATTCTTTCACCCTCCCCCTTCCCCACCTCACTACCTCCTACTGTCCACTTCCACCCATCCGCATAGGTGGGATCTTAAGATTTGACAATTAGATATTCATAGTCTGTGCATGAACATAAGACCTCTGGCCACAATTAAAATGTACTTCCCTTGGGAGAGGCAACACAAGCTCTAGTAATGGGGAGAACAGGAATTCTAGTCTTCCATGCCAAAGGTTTGACTCCTACCTCTGTTTAACTGCCTTGGGCTAATTTCTCAGAGCCTCAGTTTCTTCACTGGCACAATGGTGGCTGTACGCTTCCCTCACAGGATCTTTATGAGGCTTGAGTCAGGCCTTGCCTTTGCTCACTGTGAGGTGACAGACGGAGTCACTGTGACATGGACTGAGGGCTTACTGTGTGCTAGACCATCAAACCCTTCCATGTGTTATGTCATTTTATCCTGGCCAATCCCTACCCTAGGGTACTAGAATTGTCTGTATATAACAAATAAGGAGACCTCAGCTGCAACTGGTTGTACTACTTTATTAAATAGAAGGGGAGACAGTATTTGGACCCTGGCAGAATGATATAAAACCCACACTCCTAATCTTTACTTCATATGATGTCCTGATCAAATATTTTACTGAAATATTTTTTGGTTTTTAGAAGGCAAAAAACAAGCGGTCTTTGGGAACCAGAAAAGGGGGCTTGGCTGGGAGAGAGGGTGCTAGGAATTAGGGGCCAGGAAGGTAAGCTGCCTCAGGGCTACCTCCCACCCCACTCTTAACCAGCCCAATGGGCTCATACATTCCCTTTTAAATTTCAATTAAGTGAAGTTTTATTGAACAACTACTGCCCTAGATTTTTGTGGGAGACATACATATGGCCACGTAAAAGAAAAGAAAGTTTAATAATAATGTTTTTAGAGGAAGGAAATGTGTCTACCACTTATGTTCAATGGCTGGGCTGCTAATTTATTTGTGTGTGTGTGTGTGTGTGTGTGTGTGTGTGTGTGTGTGTACAATCTCGTACACACAATCTCATAAAGTACGTATAATATACACAGACAATCCTCTGCCGTTATGACCTGATTCTGAGGGGCAACCCTCCAGAGCAGAAGGGTCATGTGGGACGAAGGAAGCCCTGAGGTGCTGTTGGCCTTGGGCCTGGGCAGGCCAGCCTCCGTGTCCTGCTCCTGGTCCAGCTTTCCCAGGGCAGGTCCAGAGCCAGCGCAAGAGGCTGAAGGGAAGTTGCTTCTTCAATTCATTTCTGGGCCAGTAATGGTTTCCGGCCTCTTCATTTACATTTGTAATTGACAGCTCCTTAGCAGCTCATTAAAAGTAGGTCTTTGTGACCAACAAAAAAGAGGAATGAATCCCTGGGGCTGAGATTTGAGAACCTGTTTAAGAATCTCAAAAAAGACAGCAGACAGATTCCTGGGAACCAAGAACACAAGGAGATTAGCAATCACCACTGGCAATGAACCCCAGCATTTCAGCACTCTGCAGTGAGCCTAGAACCTGTGTCTGCACCTGCTGTGGAGGCGGGAAAAGCAGGGACAATGGACTGAGGCACACAGGCTGGTGCTGACACTCAGAGATCAGCTAGTGACTACCTCCCTACCTCATCCGGTCCCCAGGGCATCAGCAAGCAGGGGCTGACCTCTTAAAATACCTGAACCCCCATGGTGGGGAGGCTTTAATGGCAAGAGAAACCATGCATCCTATAACTGTTTATCAAGCACCAACTGTTTGTTAACCATATCCCATATACTAGGTTGTTTTAATCCTTACAGTGGAATTCTAACAGGATAATCATCTTCATTTATTTTACAAGAAAGGAATCTGTAGAACAAAAAGGCTTATTAATACATTAAAAGTCCCACAGGCCAGATCTTATGAGTCCGGTAACAATTTCCCCACAACAGCACAATGGACAACCCAAGGACAATGTGCCAAGTGTGAAAGGAGAATCATGGACAGCAAATTCTACAGGCATTCAGGGAGATAGAGGCCATCCTGAACCAGGGAAGCCAGGGTAGGCTGCCAGGAGGGGTGGCCCTTGAGCTAGGTCTCAAAGGCTGAAGTTGGATTTAGAAAGACAGAAGGAGGGAGAAGGGCCACGGGGTGAGGGTAGAAGGCAAAGCGTGGGCCAATCAGCCGTTCCATGCAAGAGGCCTCTGAGTATCCTGGAGCAGATAAAGACTGGCACACCTGTAGCACAGGATGTAGGGGGCTAAGAGCAGAAAGCGGTGCTCCAAAGGTGTGCTGGGGCCAGAGCCTGGACGGCAGCAAATGCCAGATTAAGGAATAAGGACCACGGCCTCTGGGAGTTGGGAGCCGTTGAAGATGCTTGAGAAAAAATATGGTGCTTCCGAAACATGACTCCCAGCAAGGAGGGGGATCTCCTGACCAGGGCTAGGGCTGGGCCTGGGGCCTCCCCTGGGCTGTTTCAACAACCTCACTCTGCTCTCAGACTCCTGCCAGCTTAGGCTTCCTTGCCTAGTGGTGCCCCCTCTACCTGCCACCCTGAGACAGGAGGGAAGGGGTTAGGGGCAATCATTAAAAGAATGACACAGCCACTGAGTATATACGAAAACTGGCTAAAACCAACTAGGCCCAAGATGGCAGAAGACTTGACTTCCCATAGACCTTGAGCCTCATTATATGCTCATTTGTAATACATTAGCATGCTGACACACCCACAGACCCCAGGACAGTTCCAAGGCTGACTATAAAAAGCCAAAAAGAGGGTGGTGGCCCAGTTCCTGGAAATCCCTGCCCTTCCCCCAAATAGATGGAATAATCCTTCCACTCATTAGCCTATGAAATTACCCAGCCCATAAAAACTAACCACCCCATACTTTGGGGCCACTCTCGCCTTCTGAGATGGACCGCCTTCTGCCTATGGAGTGTGTATCTCTCCAAATAAACCTGCTTTCGCTTTACTACGGCTCACTCTTGAATTCTTTCCTGCATGAAGCCAAGGACCCTCTGTTGGTGGCCTGTCCCAGGGACTCAACCGAGATCTGCGATGTGACCATCCTCTCGTGCCCCATTCTCCTGCAACAACCCTACCCCTCCTTTCAGACATGCAGTTTCCAGTATGGCACCCAGACATACCCACTCCATGCCAGGGTCTGGCTTTACATACCATGTACTATCCCAGATGTGTTTCTGTGCCCACCCCTGATAGAGCAGATTGCTAACGCCTCTCCCCATAAACACCACCCTCTTCCTCCAGGTTCTGGGTTCCCTCCCTTCAACCCTGGGCATCACCACCCCTGAAGCTGGATCTTTCTTTCTTCCTCCATTAGAATTTGTGTGTGACTCTATTCACATTTCCTGACATATTTATTGGTTTAAGCTATTCTCTCATTTTTCATGTATATCTTCCCTCACTGAGTGATCATTAGCCCAGCGTGAGCAGGGGCAGAGTCCTCCCTCTTCCCTGCTAAGCTTTTTCCAACACCCCCTTCCACGGGCATCTTTCCTTCCTCAGAACCCTCACCTGTCCTTCACACACTGAAGCTAGCTTGCACACTTTTTGTTTCCTACTCATTCCTTCACTCATATATTCAGTGGACCTGCATCTCACCACCTTGAGCAAATCACTGGACTACTCCAGACTGCAGTTGTGTCCTGTGTAAGATTGGGGCGATAAGAACAAATCTGGCAGGGAATTGTATAGACATTAAGTAAGATAATGTTTGGAAACACACCTAGCACAGTCCCAGGTGTCTGGAGCCAACAGATAAGTGTCCAGTGATTCTGAATTAGTGATTTTACCTAACTGGCATTCTTTGAGAATCGACAAGGCAGACAGACTCATAAACCCACATCGTGTAACCAAGCAGGACCCTATGGATCCTTCCCAGGATAGGTCCCTCCCCCATATCCTCTGCTGTAGCTCCTCTCTGAAGTACGTAGATAACAGTATCTGACGCACACTTCCTGAGTTGTTTTACAGATGCTGAAACCACCACCAAATGGAAGAAATTAACTACTTGATGATCATGAGCATGTAGCACCCAGACCTACTGGCACCTATGGATTAATAATGTTAAACCCTGTGACATCACTGTTACCTCACCATCAACCAATCAGAGAATTGTGCATGAGCTGATCATATACCCTGGGATACCCCTCCCTCACCAGGCCTTTAAAAATGCTTTTCTGAAACCCACTGGGGAGTTCAGGCTGTTTTTTGAGCACTAGCAGTCCTGAATTCCTTGCTTGGTTCCCTGCAGTAAACACTGCACTTTCCTTCACCACAACCCAGTATCAGTAGACTGGCTTTACTGCACGCAGGCCAGCAGGGCTGAATTTGGTTTGGTGACAATCATGTCCACTCTTCCTTTGTTCCCTTTACTCCCTCATTCCCTTTCTTGCCTGCTGGACCTAGCATATTTTTGTGTACAGGGTAAGCTTCAGTAGACATCTGCCAACTTCATGGTAGTGAATTTGCATTCTCAAGACAGCTCCCAGGACACTCGGTTTATGTTAGCATCAATAACGGCAGGGGAGGCACTGGAAGTCCTGACCCAGTTATCTCTCTCTATGGTCATTCCCACTCACTGAGTGACCTGTAATTACAGGATAGGCAGTGGCCACAGGCAGATGGTGACAGATCAGCTTGGCTGGATCCTTGCTAGCATTGTCAGCCTCAGTGGTCTGGAGCCAGCAGGAATGTCCCAACTCTTCAACGGGGCAGTAGTGTTGACACTCAGGTTCCTACCAAACATCTCCTCATCAGATAGCCTCACTACCAGCCCTAATCCTTTTCCTATGGTCTGCACAAGTCTAGCAAGCTGGGGTCCATCTCCCTTCCTCCGCAAGAAGCCAGTTGTGCCCAAGTCACTTAGGGGCCTTAGCCAGGTAATTGGTTCCAGAAGCCCAACCCAAGAATCTAAAATTAATTCTGGTGGTGTTGTGTCAGGAGGTGGAGAAGACAGCACAGAACTGGGATACAAAACACCTGGGCTCCAGGCCCTGTTCTGCTGATAACCAGCTGAGCAACTGCAAACAAATTACCTCCCTTACCAGACCTCCCTCTTCTCCTCAAGCTACAGGTTGTACCAACTGCCTCTGACTTATCTTCCAAGTTCAAAGGTGAGTAATGTCAGTGTCCCAAGATCAAAAAGACCTCTTCTCAGGCTTCCCTGGTGGCGCAGTGGTTGAGAGTCCACCTGCCGATGCAGGGGACACGGGTTCGTGCCCCGGTCCTGGAAGATCCCACATGCCGCAGAGTGGCTACGCCCGTGAGCCATAGCCAC
This sequence comes from Physeter macrocephalus, assembly GCF_002837175.3. Taxonomy (NCBI): domain Eukaryota; kingdom Metazoa; phylum Chordata; class Mammalia; order Artiodactyla; family Physeteridae; genus Physeter; species Physeter macrocephalus. Next base: position 16,259,682 of record NC_041229.1, on the reverse strand, counting down.
TGAGGCTGCGCATCCGGAGCCTATGCTCTGCAATGGGAGAGGCCACAACAGTGAGAGGCCCGCGTACCTCCCCCGCCCCCCAAAAAAAGACCTCTTCTCAACCAGCTGCCAGCCAAAAATTCTTCCTCCATAAATAACCTCAACACTTTGTCTTGAAAATTCAACTCACTCTTTTTCTGTTAATCTCTAGGTTAGAGGCAAATTGTCATCATGTTTTGCTCTTATTCCAGTGTTCTTAGCAAGACTGGGCATGGGGAACTTGTGCTGGACCAGAAAGAGAAAGAGAAGGAAGCTTAATACAGCTGGTTCTTTTCATCCTTCAGAACTCAGATTCAATGTCATCTCTTCAGAAGGTCAATTTTTACCTTTCCTGACCATTCAATCCAAATCCACCCCACCCACCATCATCTACACTCATTATTCTCTATCACTGCATCATTCATACTCTATTTCATCTATAGCAGTTACCACTATGTATAATTTATTAATGATTTATCTCTTCACTTATTTTTTGTCTCCATATTCATTTCCTATTGATGCTATAATAAATTACCACAAATTTAGTGGCTTAAAACAACAAAAATCTATTATCATAGAGTACTGGAGGTCAGAAGTCCAAAACCAGCTTCACCAAGATAAAATAAAGGTGTTGGCAGACCTGGGTCCCTTCTGGAAACTCTAGGGAATAATTTATTTCATTTTCTTTATATAGAAACCACTTGCATTCCTTGGCTTATGGCCCCTTCCTCCATCTTCAGACCTGCAATGTCACATTCTTAAATCTCTCTCTGACTGTGACCCTTGCTTCTGTTGTTATATCTTCTTCTCTAATTCTGACTCTCTTGCCTCCATAAGTACCTTTGTAATTACATCCATTAATTAAAATCAACTCAGAACCAGCATACATGTTAGAATTAGGATACAAGGATATTAAAAGTGTTATTATGACTGTATTTCACATGTTGTGAAACTAAACAGAGATGTGGAAGATACAAAAAAACTCCCAACTGAACTTCTAGAAATAAAAAATCCAGTAAGTAAAATAAAAAATACACTAGATAGGATTAGCAGCAGATTAGACATTGAAGAAGAAAAGAATAGTGAGCTTGAAGACATAGTAATATAAACAAACCAAAATAAAACACAGAGAGAAAAGACAATTTTAAAAATAAACTGAACATCAGTAAGCTATAGGACAATTTCAAACACCCTAATATATATGTAATTAGAGACTCCAAAGGAGGATTGGCAGAGAAAATATTTGAATAATAGTCAATAATTTTCAAAATTTGATGAAAACTACAAATTGACAGATTCAGGAAACTCAATGAACCCCCAACACAAGAAACATGAAGAAAACTACAGCAAGCCTCACCATAATCAGATTGCTCAAACTATTAACAGCAGCTAGGGGGGAAAAAAATAACATGTCATATACAAAGGAACAAAGATAAGGATGACAGTACATTTCTTGTGAGAAACAAGGCAAGTGAGAAGACCGTTGAGCAACATCTTTAAAGTACTAAAAGAAAAAAATGGACAACTTAGAATTCTATACCCGGCAAAAATACTTTCAAAAAACAAAGACAGTATAAAGGATTTTCAGATGTAAAAAAGGTAAATTAATTCATCATCAGCTGACCACACTATAATAAATGTTAAAGAATATTCTTTAGGCAGAAGGAAAATGAGAGCTCTACCTGCCACCAGTCCCTCCCATCAGGAAACTTTCACAAGCCTCTTAGATAGCCTCATCCACCATAGGGCAGACAGCAGAAGCAAGAACTACAATCCTGCAGCCTGTGGAACAAAAACCACATTCACAGAAAGATAGACAAGATGAAAAGGCAGAGGGCTATGTACCAGATGAAGGAACAAGATAAAACAAGATAAAAAACAACTAAATGAAGTGGAGATAGGCAACCTTTCAGAAAAAGAATTCAGATAATGATAGTGAGGATGATCCAGGACCTTGGAAAAGGAATGGAGGCAAAGATCGAGGAGATGCCAGAAATGTTTAACAAAGACCTAGAAGAATTAAAGAACAAACAAACAGAGATGAACAATACAATAACTGAAATGAAAACTACACTAGAAGGAATCAATAGCAGAATAACTGAGGTAGAAGAACTGATAAGCGACCTGGAAGACAGAATGGTGGAATTCATTGCTGTGGACCAGAATAAAGAAAAAAGAATGAAAAGAAATGAAGACAGCCTAAGAGACCTGCGGGACAACATTAAACACAACAACATTCGCATTATAGGGGTCCCAGAAGAAGAGAGAGAGAAAGGACCCAAGAAAATACTTGAAGAGTTTATAGATGAAAACTTCCCTAACATGGGAAAGGAAAGAGACACCCAAGTCCAGGAAGTGCAGAGAGTCCCAGGGAGGATAAACCCAAGGAGAAACACGCCAAGACACATAGTATTCAAAGTGGCAAAAATTAAAGAGAAAGAAAAATTATTGAAAGCAGCAAAGGAAAAAAGACAAATAATATACAAGGGAACTCCCAAAAGGTTAACAGCTGATTTCTCAGCAGAAACTCAACAAGCCAGAAGGTAGTGGCATGATATACTTAAAGTGATGAAAGGGAAAAACCTACAAACAAGATTACTCTACCCAGTAAGGATCTCATTCAGATTCAATGGAAAAATCAAAAGCTTTACAGACAAGCAAAAGCTAAGAGAACTCAGCACCACCAAACCAGCTCCACAACAAATGCTAAAGGAACTTCTCTAAAGAAAATACTTGAAGAGTTTATAGATGAAAACTTCCCTAACATGGGAAAGGAAAGAGACACCCAAGTCCAGGAAGTGCAGAGAGTCCCAGGGAGGATAAACCCAAGGAGAAACACGCCAAGACACATAGTATTCAAAGTGGCAAAAATTAAAGAGAAAGAAAAATTATTGAAAGCAGCAAAGGAAAAAAGACAAATAATATACAAGGGAACTCCCAAAAGGTTAACAGCTGATTTCTCAGCAGAAACTCAACAAGCCAGAAGGTAGTGGCATGATATACTTAAAGTGATGAAAGGGAAAAACCTACAAACAAGATTACTCTACCCAGTAAGGATCTCATTCAGATTCAATGGAAAAATCAAAAGCTTTACAGACAAGCAAAAGCTAAGAGAACTCAGCACCACCAAACCAGCTCCACAACAAATGCTAAAGGAACTTCTCTAAGTGGGAAACACAAGAGAAGAAAAGGACCTACAAAAACAAAAACAAAACAATTAAGAAAATGGTCATAGGAACATACATATCGATAATTGCCTTAAACGTAAATGGATTAAATGCTCCAACCAAAAGACACGGGCTCACTGAATGGAAGGACATTCCATCCAAAAACAGCAGATTACACTTTCTTCTCAAGTGTGCAAGGAACATTCTCCAGGAAAGATCACATCTTGGGTCACAAATCAGGCCACAGTAAAGTTAAGAAAATTGAAATCATATCAAGCATCTTCTCTGACCACAACGCTATGAGATTAGAAATGAATTACAGGGAAATAAATGTAAAAATTACAAACACATAGAGCCTAAACAATACATTACCAAATAACTAAGAGATCACTGAAAATCAAAGAGAAATCAAAAAAAACCTAGAGAAAAATGACAATGAAAACACGACAATCCAAAACCTATGGGATGCAGCAAAAGCAGTTCTAAGAGGGACGTTTATAGCTATACAAGCCTACCTCAAGAAACAAGAAAAATCTCAGATAAAAAATCTAACCTTACAC
>NC_041229.1:16254364-16255782 GCF_002837175.3 Physeter macrocephalus | reverse complement strand
AAAAATCTTCCAACATACAAAAGTCCAGGACCAGATGGCTTCACAGGTGAATTCTATCAAACATTTAGAGAAGAGCTAACACCCATCCTTCCTAAACTCTTCCAAAAAATTGCAGAGGAGGGAACACTCCCAAACTCATTGTATGAGGCCACCATCACCCTGATACCAAAACCAGACAAAGATACCACAAAAAAAGAAAGTTACAGACCAATATCACTGATGAATATAGATGCAAAAATCCTCAAGAAAATACTACCAAACAGAATCCAACAACACATTAAAAGCATCACACACCATGATAAAGTGGGATTTATCCCAGGAATGCAAGGATTCTTCAGTATACGTAAATCAATGTGATAAAACATATTAACAAATTGAAGAATAAAAAACATATGATCATCTCAATAGATGCAGAAAAAGCTTTTGACAAAATTCAACACCCATTTATGATAAAAACTCTCCAGAAAGTAGGCATAGAGGGAACCTCCCTGAACATAATAAAGGCCATATATGACAAACCCACAGCAAACATCAGTCTCAATGGTGAAAAACTGAAAGCATTTCCTCTAAGATCAGGAACAAGACAAGGATGTCCACTCTCCCCACTATTCAACATAGTTGAATAAACTATGTTAATTCATAGTTTATTAAACAAAGAAACTATGTTAGTTTAATAAATAAACAAAACTATTCAACATAGTTTTGGAAGTCCTAGCCATGGCAATCAGAGAAGAAAAAGAAATAAAAGGAATACAAATTGGAAAAGAAGAAGTAACACTGTCACGGTTTGCAGATGACATGATACTATACATAGAGAATCCTAAAGATGCCACCAGAAAAATACTAGAGCTAATGAATGAATCTGGTAAAGTTGCAGGATACAAAATTAATGCACAGAAATCTCTTGCATTCCTATACACTAATTATGAAAAATCTGAAAGAGAACTTAAGGAAACACACCCATTTACTATTGCAACAAAATGAATAAAATACCTAGGAATAAACCTACCTAGGGAGACAAAAGACCTCTATGCAGAAAACTATAAGACACTGATGAAAGCAATTCAAGATATACCAACAGATGGAGAGATATACCATGTTCTTGGATTGGAAGAATCAATATTGTGAAAATGACTATACTACCCAAAGCAATCTACAGACTCAATGCAATCCCTATAAAATACCAATGGCATTTTTTATGGAACTAGAACAAAAAATCTTAAAATTTGTATGGAGACCCAAAAGACCCTGAATAGCCAAAGTAGTCTTGAGGGGAAAAACAGAGCTGGAGGAATCAGACTCCCTGACTTCAGACTATACTACAAAGCTACAGTAATCAAGATAATAAGGTACTGGCACAAAAACAGAAATGTAGATCAATGGAACAAGATAGAAAGCCCAGAGATAAACCCACACAC
>NC_041229.1:16179224-16254080 GCF_002837175.3 Physeter macrocephalus | reverse complement strand
TTAAAAGCTTTTGCACAGCAAAGGAAACCATAAACAAGACGAAAAGACAACCCTCAGAATGGGAGACAATATTTGCAAACGAATCAATGGACAAAGGATTAATCTCCAAAATATATAAACAGCTCATTATTAAAGAAACAAACAACCCAGTCCAAAAATGGGCAGAAGACCTAAATTGACATTTCTCCAAAGAAGACATACAGATGGCCAAGAGGCATATGAAAAGCTGCTCAACATCACTAATAATTAGAGAAATGTAAATCAAAAGTACAGTGAGGTATCACCTCACACAGTTAGAATGGCCATCATCAAAAATTCTATAAACAACAAATGCTGGAGAGGGTATGGAGAAAAGGGAACCCTCTAGCACTGTTGGTGGGAATGTAAATTGATACAGCCACTATGGAGAACAGTATGGAGGTTCCTTAAAAAACTAAAAATAAAATTACCATATGATCCAGCAATCCCACTACTGGGCATATACCCAGAGAAAACCATAATTCAAAAAGACACATGTACCCCAATGTTCATTGCAGCACTCTTTACAATAGCCAGGTCATGGAAGCAACCTAAATGCCCATCGACAGATGACTGGATAAAGAAGTTGTGGTACATATATACAATGGAATATTTCTCAGCCATAAAAAGGAACGAAATTGGGTCATTTGTAGAGATGTGGATGGATCTAGAGACTGTCATATAGAGTGAAGTAAAGAAGAAAGAGAAAAACAAATATCGTATATTAACACATATATGTGGAACTTAGAAAAATGGCACAGATGAACCGGTTTGCAGGGCAGAAATTGAGACACAAATGTAGAGAACAAAAGTATGGACACCAAGGGGGGGAAAGCGGTGGGGGGTGTGTGTGATGAATTGGGCGATTGGGATTGACATGTATACACTGATGTATATAAAATTGATGACTAATAAGGACCTGCTGTATAAAAAAATAAATAAAATTAAATTAAATTTTTTTTAAAAAAAACAAAAACACAAGTGAACAATTAATTCTAACACTTTGTAAAAGCAAAACAACATGGATATGGAAAAATATAAAGGACCTTTTTATTTACACAGGAATCAGAGATAGTCTAAACTAGACAAATTGTAGTATATTATACCAACTCAATCTTTATGCTTGACAAAGGATAAATACTGGTGGTTAAGATTCTTGGAAACAAATGCTTTGACTTTTTCAGTTAGTATATTTTAAATTACTTAAGGATTTAAGAGAAATATTAAACTGGATGAATAAAAAAAAAAAAAGAAGGAAAATGATACCAGATGGAAATATGGATCTGCACAAGAGAACGAAGAAGATGAGACAAGGGAGATAAAATTAAATTTTTAAATATATTCAATTTATCTAAAAGAAGACAAATACAGATGGAAGAAATAGAAAATAAAGAGCAATATGATAAATTTAAACCTAACCATATCAATAATCACTTAAAAAAATTTAAATTAACTTTACATACTTCCATTATCAAACTGGATAAAAAATATAAGATCCAACTATATATTTCCAACAAGAAAAGTATGTCAAATATAAAGATAGAAAGAGGGTAAAAATAAAAGGATGGAGAAAGATATAGCATGCTAACACTAATCAAAAGAAAGCTGGAAACAGATTTATACTCCTAGGAGTATAGGGTAGATGCACTTTTCCCTGTCCTTCCTACTAAATACAATTGAATATTCTGGACATTGCATATAAAACACAACAACTCAAAAAGGTGGAGACAAGAAGTCATATCAGCTAGGGAACTCAAGATGCCAGAAATAATATGGTGGTATTTTCCTGGGATTTCTTTTTGCCTCATGATCCCAGAAGAATATATGAAGAAGCCAGCAGCCCAGAAATGCCAATGAGCACAGATTAAACAAAAAAGCCTGTTTTTTCTAGCCAAAGACCAAGAAAGGAGCATCTTGCAAGACAGAAAACGTTTAGACAATAACCTCTCTACCCCAGCCAAATAACACAGCAAAAAATATGGACTCACTCCAACCCATGCTACTAAAGCCTGAGTAGGGAGCCTAGATTCCACTCCCATGAGGCTATAACAAGGCTCCTTAACATCCCCACCAGTGTGGTGTCAGAGAAGGACAAGTAGAAGTCAGGGTTTTCCTTCCCACTTGGTTTAAATCCACTGCTCCTCAACCCCATGATGTCAGTACAGACTACATAGGGATTCAGAACTTCCCCCCCAACTTGACAGTAATGAAGAAACCCTTCCCCTCCCCACTGGGGAATAGTCAAAGGAAACCTAGTCAGGACTTTCACTATCACCAAGTGATAAAGAGGCCACTCCCACCATGACATCAGTGGAGACCACCTGTGATCTGGACCTCTCATAGTGGCCCAGAGGTAATGAAGAGTCTCTCTCCTTGCATGTCAATGGAGGTTGAATGGAGAACCTGAACTTCTACCTTCCAGTATCAAGACAGTAACACCACCAGCCCACCCCCATGGAGCAGTGTCTGAGAGAGGTAGTTCAAACAGAAAGTGTAAATAAGATCCAGAGTCTCAAAACATATTATTAAAATTTCCAAAGTTCAATCAAAAGATACTCATCATACCAAGAACTAGGAAGATGTCTCTCAAACTGAATTTAAAAAGATAATCAATAGATACCAATACTGAAATAACAGAGATGTTAGAATTATTGATAAATATTTGAAAGCAGCCACAGCAAAAATGCTTCAATGAGCAATTATGAACACGCTTGAATCAAATGAAAAAAATAGAAAGCCTCAGCAAAGATATAGAAAGTTTCAGCAAAAAGAATAGAAGGTATAAAGAATAAACAAATTGACATTTTTGAACAGAAAAACACAAAAACCAAAATAAAGGCTCAGTGAATGAACTCAACAGCAGAATAGAAGAGAGAGAGAGAAAAAACATCAATAAACTGGAAGACAGAACAATAGAAATGACTCATTCTGAACCACTGAGAGAATATCAACTGAAAGAAAAGGGGGGGAAAAAAAAGAAGAAACAACAGAGCCTCAGAAATCTGGGAGGTAATAACAAAAGCCCTAATATTTGTTATCAGAGTCCCAGAAGAAAAGAAAGAGGGTGGGGTTGAAAAACTACTCCAAGAAATAGTGACTGAAAACTTACCAAATTTGTCAAAAGATATAAACCTATAGGCTCAAAGAGCTAAGAAAATCCCAAACAGGAAAAACCCAAAGAAATCCATGATAAACATTATAATTAAACTCCTGAAAAATAAAGACAAAGAAAAGTTCTTGAAAGCAGGCAGAGGAGTAAAGAATTCAAATTACAGTGTATTTCTCATCACAAACCATAGAGGCCAGAAGGCAGTGTGGTACATTATATTTTTCAAGTGTTGAGAGAAAAGAACTGTCAATCCAGAAATTTATTGCCCAGCAGTATATATCCTATATCTGGCAAAAACTATCCTTTAGTCACAAAAGGGAAATAAAGATATTCTCAAAATAAAGAAAACTCAAAAAATTTTTTGTCAAAAGACCTAACCTAAAAGAGTGTCTAAAGGAAGTTCACTATACAGAAAGTGAACGATGAAAAAGAAATGTTGGAACATCAGGAAGGAAGAAAGAACATGGTAAGCAAAAATATGAGTAAATTCAATAGGTTTTCCTTCCCTTAAATTTTCTAAGTTACAGTTGGCAGTTGAAGCAAAAATTATAACATTGTCTGATTTTGTCCTAAATGCATGCAGAGGAACTATTTAAGACAAGTATCTTACAAATAGGTGAAAGTAAAAGAATGTAAAGGGAGGTAAGGTTTCTATATTTCACTCAAACTGGTAAAATAATGACATCATAGTCTGTGGTAAGTTATGTATATATAATACCTAGAGCAATCACTAAAAATGCTATAGAAACAGATATGTTGAAAAACACTATTAGTAAATCAAAATGAACTTTAAAAAATATTTTAAAAAGTTCAAGTAGCACAGCTGAAAGCAGAAAAAGGAAAACAGAGACAAAAACAAAAAAAAGAGACCAAACAGAAAACAGAAAAATTAAGTAACAGACTTAAGCCCTGACATATCAGTAATCATGTTAAATGTAAGTGGTATAAATATATCAATTAAACGAGTGGATTAAAAGACTGACCAACCTATATTCTGTGTACAGGAAATTCACATTCAATACAATGATATAGGCAGGTTGAAAGTAAAAGGATGAAAAAATTACATATAATGCAAACATTAATCTAGGCAAAGCAAGAATAACTATATTAATATCAGATAGAGTAGATTTCAGAGTAAAGAAAATTACCAGAGATAGCAAGAGACATTATGTAATGATAGAACAGTCAATCTAATATGAAAACATAGCAATCCTAAAAGGTTATGACCCAAACAAACAGGGCTGAAAAATACATGAAGTTAAACTGGTAGTACTGAAAGGAGAAATAGAAAAAACACAATTATAACTGAGGACTTCAACCCTGTACTCTCAGCAACTGATAAAATAACTAAATAGAAAATTAAAATACAACAAATCAAACTTTGTGGGACACAGCTAAAGCAAATTTATAGCTCTAAATGCATACATTAGAAAAGAGGAAAAGTTTCAAATTAATAATCTAAATTTCCACTATAATAATCTAGAAAAAAGGAGCAAATTAAACTCAAAGAAAGCAGAAAGAAGGAAATAATAAAGATAAGAGCAAAAATCAATGAAATTGAAAACAGAATAATAAAACAAAGAGCTGATTCTTTGAAAAGATCAATATAATTGACAAATCCTTAGCAATACTGACAAAAGAAAAAAGAGAGAGAGAGAGAAAAGGCACAAATTACACAAATATCAGGAATGAAACAGGGGATATCATTATACACCCTGCAGACATTAAAAGTATAACTGTACATAAATGTTTATATAAACCTTGCACAATGGCCCAGAACTGGAAACAACCAAGATGTCCTTCAGTGCATGAATGGTTAAACAAACTGATTCATCCATACCTTGGAATACTACTTAGCAATAAAAAGGAACAAGTCTATTCTTACACACAACAGTCTACATGCACTTCCAGAGAATTATGGTGAGTGAGAAAATCCAATCGCCCCCCAAATCCCATACACATTGCATGATTCCATTCATATAACACTTTTGAAATGACAAAATTATAGGAATTGAGAACAGACTGGTGGTTGCCAAAAGTTAAGGAGAAAGCGTGGATGGGGGGGAAGTGGGGATGGCTATAAGAGGGTAACATGTGGGATTCCGGTGGTGATAGAAATGTTCTACATCTTGTGTCAGTGTACATATCTTGGTGGTGATAGTGTACTAAAATTTTTCAAGATGTTAGGGAAACTGGTTAAAGGATATATAAACTCTCTCTATACTATTTCTTACAACTGCATGCAATCTACAATTATCTCAAAATAAAAATATTAATTAGCCTCAGTGAGAAAACCACATATTGTCTAATTCTATTTATATGAAATATTCAGAATAAGGAAATCTGTAAAAAGTAAAAATGGTCGCTTATGGCTAGGGCAGGAAAATGAAATGAGGGTAACTGCTAATGTGTATGAGGTTTCTTTTGGTTAATAACATGTTCTAAAATTAGACTGTGGTGATGGTAAATCTGTAAATATATGAAAAACCATTGAATTGTACACTTGACATGGGTAAATTTATGTTGTTTAACTTATATCTCAATAAAGCTATAAAAAAGAAAGAAAGAAAACTTGAGTGGCTACATTAATGTCAGACAAAGTGGATTTCAGTTCAAAGAATATTACTAGATATATTTTAAGTTATTTCATAATGGAAAAGGAGTCAATTCATCAAGAGGACATAATAATCCAAAACATTTACGTACTTAATAACAGAGCTTCAAATGACATGAAGCAAAAACTGATAGTGAGAGAGTGGCATGGACATATATACACTACCAAATGTAAAATAGATAGCTAGTGGGAAGCAGCCGCATAGCACAGGGAGATCAGCTCAGTGCTTTGTGACCACACAGAGGGGTGGGATAGGGAGGGTGGGAGGGAGATGCTTTGTTATAAAGCAGAAACTAATACACCATTGTAAAGCAATTATACTCCAATAAAGATGTTAAAAAAAAAAAGAACAACAACAAAAAACTGATAGAACTTCAAGGAGAAATGGGGCAAATCCACAATTATAGTCAGACACTAAAAAACTCCTTTCTCATAATTGATAGAACAAGTAGACAGAAATTATTAAAGAGATAGAAGATTTGAACAGCACCATCAAACAAATTGACCTAATTGACACCACAGAACACTTCACCCAACAACAGCACAATGCAAATTTTTTCAAGTGCACAAAGAACATTTCACAAGATGGAATGCATTCCATACTACACATAAATGTAAAGAGGTCAAGCTATACAAAATATGTTTCCTCAATTGGATTAAGTTAGAGATTAATAACAAAAATATCTCTGGAGGGGCTTCCCTGGTGGCGCAGTGGTTGAGAGTCCGCCTGCCGATGCAGGCGACACGGGTTCGTGTCCCGGTCTGGGAGGATCCCACATGCCGCGGAGCGGCTGGTCCCGTGAGTCATGGCTGCTGAGCCTGCGCGTCTGGCGCCTGTGCTCCGCAGCGGGAGAGGACACAGCAGTGAGAGGCCCGCATACCGCAAAAAAAAAAAAAAAAAAAATCTCTGGAAAATCCCCAAATATTTGGAAACAAAATAACACACTTTTAAATAACCTGTGAGTCAGAGAAGAAATAAGAAAGGAAATTAGAAAGTATTTTCAACTGAGTAAATATGAAACACAATCTAGTCAAAATTGTGGGAAGCCACAAAGCAGTACTGGGCTGGTGAGATGCAGGGATTTAGAATACTAAATGCCTATATTAGAAAAGAAGGAACAAGGAAAGTATCAAATCGAAGACCTAAGCTTTCACCTTAAAAAGCTTGAAAACAAAGAGTAAATTAAACCCAAAGTAAGCAAAGTGTTCTGATGCTAATAAAGAATAGAGTAGAAATCAATGAAACAGAAAACAAAACAGAAAAATCAATGAAACCAAAAGTTGGTTTTTTGAGAGTATCAATAAAATTGATGAACCTTTAGCCAGGCTGATCACTAAAAATGGGGCGAAGACACAAATTACAAATGTAAATAATGAGAGACATGGCAACTATACAGATTACACACATATTAAAGAATAAGCAAATATTATAAACAACTGTAGGTCAATAGATCCATCTTAGAAGAAATCAATACACTGAAAGATACAAATTACCAACTCTCACTAAAGAAGAAATAGATAACCTGAATAGATTTATAGCTATTAAAGGAATTGAATTTGAAGTTAAAATCTTCTGATAAATAAAACTTCAGGCCCAGATAGGTTCATTGGTGAATTCTACCAAATATTTACAGAAAAATAATACCAATTCTACACAAAGTCTTCTAGATAACTGAAGAGGAGACAATACTTCCCAAATCATTCTATGAGGCCAGTGTTACTCAGATATCAAAATCACACAAAGATATTATAAGAAAAGAAAGCTACAGATTAATATCATAGGTGAAAAAATTCTGAACAAAATTTAAGTTGAATCCAACAATATATAAAAAAGGTAATAATCATGACTAAGTGGATTTAACACTGGTATGTAAAGCTAGCTTAACATTAAAAATTTATCTATGTAATTCACAACAGGAGCAAATTTTTTAAAAAAAGAAAAGCCATATGATATTCTCAATACATGCAGGTAAATCATTTGACAACATCCAACATCCACATAAGAGAGAAATTCACAATTTAGTGGGAATAGAGGGGAACTTCCTCAACTTGATAAAGGGCACCTATAAAAAAGATTAATGCTCACAGACACACCAAGACCAAGAACAACACTAGGACATCCTCTAGCACAACATTATATTCAATGTTGTGCTGGAGATTCTAGCCAGTGCAATAAGAAAAGGAAAAGAAATGAAAAGAATCAAGATTAGAAAAAAAGAACAGTCATTATTCACAGATGACATTATTGTCTATGAAAAAAAGTCAGTGGAACCCATTAAAAGCTACTAGATCTAATAAGTGATTTTATCAAGGTTGAAGTATAGAAAATCAATAGACAAATATCAATTGTTTTTATAAACTAACAATGAATAATCAAAATAGAAATTAAGAAAGCACAATATCATTTATAATAGTATCAAAAATACAAAATAATTAGGGATAAATGTGCAAAAGTTGTAAAAGATAGGTGTACCAAAAAACATAAAAGATTGCTGAAAGAAAATTTTAAATACCTAAATAAATGGAGATATATACTGTGTTCATGGGTTGGAAGAGTCACTATTATTAAAATGTCAGTTCTATCCAAATTCATCAATAGATTCAATGCAAACCCAATCAACAGCCCAGCATACATTTTAGTAGACATTGACAAACTGATTCTAAAATTTGTATGGAAATGCAAAGAACCTGGAATAGCCAAAACAACTTTGAAGAAGAAGCACAAAGTTGGAGGATCAACACTACCTGATTTCAAGAGTTATTATAAAGTTGCAGTAATCAACTTTGTGTGGTATTGATGTAAAAACTAAAATTTAAAAAAAATCAATGTAACAGAATAAAGTACAGAAATAGACCCAAGCATACATATTTTTTATTTATTTTTTTAATGGAAGTAAGTCAGAAAGAGAAAGACAAATACAATATGATATCACCTATATGTGGACTCTAAAATATAGCACAGATGAACCTATCTACAAAGCAGAAACAGACTCACAAACACAGGGAACAGACCTGTGGTTGCCAAGGGGGAAGAGGGTGGGGGAGGGATGGACTAGGAGTTTGGGGTTAGTAGATGCAAACTATTACATATAGAATGGATAACCAACAAGGTCCTACTATATAGCACAGGGAACTATATTCAATATCCTGGGATAAACCATAATGGAAAAGAATATAAAAAAGGATTGTATATATGTGTATAACTGAGTCACTTCCCTGTACAGCAGAAATTAACCCAAACATGTATAGATAACTGATTTTTGACAAATTTGTAAAGGCCATTCAGTGGAGAAAGCATAATATCTAATAATACTTAGAACAATTGGATATCCACACGAGAAACAGGAACTTTGATCCATTCCTTATACCACATACAAAAATTAACTCTAAAAGGAACATAGACACAAATGTAAAACCTAAAACTTTAAAAATTCTAGAAGAAAATTTTTATGACCTTGGGTGCAGCAAAGATTTCTTAGATACAACCACATAAAAAAACAAACTGGGGGGCTTCCCTGGTGGCACAGTGGTTAAGAATCCACCTGCCAATGCAGGGGACACGGGTTCGATCTGGGAAGATCCCACATGCTGCGGAGCAACTAAGCCCATGTGCCATAACTACTGAAGCCTGCATGCTTAGAGCCTGTGCTCTGCAACAAGAGAAGCCACCACAATGAGCAGCCCTCGCACCACAAGGAAGAGTAGTCCCTGCTCGCTGCAACTAGAGAAAGCCTGCCCACAGCAACAAAGCAGCCAAAAAAAAAAAAGAAAAAAGAACAAATTGGTAAATTGGACTTCATCAAAATTAAAAACTGCCCTTCAAAGATGCTGTTAGGAGAATGAAAAGACAAAACAAGACCAAGAGATAACAGCAAATCATATATTTGATGAAGGAATTATATCTATGGATATGTAAATAATTCTCAAATTCAATAAGAACAAAATCCTATTTAAAAGTGAGCAAAAGATTTGACTTCTCTAAAAAAGGTATACAGGGCTTCCCTGGTGGCGCAGCGGTTGCGCGTCCGCCTGCCGATGCAGGGGAACCGGGTTCGTGCCCCGGTCCGGGAGGATCCCACATGCCGCGGGGCGGCTGGGCCCGTGGGCCATGGCCGCTGGGCCTGCGCGTCCGGAGCCTGTGCTCCGCGGCGGGAGAGGCCACAACAGGGGGAGGCCCACACACCACAAAAAAAAAAAAAAAAAAAAAAAAAAAAAAAAAAAGGTATAAAGATAGCAAAGAAGTAAAAAAAAAAAAAAAAAGGTATACAGATAGCAAAGAAGTATATGAAAAGATGCTCCATGTCATTAGTCATTAGGGAAATGCAAATTAAAACCACTGTACCTAAGTAATAAAATACATGTTTTTAGTCCTTTGTAGTTCTGTGGGCTTTAAATATTTTTTGTGCTTTTAAAAAGTATTGTATCAAATTGTTTTTCAGTTGGTCATTTCTTCATTAGATTTTTTCAGCTTTATGGAGGTGTAATTGACAAATAAAATTGTACATATTTTTTAAAAAAAACAAAACACCGTACCTCTATTGGAATGGCTAAAATTAAGAAGCCTACCATACCAAGTGTTGCCAAGGAAATGAGGTAATTGGGATTCTCATACACTTCTGGGAGGAATATAAAATGGCACAACTAATTTGGAAAACAGCACAGCAGTTTCTCAAAAATTTAAACATCCACTTACTATATGGTCTGGTCATTCCTCTCTTATTTGTCCAAGGGAAATGAATGTGTAGGTACATACCTAGACTTTTACACAAAAAGTCTTCACAAAAAACACAAAACATCATGTTCCCAGGAGCATGATTTGTAATAGCCCCAAATTGGAAATAACCCAAATGTCCATCAACCAGTGAACAGATAAACTATGGTGTATTCATTTAATGAAATACTATCAGAAATGAAAAGGAATAAACTATTGATATGTACTACAACACAGATGGATCTCAAAATAATTATGCTGAGTGAAAGAAGGCAGGCCAAAAAAGAGTGCATACTGTATGCTTCCATTTATATAATTCTAGGAAATGCAAATGAATCTATAGTGACAGCAGATCAGTGGTTGCCTGGGGATTGGGGGTGGGGGAGTGCAGGAGAGAGAGATTACAAAGGGGCACAATAAAACTTTGGGGGATGATGGATATATTCATTATTTTTAATACACATATGTCAAAACTTATCAAATTGTACACTTTAAATATGTTCAGTTTATTGTATGTCAGTTATATTTCAATAAAGCTTAAAAATAAAAGGATCCATAAAGAGGTACAAGAGTAGTAAGAAAGATTATTGTTTTGTCTCTCTTCCATTCCCCTGATATTAATTCCCCAGTCAAGGCCTGGAGATGATGGAGGGAGACAGAAAGAGTAAAGATGAAAGGACATCTGGGCTTGGACCAGTCGCAGGGCATCTAATGTGCTCCTTTACCTCATACCCTCCCCTATCCCCCTCGACTCTGTTTCTTAAATTGATGAGTTTGAGAGCTGGCAGGGACCTGAGAGATGATAAAACACACACAATAGTCAGCAAATATTTATTGAACACTGTACTGGGGCTCTCCAGGGAAACAGAACCAAGTGTATACACACACATACGTATACACATGTGTGTGATATATATGGAAAGAGAGAATTGATTGATTTTAAGGAATTGACTCATATGATTACAGAGGCTGAGAAGTCCCAAGATCTGCAGTCAGCAAGCTAGAGACCCAAGAGAGTCAATGGTGTAAATTCCATTGTGAGGACAGGAGGAGACCAATGCCTCAGCTGAAGCTGTCAGACAAGAGAAGGGAACTCACAGGAAAGCCAGTCTTTTGGTTCAATTCAGGTCTTCATCTGATTAGATGAGGCCCACCCACATTAGGGAGGGCAATCTGCTTTACTCAGTCCATGGTTCAAAGGCTCATCTCATCGAGAAACAACCTCACAAACACGCCCAGAATAATGTTTGACCAAATGCTTGGGCACCGCATAGCCCAGTCCAGTTGACACATAAAGTTAACCATCACAAACTCCTACTATGTTTTAGATACCAGAAGCAAAGAAGGAACCAAGACAAACATTCAGTCCCTGACCCCCGGAGCATTCAGTCTACAGGGTGACAGACATTAAGGACATTGTTACTATAATTCACTGTGGTCAACAGAATTCTAGGACAGCCTCCATGATCTCTGTCCCCTGGTGCTTTTCCTTGTCTATCCCCTCCCCTTGAGTGTGGACAGAACTGATGACTTGCTTTCATCCCATATAATATGACAAAGGTGATGGGATTTAACTCCCTGGATCATATTACTTTAAATGGCAAAGGTGAAGGCATTTTTTTTTCAGATGTAATTAAGGTCCCAAATCAGTTGATTTTTAATTAATGAAAAGAGAGATTATCCTGGGTGGGCCTGGCTTAATCTGGCAAAACCCTTAAAAGAGTGACTAGGCCCTTCTTGAGAAGGACACTCTCCTGCTGCCCTTGAGGAACAATCGGGCATGTTGTGAATTGTCTATGGAGAGGGACAGCCTCTTCAGTCTTCCTGCCACAGGAGCTGAATTCTGCCAACAACATGAATGAGCTTGAAAGAACACCCTGAGCTCCAGATAATTATGAACGCAGCCCCACCAGCACTGTGATTGCAACCTTGGGAGACTCAAGCAGAAGACCCAGTTAAGCCACACTGGGACTTCTGACCTGCAGGATTTGGGTGCTGTTCTAAGGTGCTAAAGTTGTGGAAATTGGTTATGCAGCAATAGAAAACTAATACATGCACTCACTCCAGACATATTTCAGAGAAGAGACCCCTGAGGCCCAGAAAAGTAAAGTGACTTGCCCTAGGTCACACAGCTGGTTACCGACAAAGTGGTAATAGCTAGCATTTCCTGAAAATTTACACTGTGCCATGCACTATGCCAAGATAATCTGACAAGACAGTGGTGTGCATATAGATAACTATGTAATAACCTTCGCATCCCTGTTTTACAGGTGAGAACCTGAGGCCTAAGGAGGTAAGAGAGCTGCCAAACACCACATGGGTGGGAAAGGGAGGAGCTGTGATCTGGGCCCAGACCTTCTGGCTGCCAAGGCTGTGCTCCTGACTTCTCTCCCTCCTGCTCTAATTGTGAGCTAAGGGGCAGGGGAGAGCTGGTATGGCAGCTGTGGCCAAGCTCACCCCTCACTAACTGTTTATTGAATGACAGTCCGCAGAGAACTTTAGTGACAATGTATTGAGACCTGAAATCACACACTTGAGTGTCATGTCCCCGACCCCTACATCAGTGAACAAACAGAAGACCCAACCTTCAGGAGAACAAAAATGCAACATTTGTCATGTCTCACAATTGTGTCACACTTAGCAGTTTGCAAAGCACCTTCACAGGTCCTGGCTCATCAGAGCCTCAAGATGGCCCAGGGAGGTGGGCAGGGCAGGTTCAGGTCAAGATCTGCAGACAGCAAGCTGGAGAGCCAGGTGTAAGTTCCAGATGGAAAACCACAGGCTCAAGACCAGGAAGAGCCAATGTTTTGGTTCCAGTCTGAAGGCAAGAAAGAACTGACATCCCAGCTTGTCCCAACTTGAAGGCCCTCCCTCAGACAGAGTGAGTTTCCCTGCACTCAGTGAGGGGCAGGCTTTTTGTCCTAGTCAGGTCTTCATCTGATTGGGTGGAGCTCACTCAGTCTGTGTTCAGATGTTCATCTCATCCAGAAACATCCTCACAGACACACCCAAAGGAATGTTTGACCAAATGTCTGGGCACCTGTGGTCCAGTCCAGCTGATGTGTAAAATTAACCATCACATCCACGGAGGGGACTCTTTGCAAAAACTGGAAGGAAGAGTGACATACATCAGGGTTAGCAATTGCAGGGAGCATTGTCACTCCTAGGCTGAAGGGATCTGTGGGGGGAGCAGTGACCAGAACTAGATTCAGTAGCTATAGGAGAGCAACAGGAGATGAGCGGTGGCCTTTTAGAGAGGGATACAGACGACCCATGGCCCAGCAGGGTGGGAGTGAGGTTAATAAGTCCCTTCCCCTCAGTCTCCTCCTGACCCAGTCTCTGTACTGGGACCTCCGATCAGCCACACAGGAGGCAAAGGGGGCCCGTTGATGCAGTCCG
Source organism: Physeter macrocephalus (assembly GCF_002837175.3). Lineage (NCBI taxonomy): Eukaryota > Metazoa > Chordata > Mammalia > Artiodactyla > Physeteridae > Physeter > Physeter macrocephalus. The sequence goes on along the minus strand of NC_041229.1, from coordinate 16,240,229 downwards.
TACAGAGCAGCACCCCCAGGGCCCAGAGCAGTGCAGAGAAAGGTGGCAAGTGGGGCTGGAGGTGCCAGCAGTGTGCCCACTGCAGGTGAGGATGTGAAGGTTCAGAGCAGAGAATTTCCTAGGGAACAATTAGCAGAGCCAGAACCAAACTGGCTTTTCTGATGCTGAGTCCAGGATTCTCCCCAGTCCCTCCTGCAGACAGGTTTGCTCCTTCTCCCTCGAGGGTATGGCATGGGCTTCTTTGGGACACAAAGCCTGGATATTGAAGGGCTTCCTCATCAGTGAATTCGGTCAAGATCCCAGACTCTGCATCTCCTGCTCAAGATGGGTCCCTGTTGCCCTAAGATCCCCACTTGTGATGCTCGCCTCGTCAGCAAACTCACCTCGTGTCTCCCTTAGTCTCTCCAGCCACTGATCTCCTTTCAGTTCCTCAAAGGCACCAGTCTTTTCCCTGCCTCTGAGCCTTTGAACATGCACTTTTTTCCCAGTAATGCCCTTCCTCTCACGCTTCACCCAGTTCACTCCTCTTCCCCCCTCTTTCATTTCCCACCCACCATTTAAATTCAGTCCCCCTGCTGTTCTCTTATTGCCCCTTGCTCCTTTCCTTTCTAATCCTGTTGAGTACGTAAGTATGTATTAATTGCCATGATTTGTTTAATAATTGTGCCTCCCACTAGCTTTTATTTTTTTAACATCTTTATTGAAGTATAATTGCTTTACAATGGTGTGTTAGTTTCTGCTTTATAACAAAGTGAATCAGCTATAGATATACATATATCCCATATCTCCTCCCTCTTGCATCTCCCTCCCACCCTCCCTATCCCACAGCTCTAGGTGGACACAAAGCACCGAGCTGATCTCCCTGTGCTATGCGGCTGCTTCCCACTAGCTATCTATTTTACATTTGGTAGTGCATACATGTCCATGCCACTCTCTCACTTTGTCCCAGCTTACCCCTTCTTGTATCCTCAAGTCCATTCTCTAGTAGGTCTGTGTCTTTATTCCCGTCCTGCCCCTAGGTTCTTCATGACCATTTTTTTTTTTTTTTGATTTCCTATATATGTGTTTGCATACGGTATTTGTTTTTCTCTTTCTGACTTACTTCACTCTGTATGACAGACTCTAGGCCCATCCACCTCACTACAAATAACTCAGTTTCTTTTCTTTTAATGCCTGAGTAATATTCCATTGTATATATGTGCCACATGTTCTTTATTGATTCATCTGTTGATGGACACTTAGGTTACTTCCATGTCCTGGCTATTGTAAATAGTGCTGCAATGGAGATTGTGGTACATGTCTCTTTTTGAATTATGGTTTTCTCAGGGTATATGCCCAGTAGTTCCCACTAGCTCTTAAGTTCACTCAGGGCAGGAGCAGTGCTCTTTTGCTCACCAATGTAAACCCAATGCTTCCCACAATGCCTGGCATATAGTAGGTGCTCAATAAATCTTTGTCAAACGAATAAAACAACTGGCTCTGTGACAGAGCTTGAATCTGGGCAAGAGACGGAGAGTGATGAGAGGCACCAGCCATCAGGGCATATCCCCACACCCAGTGGTTCTTCTGCAAGGAAGCCATTGCTTTCCAGGTGAGATTGTAGGAGCACCTCTCTGCTTTATTGCAGGTTTATGAGATACTTCCATTAAAGCACCAAACCTTTAGTTTAAGAATAATCAAGTAGGGACTTCTCTGGTGGTCTAGTGGTAAAGAATCTTGCAATGCAAGGGACATGGGCTCGATCCCTGGTCCAGGAACTAAGATCCCATATGCCGTGGGGCAACTAAGCCCGCGTGCCACAACTACAGAGCTCGCATGCCTCAACTAGAGCCCGTGTGCCACAGACTACAGAGCCCACACTCCCGGGAGCCTGTGTGCCACAACTAGAGAGAGAAAACCTGCACGCCACAACTAGAGAGAAGCCCACGCGCCCCAAAGAAAGATCCCTCATGCCTCCACGAAGATCCCGCGTGCCGCAACTAAGACCCGAAGCAGCCAAAATCAATAAAGTAAATAAATAAATAAATCTTAAAGAAAAAAGGAATAATCAAGCATTTTATCCCCTTGAGAAAATGAAAGTCTCCTCAGGAGAAGTAGAAATTTTAAGCACATCAGTCACTAATACTTCAGGGTGAGTGAGTTTACTGGACCCTTGAACAGAAAGCATGAGAAGAAGGGTGACTGAAAGGATGGAGAGGAAGGCCCGCCATTAAGGAAAAGAGAGAGTGGAAAGTGAGAGGCAAGGAAAGGCTCTGCCTGGACTCACTGCAGGGATGCTAGCTCCAGACTTGAAGATTCCCTTTAGCATTTGTTTGGTATAAATGATGTGGCAGACATGTGCCTGGTGCCTTTCACACATTACTCCTAAACCTCACAAGCCCCAGACGGGGCCAAAATACTCCCCCCCCCATTTTACCCAAGAGGCACTCAAGGCTCCATGAAGGTAAAGTGACTTGCCCAAGACCACACAGTATGCAAGCAACAGCACTGGGATTTGGACCTTGATCTGTGTGCCTCCAACATGTCAGGATTTTTTTCCTCCAATTCGACTATTCCTTCCCAAAATCATGGAATAATTTATGGATGAAGTCATAAATTTAATCCTCCCCATGGCAGAAGGACAGGATGGAGTCAATCAGATATTTCCATCAAGAGCAGTGGAAGCCACAAGTCAAAAGTCTAATACATCTAAAAATGTCAATAATAACAACTATAGTAATGGTAATAATAACAACAGTAATAGCAGCTGCTTAAGAAGCACTATGGGACCACATTAAGCACTTTACACAGATCCCCTCATGTATCTCCCACCTCAATCCTAGAAAAGTGGGGCCCTTATTATCCTCATTTTACAGAGAAGGAAGCTGAGGTGTAATGATATTAAGTACCTCCCCCCAAATTACGCAGCTAGTAAGCCAGGAGGCAGACCCCAGAGTTCAAGCTCTGACTCTGCTCTACCTTATCTGTGGGGTTCAGCTCCTGAACTCGCCATGGGTGTGCTACTCCTCCTCTGGGGTGGGGGGAGCTTCCTCGCACCTCCCCAAACAGCTGCCCATCACCTGGGGTGCAGCACAGTCCCCGCCCCCCTTCCCCACACCATCCCACAGCCATGTGGGCAAACACCCTGCCTCTCCCCAGGCAGGGGACGCCGATTTGCATAACTTAATTAAATTCTGCATTCTCCTTTTGGAAGGAGCAGGCCTATGAAGGACGCTGAGTACATGGTCTTAAGGCAAATCAACGTAGATGATGAAAGAGCCTATTTCGGTTAAGCAAATTATGAGGAGGCGGGTGATGTCCTCACTCTAATAATTTCCCGTGAATTATTTATATGGAAACTGCAATTACATCGGGCAAAACAGTGTTGTGTGCATAACGCTCACTTAATTACCCAACCACCTGTTGGGACACAGGGTCCTCCACCAGCCCATTTCTTCGCCCAACAGGTCCTTCTTCTGGGAGGGCAGGGGACCTGGGGACCGGGGGACCTGGGACCGGCGGGGCTGGGAGGAGAACCGTGGCTGTCCGCTGAGGACATGCAACCTTGGCTCTCACCTCAGACTGAGTCCCCATCCAGGCTCCTCTGGCCCAGCTTGGAACTAGACTCCCATTCTCTAGGGCCTGGACAGAGCCTGGCCCATCACTGCCTCTACCTCGTCCCCGAAAAGGAGAAGGAGACAGTAAGGGGTAAGAAAGCGGGTGAGAGAAGAAGGAAGAAACCAGCCCCACACCCTTCCCAAAAATCCCTTTAACCAAAGCAAACGAGACTCCTTTCATCAGGGCCCGGTTGTTTAACTGGAAATGAGGGTTGCCATGGAAACCATCCTGTCACATAGTATTTCTTACCAGTTGCCAGCGGGAGAGGCGTTGATGTGTAGAGCAGAACCCTGGCTGGGTGGGGAAGGTCGGGGAGGTGGGGGTCCCCTGCTGGTGATCCATTTGTTGAAACTCAAGTCACATAGGCCTCTCCCTAACCCGGGGCATTTCAAGTCCATCTCTCCCTTTCCCAGATCATGGGGGTGGCGTATGGAGGTGAACCTCTCCTTCTACTCACCCCCCTGGGAGAAAAACATTGTAAATGTCAGAAATCTGATGGCACTGTCAAAAATACATGAAATCAGCTATATAAGAAATGGTGAAACATACATTCTTCCTTGTTCTGTGACTGAAAAATCATGAAATTTCTTCAAGAGAAGGTAAAAACAAAGAAAAATGACCACTGGGAGAGGTTGGACTGGAATCATGAGAGTCTGTCCCGAGACTGGGGGAAGAGTCCTCCCTTCACGATGGCATTTTAACCAGGTTGGTCCGGGGCCCAGGCAGTGGACACAGGTCTGGTGAAGAGGTGAGAAGAAGGGAAAGTTGGTCAAGGAAGCTCTTAGTCGTGGGGTGGGGAGGAGCCATGGAGGTCAAGGGCTGCCTAGTTACAAAGTTGCAGGGGACCAAGAATCCTGGCTTCTCGTCCGATCTGTCACTTACTACTGGGTAACCTTGAGAAACTGATTAACAGAAAAAAAAAAGCAGCCAGCTGTGAAGTTCAAATACGATGATTGTAACACCCTGATTTATTCCACAATTAATGATATAGTGAGTGAATACGATAATAGTCATGTTTAATAGTGTCCAATAACAGAAATAGCTCGCATGTGTGGAGCCTTGACTAAATGCCCACCACTATGTTGAGATTTATATGTATTTATCATGACTCCCATTTCACACACAAAGAAACAGACTAAGAGAAGGTAAGCAAGTTGTGCTAGCTACAAAGCTGTAAGTGACAAAGCCAGCATTGAAACCCAGACCTTTCTGGCTCAAAACGCATGCTCTTACCACTGGAAAAAGGTTTGGGAGATCAAAATCCAAGTTGTCTGAGAGTCCAGCCCTCCACCAACGTCACCAGTGCAGTCTCTCCCCATCTAGTCTAGAACCAGCTGCTTAGCAGGAAAGAAATGGAATGTTTTTTCTCCTTTAAAGATTTACCATGTATAAATGTATGAGAATATTAAAGGCAACAATTTTTATTGGAAACCTTATATTCTCCACCCTCATTAGAGCTGCCAACAAGATCTATTATTAGTATTACTATGCAGATACTGTAATAAAAAGGGTATTTAAAGTGGATAGTTTGGCAATGAAATAAAATAGCTTTTCTCTCTCTTTCTTTTCCTTTTTAAGATATATGTGTGTATCAGAGATGGTCTGGAGCAAGGCAAAAGCCTCACGGGACCCGAGAACTAAAGAGCTCATAAAATGTCCCTCTACAGCCATTGCAGAGGCTGAGAGCAGGTGGGGGCCCCCTGGAGGTCATTGGAGCTCCACCCCCCTCTGGGTGGGATTGTCCCCAGCACTGTGTGGAAGAGGATTTCTGCAGGGGAGAAGCCCCTGCTTGTTGGAGCAGAAATATGCCATAGGGCCCAGCTGCTGCCTTTGAGGTTGTGAGCGTCTCTGCAAATCCCTCGTGGGAGCTTCAGCCTCTTCCATCCCGTTCTCTCATCTCAAAGATGACTTAAACTGAGGTGATGACCGCATACCCTTCCTCCATTCACCCCACATCCCTGCCTTGGGTTACAGAAAGTCAGAAATAAGAAGAGCCTGCCGCCTTGCCTTCTTATCCTGGTTGCATTCCCTGCAGCTCATCAACCTGCCTTTCTCAAGCCCCTGTCTCAACTCAGAAGGCTTCTTGGATGAGGGGAGGATTTCTCCCGGGTCTTTCCCCGAAATAAATGGAGCGTGGGGTGCTTGGGCTTTCTCATTGGTGGGCTGGCTCACTTTTGTAACACAGAGAAGTCACTGCCCTCCCTCCCAAGGCCACCTATCTGTTCCCCCTCCCTGCGCTAAGCCCAGGATAGGTGAGACAGAAGGGGCAGGAGGCATCCAATTCCTGACTCACTGGAAGCATCCCTGGACCTGCTGAATGGAAAATTCTCAGCTTAATTAAAGGCTTAGCCCTCCTGTGAGGGCCTAGCTATGTAAGCCCTCATGCTTATGATTATTACTTTTTTTTAATTAATGCTAATAGTTACCATTTATTGTATGCTATGTGTTTACCCATTTAATCTTCACAACCACCCTGTAAGGTAGGTACTGGGGTTATCTTCATGTTGTGAGGAAACTGAGGTTCAGAGAGCACATGTCACTCACCCAGCCATCATCCTTGCTGAACTGAACCTTTGAAATAACCTTCTAACCAGTCTCCCTACTTCCACTCTCGATCCCCTGCAATTCGCTCTACATGAAGCAATAAGCTATAAACCCGGGGAACATGTCAGCCTTCATTGTGCCCCAGGGCCTTTGCACTGCCTGTTCCCTCTGTCTCAGCAGAATGTCCTTGCTCCATATTACCTCTGCATCATCACTCAGATTTCAACTCAAAGAGGCCTTAGCTGACCACCTTCCTAGGCACGCACCTGTCGGTCTTATTCTATACGCTATACCACCACATGCCTAGAACAGTACCTGAAACACAGCAGGTACAATAAAATACATAGTAAATATTTCTTGAATAAATGTTAGCAAACTTATCCAAGGTTACATGTTCTGGGTTGTAGCTGAAAGTCAAATTCAGGTCTGTCTGACCCTTAACCACGCAGCATGTACACGTGTGGTTTGGGTGTTCAGATGAAGGACGAGTGGGTTGGGGGTTGCCCAGGGTCCTTGTGGGCAACTCACCAAGAGTCCAAATGTAAATCCTTCACAGGACCTGACTGGAAGTCTAGGCAGTGAAAAGGCCAGGTCAGGACCGATTCACAACCTAGGGGGAGAGTGAGCCCCAGGAAAGAAGGAGACAGGGTCAAGAGTGAGTCCTGGGGCACTGTAAGCTGTAGCCTGGAGGCCAGGGCCACCAGGTGAGCACTGCTTGGCTATTTGAACCCCAATCCAGGCTCCCAGGACCCACTGATCCCAGATGCCAATCACTGACTCTTTTTTCGCCCTCTTGTGGAGAGCCCTGGATAGGGCTGTGGGGCAAGCTTCGGGGGGGCCTCAGGATCGGTCCTCATTGACTAGGTACTTGGTATCAGTTCTGGACTTCCCTGGGGGCAACCTCTTACCCTAAAACAACAGAGGTCAGGCTACATGGAGCTTGCTCTGCTGTGCCATGGTGCCCGTAAGATTTCACACACTCACCTCCAAAGAGATCCATGACTAGAGGTCAATTGTGCCTTCCATCTTTGACGGGGGAAGGCTGTCCTGAAAGGCTGTCCTGGCGCTTGCTTTCCATTCACACTAAAGTATCTGGCATGCCAGCAATCACCCTTGATCTCTTACTACTGAGCCCAGTCCTGAACTGTGGGGAGACGGAAAGAATGCAGAAAACACAAGCCTCTTCCTTGGACATCGGCCATCTAACGGGGAGAGAGAACACACACACACACACACACACACACACACACACACACACACACAGCTTCACCGGCTAAGAGCATGGGCTGCATCAGACCAAGAGGCTCACGGCCAAATCCCGACTCATCTACTTATGATTTGGGTAATTGTTTCAAACCATCTAAGTCCCAAGTTTCCCATGTGCAATGCACAATAGTTCACGCACACCCCATGGCACTATCGTGAGGGTGAATAGCAGAGCCCTTCGTGAAGGGTCCGGCACTTGCACGCTTGTAATGGCAGCAGTAGCAGTAGCTGTTATAGGAAACAACCCACAGGCCGCATAGTAAGAAGCACAAATTAACTAGATTTCAGGCTAAAGCAGGCCATGAACGCTAAGGAGGCCATGATGGTGATACATCGTTGAACGATGTGGTAGGGGCAGACTTCTCAGAAGAGGTACATTTTGAAGCTAGGAGATGACTCAGAACATTAGCGATATTATCCCAGCAGACTTCAGAGTCGATCTCCAGGACTTCTTAAAATTTTTTACATCATGGCGCACAGAGAAATGGTAACATTTGTTTTGCACACTGGAGCACACAGCATCGGCTACTCCCAGCTGGAGGAGAGCCGGCCAGGGCCCCGGGGGCCGTCCCCACCCACCCAGGCAACTCGAGAGCTGAGGGAATCCCTATCTCAATAATCCTTATCTTACCTATTTGAGTTCAGCCCCCCACCCAGCCGCCATGTACCGCAGCACATCTGCTGGGAAGCCCAGATTCAGAATAAGCTCATCCACTGACAATTTGGGGAGCAAAAGTAACTTGGCCGGGGTCACACACTTGGGCCAGCACCAAGTGGGAAACTAACGTCCCTGTACTATATTGTCTGCTCTTGAAAGATGGGAGGACGTCAGGTCGTGGGAGGAGGCCAGGGAGCTCATTTCAGGGCAAGGGAGTTAACCCACATTAACAGAGGACACCTGATCCAATAAATAGTGAGGATGACAGTAGCTAGACAGGGCATCTACAGTACCTTGGGCGTGTGCTAAGTGCTTTACATGCCTTTTTCCATCTGGTGTTGGTACCCTGAGAGGGCACTATGTGGCCTGTGGAGAGGGAACAAGGTCAACCAGGTTGTTATGCCACGTTGGATGAAAGCTCGGGAAGGTCCACCTCCAGAGCTGTGCCCACACACTCACATGGGGCAGGAAGCAGGCTGACCCTATAGCCTTGGACCTCCACAGCCAGGGCCAGAGGAGAGGGTCCCCTGGGAAAGAATGGCGGACCCAGGTCCATTTAACCTGAAGGAAGCCCTCCACCCCATTCTCCTCCCGTATCTTCCAGCCCTGCTGCATCCATGGGAGAAGCCTTTGAACTCGGCCCTGCCACCTGTCCACGTGCATCTTCTGCAGCTCATCTCCCACGTAAGTGACATGTCAGTATTGCACACACTCCACCTGTTAGTCAGAATCACCGGTCAGGACGGCTGGGGGCAGCAGCACATACAGGAAAGTGAATCACAGATCTACAGCTTAATCACAGCCTAAGGACCAAGTCTGGCCTCTTCCATCAGGAGCTATTAAGGCCTGGCTAGCTAGGCCATCCCCCTTGGTCCCAGTCCTTGGGTGCACCTAGCCCTTTCTCGTCGAACTGCCCTCCCAGTGGCCCCTAAGAGCCTCTGGTGCCAGCCCCAAGGCCCCTTGTCCAGGACCTCTTTGTTTGTGCCCTCCTGGGCATCCATCCTCTTCCCTGGCTGAGTTAAGCTGTACCAGTGCCCCCCCACCGTGAGTCACACCAGGGTCTTCAGAAGCACTCTACTCATCACTGCTATCCCCCCGCTTTTCCAGATGCCATGGTCGTCCTTCGGCCTTTCGCTGTGCCACCTAAATGCATCTGTCACATGCCTACTGCATAGTGGAAATAAGAATAAAATCCAAAGTCGTTAACTTGTCTTAGGAAGGTTTGCCTCGTGGTATCCCCCCGCCTCCTTCCCCACCATCATCTCCTGCCACTCTCTCTCACACTCACTTTGCCCAAACACACTGTCTTTTGGTTGTTGTTTGTTTTTTTTAAACATGCCAAACTTTCCTACTTCAGGGCTTTTGTGCAGGCTGTTGCCTTGCCTGGAACACTCTCCTCCCCATCTTTACCTGCCCCCTATTCATCCGGCAGATCTGAGCTTATATGTCACTTCTTCAGATGAGACATCTCTACCAGCCCCCATCCAACTTCTCTCTCTCATGTCACCCTGTTAATTTCCTTCCTAACACCTGTAAAAGTCTAGGATTATATACTCATTAGGCCCCACTCCAAGGCAAACTCCTTGAATATAGACCGTGTCTCTTCTCTACCATCCCCTTGGCTGGCACAGTTTGGGGCATATACTAGGTATTTACTAAAAATCTATGGATTGAATGATTGAATGAGTTAGACAACCTGAATTTCAGTTCCAACTTTGCTGCTGACTAGCTGTGTGACCTTGGACAAGTCACGTCCTGCCTCGGGACCTTAGTTCTTCCTCTGTCAAATGGGGGTGGAGGAGATGTTTGCAGTCCTCCCTAAGGTGCTTTCAGCTTTATTCCTGTCTCAGCCTGGAGGAGATGGAGAAGCCAATGTTAAGAGGAAGAAGCACATCTCATCTGAGCAATATCTCACCTTCTCCAGGCCCAAAGAAAGGAACCACCAGGCAAGAGGGAAGCAGCTCCCTTGAGCAAAAACAGTCTTACTGGACGGAGCTTGAAACGGAGGCAGCCTTGGGACTGGCAGGCCTTGGGCAGAGCCCCTGAGGCCCCAGTGGGCCATGTTGGGGGCCGAGGTGGGGACCTGTAGGAAAAGCAGCCCCCAAGGCCTTAGTCCAGTGCTGGACTTCCATTCAACAGAGCTCAGCACCTCACAGAGAAAGCACCCTGGGATTTGGAAGAGGCACAGCGCTTATCATCATAAAAAAGAAGCTGTTCAGTTTTCAAAAGTTTCACACACGTGATTTCATATATTCCCATTATGACCTGTTTTTCCCCCATCCCTATATTTCCTCTCTCGCCTTCCCTCTCCCCACTGGTAACCACTAGTTTGTTCTCTATATCTATGAGCCTGCTTTTGTTTTATTCACTAGCTTGTTGTATTTTTTAGATTCCACATATAAGTTATATCATACAGCATTTGTCTTTCTCTGTCTGACTTATGTAACTTAGCATAATGCCCTGTTGCTGCAAGTGGCAAAATTTCATTCTTCTTTATGGTTAAGTAGTATTCCATTCCATATGTATATACTACATCTTCTTTATCAATCATCTGTTGATGGACATTTAGTTTGCTGAAAGACAAGACGAACTTATACGTAAAAAACATGGATGGGGCTTCCCTGGTGGCGCAGTGGTTGAGAGTCCGCCTGCCGATGCAGGGGACGCGGGTTCGTGCCCCGGTCCGGGAAGATCCCACATGCCGCGGAGCGGCTGGGCCCGTGAGCCACGGCCGCTGAGCATGCGCGTCCGGAGCCTGTGCTCCGCCACGGGAGAGGCCACAACAGTGAGAGGCCCGCGTACGGCAAAAAAAAAAAACATGGATGAATCTCATAAACATACTGTTGAGCAAAAGAAGTCATATACAATAAGGTATTTACTGTATGATTCCTTTTATATCAAGTTCACATACATGCAAAATTAATGTAAGGTTATTAGAAGTCATTATAACAGTTACCTTGGGAAAGAGGTTAGTGACTTAAAAGGAACATGAGAGCAATTCCAAGATGCTGTTAAAGTTCTGTTTCTTTTTTTTTTTTGAAACACAAATATGGTTTTTTTTGACTCTTTAAAAAATTTTTATTTTATATTGGAGTGTGGTTGATTAACAATGTTGTGTTAGTTTCATGTGCACAGCAAAGTGATTCAGTTATACACATACATTTACCTATTCTTATTCTGTATGTAGGCTACAGAGGTATGTCCATTTTGTGAAAATTCATAGAATTTATGACTAGTACACATCTTTAACTATCTGTTATGATTTCATTAAATTGCATTTTATATCTTTCAAGTAAAAAAGAAAAAAAGATGTTTAATCTGTGTTTTAAATTTTAAATGAACCCTCCTGAGACTAACTGTCCCTCTCATCTCCCTGTCCAGCACTCAACCCTTCATTCAAATTCCATTTCTGTCCTGACACCCCTTCCCTGGAGGCCGAGTCCATTGCTAGGAGTCCTCCACTTATATTTCATTTGGGGGCTCCCTCTCTCCATCTCTGCAAAGTTTCTTGGCTCAAAGGCAGCTCCAGAAGCCGTCTGGGACACCCCATTCGTTGTCTGGTAGGTATTCTGGGCGCTCAACAGGTCAGCCCTCAACCCCAATAAAGCATCTGAGAGGCTCTGAGGCTCTCAGGGCTCCCCACATCTGAGGTCTCCCCACATCTGAGGTCTCCACTGACCTCAGGTGGCACACACACCATTTTGTCTCCTTCTGCAGCCTGACTCTAGGAATCCCTTTACCATGCTGATGTTTGGGGCAGACACTGACTGTGGGATGTGTGCTAGGCCTAGAGCCCGAGTAGTATCACAAACAAGGCCTCTTCCACCTTTGTCCTCTAAGCTTCAACACTTGGTCTTGAACAGCTTCTATGGCTCCTATGAATGGTTTCAACAGCCACCATCTTAAATACAGTTTAACTCTTCAAAGATCTTCCTTTCTTTTTCTATATTCAATCCCCACAGTACCCCAAGCAGCAGCCAGCTGTGGCCAAAAAGCCAGGGACTAGATGTTAAGGGTCTGACTCTGCCCCTCCCCTGCCGTAAGAACAGACAGGTCACGACCTCAGCTCCCTCCTCCATAGAATGAGGAAGTTGGGCCAGGTAGCTTGGTTCTGATATTCTAGAGAGGCAGAGCAGGTTTTAATAGTCCCATTTTACAGAAGATGAAACTGAGGTTCCAAAATGATTTGCTGAAAAACTAAGCTTGGAATTCCTCTCCAGAATCCCATTCTTAAGCTATTTCCATGGGACCACCTGGTGGCTACCATAGCAGACAACACAGATATAGAATATTTCCATGATCACAGAAAGTTCTATTGGGCCATTCAAGTTTGGAAGGTATCTATATCCACATTGCTCCCTCAATTAGATTGATCTCCTCAAGGGCAGAGGATCAGCATCTATATCTCTGTTTCTCCGGTGCCTGGCACTGTGCTTGTTATCAAAAGTGCTCAAACATCCATCATGGATTTCTTTGCTGGCAGAAAGCCTTGCCACCCAGCTAGGATCTGGGCCCAAAGTTCAGGCTGGAGAACTCAGGATGGAGAGCAGAATCTGTGTAGGATGGGGAGATCCCGTCCCTCAAAGGGGATGGCCAGAAGCCCAGCTGCTGGGACAGAAGTTCTCACTAATCCATCTGTGTTCTATGGGGACAGGTGAGGGGAACACCTGGCACCAGCGGGAAGGCAGTAGGCCAGAAGGAGCAGACACCGCCCAGGGGCGAAGCCAGGAGAGGGTGCCTCCTTCCTCACTGCCAAAGAGAGTCCCAGCTGGGCTGCTGCCTCACTGGTACCAGGAGACAACTCTGCTAATTACCAAACCCAAACTTGGGATTTGCATTTTTATGAAATGCTCATACAGGAGGCAAATCTCTCCCCTTTAAAAAAAAATCAAGATGGTTAGCGGGAGAAAAAGCTCATACCAGTACCTATTAATTCAATCTAATCTTGGTCATTTCAGTTTCCACAAGAAAGTGCTTTCATAAAGCTACAAAGCTAACATCCATAACTCTCCAGTTTCTCCAGACAGGATACCTCTGCATTAAGGTTCCCATTTATCTTCCGAGATGGCAAATCATCCCTTTATAATGGGATCTAGTAAAGCGAGCTCCCATCGTAGTTCCAGCTGCTGGAATGCGCCTCAGACCCAGATGCGTTACTCTGGGGCCCATGACTGTCTCAATCTTCTTGGCGGCCCCCGACTACATTTGTCTGGGTGCGCGGTGCCTGAGGCATCCACACACAACGCCATGGGGTGGCACGTGTGTGCTGAAGGGAAGGGCCGTGGCCATCACAGAAGCAGGTACCCTACTCCCACCAGCCTGTTGACACACATCCCTTCCTCGAGAAGCCGAGATGAAGACCCGTAGGAAAGGAGCTGAGCCTGGCTTAGTCTTTAAGGTAGCTAGAGCTCGCTGTAGAAATGACAATTTGGGAAGAACAGGGTTTAGCAGACCAATTCCAGAGGCTCAGTTAAGCAGGCAGGGGTGAGGTCCCACTGTCATGTGGTGGCTTCCTTGGGAAGCAGCCTCTGAGATGGAGTTTAGCCAGCAAGGTGTTTATTAAGGAGTGCTCATGAGATCCACACCAGTGGGGAAGAAGGGTAGGACGTAAGCACAGGTAGAGGGAGGAGCTCAGTTTTTACAGAGACCAACATCACCTTGGGCCACCCCACAAGGAGTTCTGGAGCCTGGAATGCCCTATGGAGCTGGTCCCCGATCCAGCCGAGATGGCCAGGCCTTCTGTTCCCGCATCAATCTGTCACTGGATGTGGGCCACCCCAGAAGGGGGATAACCTTGGGCAGGAAGCTTTCTGCAGCTGAAGCAGTCTCTGATGGGGCCAATTGCTGAAGTCTGTCTGCTGATCCGTTCCCCAGCAGCTAGGTCAAGTCCTTCACTGAAGGCAAATCTGCGCATCCTGCAAGGGTGTCTACCATACCTACTGACCCTCTCCCCTGTCCACAGGGAAATATGCTTTAATCATACTACTCCTGGGCCTTTGGTGCCCAGGCCTTGTGGGGTAACAGGCAATGAGCCCCACTAACTGCTTGCTCAGTCCTCTGCCCTGGTTCTTCTCTGGTCAGGTGACACAGAAAAGGATACTCCCAGGGGCATTAATTCCTTGGCACTTTCAGCTTGCTGAGTGGGCAGCACAATAGATTCTGGGGGCCAGAAAAACTGCCAGGCAAACAAATGCAGGTGCTAATCATCGGAAGTTTTCCAGTGTGCACCAAAGAGATAAGGGAAGGGGGATGTGGGCAGTCATCCATAGGATCTGCTGTACCCGCTCTTCTGTATCCCCAGTATATGCCCACGTAGCCTCTGCTCAAGCTTTTCCAGTGACGGGGAGCTCACTACCTAAAACAGTAGCACATTACATTGTCGGGCAGTTCTAGTGGTCAGAAAGTTGTTTCTTAGGTTAAGCTAAAATTTGATCAGTGCCCAGTCTCGGCCCAGTATATTCCACTAGGACAGGGGCAGGAATGTTTGTCTATATATTTCACGCCTATATCCTCAGCATCTAGTAAGAACACGTGGCACATGTTAAGCTCAGTAAATATTTCTTGAATGAATGAATGCTTGTACGCATCCGAGGAGTTTACGACTTGTTCCTATTTCCAATCTCCTTTCCCACTTATCATCTATGGGATCTGATTCTCATCGTCCCCATGGGTTTAAGTGCCTGGAACAAAGCTGAGCTAAAGTGCTGGTACTCATTCATTCAAGGAGCACACAGTGAACTCTTAGGTGTGTCAGACACTCTCTCTAGGTGCTCCGGGATCTGGTCTTTGGAAGTACAAAGTGTTAAGATGGAGATAGAGGGCAAAAAAATTACCAGCAACGAGTTTGACTTTAGAAAAAGTTTCTAGGTGTTTCATCAGGCACAGTGGGCAAATGTACACACACTCACTCCTACTCACAACTCACTATTCCCTTCAACAGAGCCAGCTCTCCCAGTATAGACCCTGAAACCTGGCCAAGAAACAGGACCCTCAGGGAAAGCAGCAACGTCAGCTCCCTCACACACCCCCTTCAGGAGAAGGAACAGGTCACAGACCCCGGAACACCATTTCTGCCGCCCCTTAGGTCTGGAGGAACTGGGTTCTCACAGCCCCTCCCTCTACCATTTGTATTTCCTTTGAAATGCAAGTCGGGGGGAATGGATTAGCTCCCCCTCCTGAAACACCGCTCTGATGCCAGGAAGAGCAAGCTGGAATCAGCAAGGCAAGTTAAGCTTTCTGCCTGGAGCCGCGGGCTTAGTGGGGCCGATTACAACAGCAGGTGATGAGCCACGTTGCCACTGCTGCGGAGCCTGTGAAAATCCTGTTACTGGGCAAAGGCGTTTTAGCAACAGCTCCAAATTTCAAAGAATGATTGAGCTGGAACGTGGCAGGCAGGAGGCAACAGGGGACCAAAGTCATTTGACTTAAACTGAGAATCAGGACCAAGGGGACTGCGGGGGTAGAGAATTCCAGAGAGGGGCCCAGGTGTGCCACCCTCCTCCACTGCCCCCCAACAGATCCTCTCTCCCAGCGCACACCCTCCCTCCCGCCATCCTCCCCTCCCCTCCCCAGCCCATCCTTAAACAGAAGGAGCTTCCATCTGCCTTGAATCCTGTCTTCCTCAGCAATCTGTAAGCTCCTGGAGATCAGAGCGTGAGGTTTCTTCAGCCCCGCAGGGTTTAGCGCAGTGCTGGCTCATGTAAATGCTCGATAAATTTTGCCGAATGATCCGTTGGTTACGGCCTCAAAGCCACATCTTCCTTGCCTTGTTCTGCCTGATTTCTAGACTCCCGCCCCCCACCCCACCCCAAGAAAAACACACTCCCACTGAGTGCTTCTGGAAAAACCCATATCTTTTATGCAGCCACCCCTGGTTCTTTGGAAAAGTAGTGCCTGGCTAGCAGATCCAAATCTGACTACAGATGAGACACTCAGACGGAGGACAAGATTTTAAAAAACAACCCAGGAGAAGAATGAGCCTTGGGTATTTGCTTTGCCCTATTCAATGGGAAAGTGTAAAATCGCAAGATTTAGGGTCTATTCTAGGGTCCTGGAATCCAACATCGCCATCACCACCCTGGTCAACCGCCCCCTCATATTGGCCCTCATTTGCCTTTAATGGGAAGCAGCCTGATGCAGAAGAAAGAGTATTTGGGCTTGGATGCCATTAGGGATCTGAATTCAAATCCTAGTTTTTCAAGTCGCTTAAGCTTTCTGACTTTCTCTGGTAAACTACCCACCTCATAAGCCTTGTGTATACAGACAACATACATAAGGAACTTCTCCATGGTCAGCACACAGTAGAAATTAATCAAATAATAACAGCATCATAAATGTTAGAATCAAGGTTACCATACGCTAAACCTGAGCATTGCCCCTCATGACTAAGGAAACTCAGTTTACAGAGGGTGTGAGTCCTTGATCTGATGTGATCTCCACAACAGCCCTGTATGAAGTGAGTGATTATTATTCCCTTTGTACAGAGAGGAAACTGGGGCTCAGAGGACTAACTTGCCCAGGGTTGCCTGGCTGGGAAATACAAAGGCCGGAACTGGAACCCAGGTACTGAGGCCAGAGCCTGGAGCTGTTCCCCACACCAGGGTACCCCCCCAGACAGGAACAACTAATTGTAATCCAGGGTGCACATCCATTGCCTAGCAGACAAAAAAGATGGGGGCAAATCTTTCTCTCCTCTCTCCATCTCTCCCTCCCTCCCTTCCTTTCTTCCTTCCTTCATTCCTTCCTTCCTTCCACCCTTCCACCATGCAGTGATTAAACATTCACCATATGCTCAGCCCTCTAGTAGTGAGCATGGGGGATAAAAAGACGGGGACGAGACATCCTTGCTGAAGGCAGCTTACAGTCCAGCCGAGGAGATGAAATGACTATCACAGGAAGTAATCTCAGAGCAAGGGCCACATTCCCATGGGGGTGCGATGGCTCTCCAAGCAAAATGCACATGAGGAGTCAGAGGACATGCATACGTACAGCACTGCCATGAAGGAGGAGATCCCAGAATGAATGAAAACTAACAGGAGACAGATTTCCCAGGCAGGAGCTGCACAAAGACGAAAAGGGCGGCCCTGGAAGCTTAGTGAGGTCACCGTCTCCACAGGTGTTCAAGGAGTACCTAGGTGATTAATTTCAGACCCCCCGCCCCCCAGCCCCAAGATTCTCCAAATTAACAACAGTTCCTGTTAGAGTCCATCGTAAGAGAAGCAGGGAGATCCAGAAAGGTCCGCGCGCATCCTCTCCGGAGAAGCCGAAGCTTCCCCAAGCAGGGCGCAGATCAACTGCTCCCCAGCTGAACTTAGCGTGGCTTCAGCCTTCTCATCTCACATAAGCCATCCCCCCTCCAACTGCTTGTGCCTGGCTCCTCCAGGCCAAGATTTAGAGGACCCGTGGCGGCTGCCTCTCCCTCCAAGGGAAAACAAAGGAGAACGCACCCAAAGACCATCTGAAAATCCCTTGTTTGCTTTCCTCTTCCGAGTCACTGCAGAACACAGGCCGGTAGGGTCCCAGACAAACAGGAGACCAGACTCCACTTCCGCTCTGCCCTTTGCAAAGGCTCCTGTCCACCCTCCTCCCCCAGTGAGGCCCTGCTCTCACACAACAGGGGAAAGGACAGCCGGCCCTGAGGCACTCTGGGACAGCTGGCCACTTGTTCCTCCACCTGTCACTTTCCTAAGTGCCACCAAAATGAAGGAAACTCCAGGCTTCCTGCCCTGGGGATCCTCCTTGTCATTGGAAAGGCTTTCATCCCTAGGGTCCCAGAACTGGAAAAGGTGGCCCTTAGTGGTCATCTCCTCCAGCCTCCTCACTTACTGTCTACTGCAGATGACACCACACAGCAGTGTCAGACCTCCAGCGACTCCTTTTACAGACTCACCACTGACCACTGAGCTGCCTGGGCACAACTACATTGCTATTGTGGGAATTCTGTTAAATCTGAGCATCACCCCTCAGCCCTTAGGCAATACAGTTTATGGGGCCTGCACAGGCACATAACATCCCAAGATGTAGCAGAAAGAGGAGGTTTTGAAACCCACAAAAGCTGGATTCAAATCCTGGCTCCTGCAGTTGGCAGCTACCTGACTCTGAGCTGATGACATGCAGGCCCTCCCACCATGCATCCGTTTCCCTGTGGTTAAAACAGAGATGAGATTTGCCTGTGCTGAGTTTTCATGCAGCTTCAAGGATGCAAGGCATGTAGAGTCTTTAGCATTTAAGTAGCAGCCCACTTCTCCTCCCTCCCTGAGGCCCCTAGAAATGGAAATGCACTTTCTTCCTTTCTGCAAAGATCTGTCCCAGGATATGGTTCCTATTAGCCCCAGTCACCACTGCCAGTGATTCAGCCAGAAGCAGAGAGGGACATGGTGGGGAGGGGGAGGGAGATGGGGTTCCTTATCCTGAGAGCAAATTATCTCTAAGATAGAACCAAGCAAGGGCCAGCCAGCTTCACTCCCTCTGGCCTGAGCACCCCTGACAATTCCACCCTGGCACCACAGCTGGATGCACTGCAGAGAGGGAGGGCAGGGCACAGGCGTGGCAGATGTGCCTTCTGGCCCAGCTGAGGTAAGAGGAGCTGGCTGCTCGAATGTGGAGAGAGGCAACGTAGTGGGAATGGGAAGCATCTTCCAGGTGGGGTACCCAGGCCCCTTCCCAGGAGCAGTCAACTAGGCCGAACGCTCTGAGCCCCACTGAGGGGCTTCCCCCTTCCTTGTAAGACCAGATAAGGAGGACCAGGCTAATGGGGAATTGTAGAAATAAAGTGTGATAATTAACTTTACATGTCAACTTGACTGGGCCACCGGGTGCCAAGACATTTGGTCAAACATTATTCTGAATGTTTTTCTAAGGGTGTTTCTGGAGGAGATTAACATTGAATCAATAGACTGAGTAAAGCAGATTGTCCCCCCTCGTGTGGGTGGGCCTTGTCCAATCAGTTGAAGGCCTGGATAGAACAAAAAGGCAGACACTCCATGAGTAACAGAGAATTTCTCCTGCCTTTGAGTTAAGATACAGTAAGTCCCCTACATACAAACGAGTTCCATTCCTAGAGCACGTTCATAAGTCCAATTTGTTTGTAAGCCCAACAAAGTTAGCCTAGGTACTCAACTAACACAATCAGCTATATAGTACTGTACTGTAATAAGTTTATAATAATTTTCACACAAATAATTCATAAAAACAAAGAAACACAAAAAATAAAGAAAACATTTTTAATCTTACAGTACAGTACCTTGAAAAGTACAGTAGTACCAGCTACATCACTGATGCTTTTACACTTGCTTCTGGACATCCTGGTCTTGAAATAAAGATACTGTACTACTGTACTATATACAGTACTGTACAGTAAAGTACACAAAAGCACAACCCCTTGTAGAGGATGCATGCATGTACACCACACACGTGAACTAACTTACATGATTGGACATGTGAACACACGTTCCCATCTTTGAAAGTTCACAACTTGAAGGTTCATATGTAGGAGACTTACTGTATTGGCTTTTCGCTGCCTTTGGACTCAAACTAAAATATTGGCATGTCTTTCGTCTTGAGCCTTCAGACTGGAAATACACCATTGGTTCTCCAGCTTGCCCACTGACCCTGGAGATTTTAGGACTTGTTAGCCTCCATAATTGCATGAGCCAATTCCTTTTAATAAATCCCTTTCCACATATATGTATATATACATATATATGGAAATATATATTTCTGTATACAATACATATGGGATATGAATGTGAAACTATGTAAATACACATATATGGAAATACATATATGGAAATATATATGCACATATATATGAAAAAATATAAATATATATGGAAATATATACATATGTATACACACACACACACACACACACACACACACCTTCTATTAGTTCTGTTTCTCTGGAGAACCCTGACTAATACAGGAAGAATCCTACACATCTCTAGAGAACATCTAGAGAAGATGTTCTAACACTCTGAGCTGCCCACCCTGGATGTTTGAAAGCAGAGCCCCAACCGGCATCCACGCATTCAGTAGGGAGCTGAGTTTGACAGGTTCCAAAGACTCTTCTGTCTCTCAAAGTCTGTGATTTTAAGGCAGAGATGGGGAGGGCATCATGCAGCCACCCTTCTCCCCAGAAGCTGGCCAGGGCAGCTGCAACCAGAATGAAAGGGACATGAAATCTACGTCCCCTGTGAGCTTTTCCTTTGAGCCCCCAGCACCCCAATCCACTTAGATCACACGGTGAGCAAAGTGAGTTCTTCTAACTCCCAGCCCAGTGTTCTCCCTTCTCTGCGATGCTGAGAGGGGTGTGCAGATGCTAAGGAGGGAGGTGGAGGAGTAGCCCTGGAGAGATCCAGGGCTCATCAGGGGTGGGAGTCAAGGGGTGAGTGTGTGGTCATCTGGAGGGGATGGGAGAGGACCCCAAACACCCTGACCCAGGCCCCAGCTCTGAAACTCAGAATCACAGAATCACAGCATGGCCTGGGGGCCACCTGAGAATAGCCGAGGTCTGCCTTCTCTACCCCCAGAGGGAAATAATGGGAGAATGATAAAGATATAAGGGCTACTTAATCTAGAGAAGAAAATTCTGATCTTTGTGTACTTTAAAAACAGATTTAAAAGAAAACAGCATTGGGGCTTCCCTGGTGGCGCAGTGGTTGGGGGCCCGCCTGCCGATGCAGGGGACGCGGGTTCGTGCCCCGATTCGGGAGGATCCCACATGCCGTGGAGCCTGCGCGTCCGGAGCCTGTGCTCCGCAGCGGGAGAGGCCACAGCAGTGAGACGCCCACGTAACGCAAAAAAAAAAAGAAAACAGCATTTCTCTTGCTTGAAATGTTATGTTTTGGGGATAATCCTATTATGAGGAGAAAGTATGGGGAAAAGGTTTTCTCCGTGGCCGTGACAGCGAATTTGGAACAAAAGAGAATCTAATTCCCACTGGTCTCTCTTCTTACCCTTCTTCTCCATCTCCCCACTTCTCTGACCCTCCCCACATACCCCATCCCCAAATCTTCTTCAGATGTGCTCCCTCTTGCTCGCTGGCTGGCTTGGCCCAGATGTCCCCAAGGAGACCTGAAACGGCCACCCGGATGCTGTGCTTCCTCACCTCCTGCTGACCAGAAGCCGAGTCAGCCAGGGTGGCAGTGGGCGAGCTGACACAGAGGAACCTGCAGCTGTGAACAGAAGAACTGGCAACCATGAGGTGGGGCTGCTGAGCAGAACCTAGGGTGCCCTGGGTGTCCAGCATCAAAAAAGGGAGCTGATAAGGGGACTGTACTCACCCCTTGCCCCCAGAAAACCAGGCAGGCTCTGACAAGGAAGGGAAACTCTGTTGAGGAGCGATTAGTCTTCTCTGGAATAGACTTCACAGTGGCAGAGTGAGTTGAGTGGAGTCTGCGTGTTATAAGTTGAATTATGTCCCTTGGAAGTCCTGACCTACTCAGTACCACAGAATGTGGCTTTATTTGGCAATAGAGTCTTTACAGAGGTAATCAATTAAAATTAGGTTATTAGAGTGGGGCTTAATCCTATATGCCTGGGGACTGAATTGCATCCCCTCAAAATTCATATGTTTAAGCACCAACCTCCACTGTGAGTGTATTTGGAGATCAGGCCTGTGAGAAGGTAACTAAGATTAAATGAGGTCATCCTGGATAATAGAGTACTGAAAACTATAAATTATACATGGAAATTGTAGATTATACATTGGAATTAGTTTAAGCAAAGGCTGTGTAATTCTGAAGAGTTAGGTCAACTGTGGAGCAGGTTGTTGATAGAAGAAATGTTTACAGATTACAGGTAAATTGAACTCAAAGGAACCCAACAGAAAAATAAGACTGTCAAAGAAACTGTTGGAAGAAGAAAAAGAAAGTCCAAAATTTACAAATAAACTAAAACTTTCCTGAAAAAAAAAAAAGATTAAATGAGATCATAAAGGTGGGGCCCTAATCTGACAGGGATGGCGTCCTTATAAGAAGAGGAAGAGACACAAGAGCTCTCTCCTTCCCCCATGTGAAAACACAGTGAGAAGGAGGCCGTCTGCAAGCTGGGAAGAGGGCTCTCACCAGAAACCAAACCCTGCCAGGTCTAGATCTTGAACTTTCCAGCCTCCAGAACTGTGAGAAAATTCCTATCTATTGTTTAAGTCATACCATGGGTGATATTTTGTAACAGCAGGCTGAGCTGGCCAATACAACTAGTGTCCTTATAAAAAAGGGAAACTTGGACACAGAGACACCCACAGAGGTAAGATGATACAAAGAGACACAAGGAGAAGACGGCCGTCTACAAGCCAAGCAGAGAGGCCTGGAACAGGTCCTCCCTCACAGCTCTCAGAAGGAACCAACCCCACCAACACCTTGATTTTGGACTTTCAGCCTCCAGAACCCTGAGACAGTACATTTCTGTTGTTTAAGCCACCCAGTCTGTGGCACTTTGTCACAGCAGCCCGAGCAGACAAACACACTAGGCTAGACAGATAACCACAGGCCTGAGTCTGGGAAGATCAAGTTTGCCCTCCATGCAGCCCTCTGCTCCAGAACCTCCCCTCAGCCTGGAAGGGAAACCAATTATCAGACCCTGAAGTCCTTCTTTCCTATTGACTGCGTCCTGGGCCCCTAGAGTTCCAACTTTCCATCACATTTAGGGGGTGAACTCCACACAAAACCCTATTTTGCTTTGCAAGAAGGAATCATTTTTCATCAGGCAACAGTGACGCGCAGAGAGAAATCCGTGGAGACAGAGCAGGCGTGGTGCCAGTGGGAAGGCTAGTTGCCAAAGCCCAGCTCCCTGCTTTAATTCCATAGCTCATGGGGGAGGGCATCTCTGCCCCGCCGAAGGGTAGGAGAAAGACGGGGTACTTTATCAGCAGAAGCAGATGCCCTCCCAGAGGCCTGGCTGGTGCCCTTCTCTAGCTGGGGTGACCCTGGCATGATATTAAGCTGGATTGGAAGGAACTAGAGGCAAAGGCAAGCAGAGGCAAAGGAAAGGGGTGCACTTCAGAGAGGAAAGGTGGTGGCCTGACACCGACAGACAAGTTGATTACGGCCCCGTTTCATCACCCGCTCCCGCAGCACACGGGCAAGGAGTCCCTGCCATGCGGTTACAAAGAGATGAGAGACAGGGCACGGAAGGGATCTGGTGGGCACCCAAAGAAGGTTGGCATGAGAACAAGGGACAGAGACAGGAGGGAAACACAGACACACGAAGCTGCCTCCAAAGCCTGCCAAGAGGCTTCAGAAAGCACATCAGTCCAACTTTTCAGTCTTGTCCAGACTGCACTACCAGCCCCTTGGGGATTCTCTCATCAGTAGAAATTAGTGACAGCCGGGCAGTCTGTAGCCCCTGCCATCTGCCCCTGCCCGGCTGAAATGCTCCTCTAGGCGGCCCTGAATGTAGTCAGTGTGAGAACAGGAGACGGGGGCCCATTCCCCAGAGCGGGGAGGGAGGGAAATGAAGGGACCACAGCACATATGCATTCCCAGATCAGAGAATGAAAGCCCTAAACCAGCACGTTGATTCAGGACCCTGGCAGGCAAGCAAATCTGCAGAGGAGAAGGTGCAAGAGCAGCTTGACAAAACAATTCGAACCCAAAGAGAATTGCCTAGAAAACAGTCACTTCCCACAACAGGCCCTCTTAAGAGAGCTTTGAATTCTCAGTGACGGATCCAGAAAATAGACCAATGTCTCAGCCAGCAGTGGCAGCAGCCCATGTTTTCCCAAGTCAGGCGTGTCAAGTTCAGTTCCGCCGAGTGCACTAAAGAATGTGAAGCTTAGCGTGGTATTTCCAGTCGCTGTAGAAGGAAGATGAACTTTGGAGCAGACAGAGCTGGTTTGGATCCTAGCTCCACCTCTTACTAGCTGGGTGGCATGGACGAGTTCCATGAATCTCTGAACTGGTTTTCTGTATTTTTAAAATAGGAGTAAGAGCATCTACCTCATGGGTTTGGTGAGTGGATTAAACGAGATTATATAAAGAGTTGGGCAGACAGTAAATGCTCAGTAAATATTCTCATCGCCCCCACCCCTCTTTCGTACCTAATACATCAACCTCCTAGGTTAGACTCACGGGGAAAGTTTCCCAGGCTCTGTTTGAAATTCTCCAATGATGGAAAACTCACCCCTTGGGCAAAGAGGGCCCTTCCATTTGGACAGCTCTCATGGTCAGAATGCAATTTTGCTAATAATAAGGTAAATCAAAATCAGCCTGGCAGTAATGTCTCATTGGTCCTTATTTGGTCCTGCACCCCATCAGAAATGAGACATAAAAAGAGAAGGAATATGTTCTCCTCCTCCTGTAATAACAGTTCCTGTCATCATCTGTACCTTATCCATTCATCCATCACTTCATCCATTTACTCAAGTCACGGAGGCAGGACACAAAGGCACTAGTCCTGAATTTACTCTGAACTACCAGCTGGCCAGTATCCCAGAGTAGCTTTGTAAACTTTTTTTTTTTCCTCCAGAGGAAGTACGAAAGGATGGAAAGGAAAAAACTGGCTTTGGGAATACCTCTGGATGGGGAGTCATGTCCTCAGGGCCTCCAGAGAATCTGAAGATGGTGGCAGAGGAAGCAAGGTGATCCTAATTCCTAGTTCCCAATAGGACCTAAATCCTCTGTCCAAGGTTGGAAACCACTCTTTAGTTTGAGATGAGCCAGCTCAGTCTTATTTGCAACGCTGTCCCCAAAGCCTCCACAGGAAGTATAATATCACCATAAAGAATCGTTACCTTCCCATGTGCCTATTTCTCTCTCTTTAAAACAATAGTCTGAGTTTGTGGTGAGCAAGCCTCCCTCTCCATCCCCCTCCTTTACCTGATATTATTTTGGTCCCCGGTAATTACATTAGGTACAGAAAGAGACTTTATGGTGCTAATAATTATACATGCTTACAAAACAGATGGGTCTGGGGATCTGGAGGGGGAACGTTTATGGACTCGGAAATGAGACATTTTGTTGTAGGAAATGGATAGTTATTTCCAGGTTTTATTGCTGTATTTTGTAGGACTCTTCTTAAATCTTGTGGATAATACTTTGCCTGTATTACCTTCCGTGCATTTTATAAGACAGCTCATTGGTCCCAGGTGTGCTGGGAAAATGACATTAAATACCTGGAGAAGGAGGGGAAGTCTGAAACAACAGGGGACCGGTCGATGCCACTGGGAGGAGGAAGCTTACAAACTGGGGATGGGAATCCCACAGAATATCTGAATCAGAAGGAACCTTAGAAATCATCTAGTCAAGCAGTTCTCAAATTGGGCTCCCCAGACCAGCAGTATAATCATGGTCCAGGAACCTCTTAGAAACGCAAATTCTCAGGCCCTACACAGAAACTCAGGGTGGCACCCGGGAACCAGCCTTTTGTTCCAGGTGATCCTGATGATGGGTAAAATTTAAGTCACTGGTCTGCTTCAATCCTCTCACGTTAAAAATGAGTAATCTATATAAAATAGATAAACAACACGGACCTACTGTATAGCACAGGGAACTATATTCAATATCTTGTAATAATGTATATGGAAAAGAATCTGAAAAAGAATATATATATATGTATATATATGTACGTATAACTGAATCACTTTGCTGTACACCTGAAACTAACACAACACTATACATCAACTATACTTCTTTAAAAAAGAAAGAAGAGTAAACTAAGGCCCAAAGGGACTAAGTGATTTCCCCCAACTCCCCCAGCCAGTTAATGGAGAGTCAGCACTAGAACATCCAATCCACCACACTCTCCCTAAAACACCATGTGGTCCCCCTAAGAACTAGGCACGCGATGTAGCTGACTTGCTTCTCAAACACTGGTGTATGTAGAAATCACATGAGGATCTTGCTAAAATGCATATTTGGATTTAGTAGTTCTGGGGTGCTGCCCGCGCTTCTGCATTTCCAACAAGGCCCTGGGTGACGGGATGCAGTTCACTCCTTGAACAGCACCATGCTGGCATACACTAGTTGTGGGATTCTGGGAAAGTCACCGCCCCCCACCTCCCCTTTCCCCATCCGGGCAGCAGGAGCCACTGAGAAGGGGCACTAGTTCTTCGCGTCCCTCTTCTGAGACAATCTGAGAAGCAGTGCCTTTGCATCTCTCTGCTCACCCCCTCTCGTTCTCCCTGGAGCTTTGGTCAGTGGGCCACTACCCGGCCGGTCCTTTGCTGTCTCTGACCTGTAGACTTCTCCCCTCTGCAGGCTGCCATACTATCTTGGGGGAGAGCCAGTCTTCTCCCATTTTCTCCAAAATTCAACATGATACACAGATAATGGGATCCAGGAAAAATGAAATATATCTCCCTTTCTTTCAAGGAACTCCTGTGTAAAAATCCCAGAACCCTTTCTTGGTCTTTCTGGCTCCTATTTCTCTTTGCTCATCAGCAGTGAGTTCCTTATTCTATCCCTCTGGCTGCCACAAAAGTCATTTATTTATTCACTCAACAAGCACTTTCTGAGTGCTTTTTAAGTGAAAGCACCAGCGTAGACATTAGATAAATGGGCTTCATCTGTTCCTTATCTTCTTTCCCCATCATTTGTAGCTTAAAGAAAATGAGGTCCCAAGCTAAAACTCCCACAAGGACCCCTTGTCAGACACATTTACTGAATTTTTTCTCACTCCCTTTGGCTCACCTTTGCCCTGTCCAACCAGGTAGACGTGCCTCATTCTCCTAATTGGGAACACCCCGTCTCCAGCCCCCAAGCACACCACTTTGTTAGCTGCCAGCAGGCCTGGCTCTGCCTTTTTCATATCCCATCTCTCTAGGAATCTCATTCCCTCCCCGCTAGTCCCTCTTGCAGACAAACATTGATAATGAATAAATCTCTTTCAGGGAAGGGAATGGGCTGGTGTGTCCATGGGAATGGCCCTGCAGACACAGGCAGGATGGATGGCTGGTGGGGAGCATTGCCTTTGGCTCTAATTAACGTATTGTTCTCTGGGCTCCGGCAGGATTATGGATGAGCTCCACAAAGAGGCCCATTTAACCTGAGCATCCTGCTTCAAATCTATTACTTTCTCCACTGGCTTCAGCCTACAGTTTGGCCTGGTGTGGAGGGGCTGAGTGTGGTCAGAAAGCCAAAAGAGCTCAATTTGAGATGTTCCCCAAACGCACACACCCAGCTCGCTTCTACCTGACAGGTCAGCCTGTTGGAGGACTGGTCTTATCCCCTCCCCGACTAGTGGGCAAAGAAACACAACCCAAAGTGCCCCAAGTCTCTGATTTGAGGTCCCAGCCATAAACTCTTGCAGATAAACCCAAGGAGGTTACCAGCCCACCAAGATGTGGGAGCTGCCCCATGATCCCTGGCTGGTGGAAAACAGTCCAAAAAACTTTAATGAGGCTCCTAAGCTAAGTTTTCATTTGCATATCCCTGAAAGTCTTTGCTATCTTTTGACTATTTTTTTCACTCAAAAACTATTGTCCAAGGGCTGTTGTATCCAAGGGGACAAATTGTACAAGACTTAGCTCTCACTCCGAGGAGGCTGGCAATCTACTGAAGAAAATAAGAAACATTCTCAGAAGACCAAGGCACCAAGGGTACCTCCTCTCCAAACATTGCCTGAGGGCACAAATGCGATGATGTAAGAGTGAAGATTATATGGGGTGATTAAGGGAGGTATATTGGAAGTGACAACACGTAGGCCGGCAATGAAGGCCACCCAGAGAAGGGGATTCAGGGAGAGGAAAAGGGCAGCATCGCAGAAGAATTTGAGATATTTAGGGTAGTCAAGGGTGCTCCATCTGGACCAGTAATCTAGGGGCAGAGTATAAAGAAATATGAGGGCTGACTAAGGAGTTTGGACTTTATGATAGTCGTGAAAGTTGCTGAGTAGAAAAGAGACATGATGAAATGTGTGTGTGATTAAGAAAGTTACTCTGTCAGGGATGGGCAGGAAGGATTTGAAGAGAAACTATGTGGCGTTGCGGAAACCAATTGGGAGCCTTGACATCCTCGTAGGGTCTGGAATGAGGGTGGTGGCTACAATTTCCAACTTGCAAGGAAGGGAGCCTGGTCATACTGAGCCCCAGAAACTCTACATGAGATGCTCAAAGTCACACAGTTAACTATGGATGGATTTCCATATGAATGTCTTTTGACTCCTAACCCAGGATATTTTGCTGAAGATCATATAATGAGAATTCAAATCCCAGTGCCTCTAATATCTCCAGGTAAACAGTTATCAACTAAACTAAGCTACAATGGCCTAGGCTCTCACATTTTTCCAGATGCTTCCCAGAGCAGAAAGGCAGCAAGAACTCTGCCCACTCCTGACACCATTTGCATCCTACATAAGCTTCACCAGGGTGTCTGCTCTACAGGATAAAGAAGGCTGATGCTTCACCCACCTAACCTCAAATCTCATGTCTAGGGGGAGCCATGGCAGCAAGGGAGGAAGATGGGAGACCAGGACCAGAAAGCCTGAGGCTCACGTTCTCACTCTCCTACAAACTCAGAGAGGCTCCTTAATCTCTCTGAGCTGCAATGTGCTCAGTTAGAAGCTAGGGTTATACTACATATCTTATGGGGTGGTGATGAGGGTTAAATGAGATCTCATGCATAATAGAACAGATAGTATTGTCATTATCATTATATTCTTATAAATGTAAGGACTTCTAGACCTAGAACAAGGACCAAGGAACAGTGCTCTGTTACTAAAGCTTAATGCTTCAAAGTAAAGTACTGGAAGGAACAAGCACAGTTCTGGAATCAGGAGACCTATGTCAAAAAACTGATTCCACCAGGATTAGCTGTGTGATTCTGGTGTGATGAAGACTGGCAGGGCTCACCAATATCTACATTCTCCTCTTCTTCCTGGATGCCCAGCTGGACTACGTTCGCCAGCCTTCCTGTCATTAGACGTAGCCATGGGATCGTGTTCTAGCCTACGGAGTGTGAGCAGAGGTGATGCCTGCCATCTCCAGGCATGGCCCATAAAAAGCATTCCATATGAACCCTTCCTGGCTTTTCCATACACCTGCTAAATCAAGACACTCCAAATACCTGGAGGACACCAGAGCCACAAGACAGAAGGAATCTGGGTCCCAATAATACTTCATCAAACAGAGCATCCCTGCCAACTCTCATTGAAGAGGGACATGTCTTTGAAACTCTGATTGAACTAATCCACGGAGATTTGGGGGCTGTTTGTCACAGCAATGAGCTTAGCCTGACTAGTGCACTATCCTAATCTCTCCTGGAGAAAAGATTCAATAACTTTCCCTACATCCCCATGTCCCCACTTCCCTACCCCAAACACATCCATACAGAGATTTCTTATCTCTGCTGAGTGGACCCAGGGCAGGTGCCAGACTGGAGCTTCTACTGAAACCATTGCATCCCCAGGCTGGGGGAAGCCAGGCCCCCTTCATTCCCCTTTGCAGCAAAGAAGATGCAACGTGCCATCATCCCCTGTGTGGTGTGTTTATTGCAAAGATTGATAGGGATATAGACCATCAAGTCCCCCACCTCTTCAGGGCAGGATGTAGAAGTTGGGAATGGACATGGGTCACTGGAAAGGTCACTGGTATACCTCTAAAATGTAGGCAAAGTGCATGTGCATCTGTCTCCGTGTGCGTGTGTCTGTTTGAGAGGAAATTGTGTATGCATCCATGCAAGTTTGTTTTGAGGGCTGCACACACATGAGTTTGTGTGTTTCTTCAGGGTGTGCGTGTGTTTGTCTGAGAGGTGTGTGTATATCTGTGTGGATGTGTTTGAGGCATATACACATGTGTATTTGAGGGGTGCACATGTGTGTTTGTTTCAGGGTTGGGTGCATGTGTGCAGTATGGGTGTATCTGCAGTGTTCGCACATGTGCAGATGTCCATGTGTGCACATACAGAAGTGCGTGTGTCCCGGGGTGGGAGGTGGCAGAAGAGGAGAAGCTGAGGGACCACCATTAGGTAAGCCCTCCCAGCCTCATTCTGCTGGAGAATCAACTGGAACTACAGGGAATGTAATTGTTAGGAAACGTCTTCATCTCCCCTTCCTAAACCTTTTCCCTGGACGTTCTTTTTTTTGGCTGTGCCACGTGTCTTACAAGATCTTAGTTCCCTGACCAGGGATTGAACACAGGTCACAGCAGTGAAAGCGCCGAGTCCTAACCACTGGACCACCAGGGAATTCCCTTTCCTGGACATCTTAGAAGGGAAATCTTTTTCCCTCCACACCCTGAAAGAGGCAGAATCATCTGTTGATACGTCTGCTCTTTCCTGCATTTATTAAATACCTGTTCTACTCTCTGCACCCAGGCCTGGGTTGGGCTCTAGGCTCCAGGACCCTGGGCCCCTCACCCTGTCCAGGCCTGCTTTCCAGCCCTGGTCGAGGGAACAGTGTGCGAGAGAATTCTTTTAGGAACAAAGAAGGCCAGATTGGTGCAGAGAGGGGGAGGGAGGAGGTCTGCAGCCCTTCTGGGAAGGGAGGGGACAGAGTCAAGGGTGGCAGAGCCTAGATTGGGGAGAACTGCAGGGGAGGCTCTCAATTCTCAGCCCCGCGGGGCACCAGGGAGAAGCAGCTCCCAGCACGGCCGGCTGTCGGGTTAGGAACAAGCCCCTGACACAAGGGGTTTGCACAGGCGCACAAATGAAAGAAAATCAGAGGAGATGAAACCATACAAACTTCGGGTAATAGAAAGAGAGGAAAGAGATGTGCGTGTGGTCTGGGTCTCGGCTCAGAAAGGTCGATTCCAAGAAGATGCTGCCCAACTTTATATTACTTTTCAGAAAGCCAGTGAGCTGAAAAATAACTCTCACCTTTTTTCTTTACATGATTATTTGTTTCTTTGGAGTTTCTTCTTCACATTGTTTTGTGCATCTCAGTGGTTCCTATCTCCCAGTCTGATTTCATTTGGAGATTTGGCCCGGAGCCTGGAGGGAAAGATGGTCCTTCTTCCTAAGAATGCGTTTATTTCAAATTCTCAGCAGCTCCTCTTGGGGGTGGGGGGAGATGGGGTGAGGGCAGACCTGCTCCCCTGGTTCACAGATGCTTGCGTGTTGCTCACGGGCAGATACACGTGTGCATACGTGTGTGTGCTTGAGGAAGCATGAGGGTTAGTGAAGGGGTCCACGCATGAGTCTGCATGCATGCAGGGATGCACATGCAGGGGTGTACGTGTGCCAGTGCACATGGGGCCCAGAGCTCCATCCAGGTGGGAGGAACCTGTGGGGATGGGTTTTTCCCTTTCACTTGACTCTGAGGTGGCAGTGACTGGCTCCCTCACCTTTCGCCAAGCTTGGCAAGGCGCAGATGTTTGAACCAGGGAAAATGTCAGCCCCCAGGAGGAGGCCAGCTCTAACTTAAAGCGAGCCCCTAGGAAGCGTGGCAGTGCCTTCTGGATGTTGTGCTTTGGATCCATTTGCATTTGCTCTTTCCAGTAACTAAGAACTGGTGGGTGGGTGTGAAGGAAGTAGGGACTCTGCCTCAGTACCCACTGCTCACCTCCCACCCCCAGCTTCGCCAGGCTCCTGCTGAGGCTGTGACACCAAAGAGAGCGACAGAGAAGCAAGAGCAAATGCCCTAACAAGCCCTGGCTTCTCTTCCACTCCCATGGCAACCTGGAAGGATTCTGCTGGCCTGAAGAGCTGACTCCTGGGTTTCAGGGGGGGGACCTCAGCGCAGAGGCTGGGTGCTCTGGCGTTTGTCCAGCCCTCGGGCAGGCACATCCGGAAACAGCCACTGGTGTTTAGACTGTATGCTTCGGGTGGAGGTGGGGCCTCTGAGTTTTGCTGGAGCCAAAAAAGCAAAGGATACAAGTGTCCTTCCCTCCTTCATAACCAGCAGGAGCCTTCACCAAGCCCCGGAGGTAGGGGCTCAGCGTGATGCCCTCCCCGCCCCAGGAAGAGTCCGAGGGGCTGAGGAGAAGGCATGGCACTCCCAGGGCCCCATCACCCCTGGGGCCCTGGCTTGTTCGGGCCACCCCAGCATTTAGGAGATGAGGAGACTTGGCCTCAAAGAGGCTAAGGTACTTACGCAGGGGACACAGCCAGGAAGCCGAGGAGCTGAGTTCCCTCTCGTCACACAGGCACGTGGCATGTGGGCTCACTCCCGGACAGGTACTGGGAGGAGACAGAGCCCGGAGGGAAAAGAAGGAATGCTTTAAGCTTGAGTGCCACCAGGTTACCAGCAGACCGAGGCCCCGCCCCGGGTAAGCCCAGCGCCCTGAGAAACGGGACCTTCGTGGGACTGTGGGGTCACTGGAGTCTAGGCCTCTGGAGGGCCCACAGAGCTGCTTTTCAGGTTACTACAGGATTATTATTGTCCATCCATACCCACTGAGAACTAAGAGAGGCAGTGGGGTGCAGTAAGAAGATTCCGTGCGACCACATCCAAGTCACTTAAACTCTCAGCATCTCAGAAATGATGATGAGGATGGATGCCTGACTCACAGCGTTGGTGTGAAGTCTGAATAGACCAATAGGTATGGAAAGACCTCCTGCGTTGCTTGGCACGTGGCGGTGTTCAGATTGAGTCCGTTTCCTTCCGCTTCAATGGGCCAGAGTCACTTGAAAAGCTTCCCCAGGTGCCCATAGGAGGGCTCAGCTCACAGTCACCCCTCTGCTGAGCCCTTGTAAACACTGCCCCCTCCACCACCTCCACCGTGGGAAGCTGGGGTGTGGCACCCGTGGAGATGATCCCCTAACCTAACGTGGGTCCCTGTTCCCCACATTCCCGTGCAGAGTCTGTTAGGCTACAGGGTGGGATGACTTCCACCCTCCCTCTCCTCCTTGTTCAGGATCAGGAGAAACGGACTGGCTACAGCAGAAAGGTTCTGGTGTGCCCTAGAGAAGACCTTAGAGAGAGGACAGCCTAGGAACCCCAGCTTTTCCTTTGCACCCTAGGCCTCCAATTCACTGAATGTGAGTTTCCCCTTTGGCAGAAATCCCCAACATTTGTGGATAATAATAACTGACATTTTTAAGCCCTTTGCAGTTGAAAAGCATCTTTGCAGCATAGCAGGATGATAAGAAGTGTGGGCTTGGGAGACAGAGGACCTGGGCTAGTACTTACTGCTAGGTTCTGTGTAAAGTAGAAGCAATGATACCAACCCAGAGGGATGTTGGGGGAGGAAATGAGTAACAGATGAGTTCAAGTGACCCAGTAGCCTAATTAGCCTAAAATGAACCGAACAGCTCTAGCTGTGTGACCTTGTGCAAATTGCTTAAACCCTATGTGTCTCAGTTTCCTTATCTGCAAAATGAGGCTAATAACAGGATCCACCTCGTAGGGTTAAATGAGTATTAAGTGAGGATTAATGCAGGATTAAGTGAGTTAATAACATACTTAGAATAGTACCTGCCACATGATGAGTGCTCTGTGAATGATCATTGTAATCCTTACTACATTTATTTTGCCATCACGATTGCCCTTGGAAGTCAGGAGTAGTGTTAGTCCATTTCATAGATGAGAAAACTGAGGGCAGAAGGGCAAGATCACTGGCCCAAGACTTGAACTTCAGGCTTTCTGGTGCCAAGTGAGACTTCCTTGCACTCCTCTGCCCCCAGCAGCTTCGGTGGCTTTTCAGCTATGGGGAGGCCGTCCAGGAAGACTCTGGTGTCCCTCAGTGTCCTCTCAGCCAGCCAAGACAGCCTCTCCCTCCTGCTTCCTGATGGAGCCGCCACCCTTCAGAAGCTGGGTGGCTGGCTCAGGCTTTCCCTCAGGGAGATGGGACATCTGCTTTCTCCCCAAAGGAACAGCCTCAGGAGAAAGAGGCCATCAGCCTGGCATGGGATGGCTCCTGCCCTGGGTTTTCCAAAAACTCTGCTATCAGCAGGTCTCCTCCTTTGGTCTCTGTGGCTCTATGTCAGAGACTGTGGAGTCACAGCTGTCACCGTGTGTGTGCGTGTGTGTGTGTGTGTGTGTGTGTTGGGTGGGGAGGTGGGAAGCAGGGGCGGGGGGCTCTCTCCCCAATCCACCCCCAGGCACTCAGCTGTAACCGGAGCCTCGTGGAGGGTCTAAATGAGGTCTCTGTGGCTCTATGTCAGAGACTGTGGAGTCACAGCTGTCACCGTGTGTGTGCGTGTGTGTGTGTGTGTGTGTGTGTGTGTTGGGTGGGGAGGTGGGAAGCAGGGGCGGGGGGCTCTCTCCCCAATCCACCCCCAGGCACTCAGCTGTAACCGGAGCCTCGTGGAGGGTCTAAATGACACGGTGCCCTTCAGAGGCGCCGCCTGACCAGTCTGGGTCCCCTTCCCGAGCCCCCGCACAGGCCCCCCCAACACACATGCGTGCGCGAGCACACAGCCCTACACAGAGGAGACGATCAAGTGCAGAGAATCTTCCTGTGCTGCTTTATATGGCAAATAATCGAGCCGTACCCTTGTGGTCTCGGTGAGGAGGTTCATCCATATTCATGCCTCGCGTTTCCTGTGGAAACGAACACGCGACATTCCAGCACGACGACGGCGGGAGCAAGAAATCTGAAGCACTAATTCAGTCTCTCCACTCCCCAGCCCGGCTCCAGCGCCGGGGAGAGCAGATTTAGCTGGTGTCTAACCAGCCAGGAGGCAGCGTGCTCGGCGAGGAAGACTTGTCCCTCCGCGTCCATCCAGCTCTCCCTTTCTCTGGCTTCATCTCCTTCTGCCTTTCTTTCCTCTCCTCTCCCACCTTCTTGTCTTCTTTCCTGCGTCTCCTCTCCTTCCCTCTCCTTCCCCATCACCTCCCCTCCGTACTTCCCCTCCCCCCGCACCTCCCCCAGCCTTTCCCCTCCTCCTCGCTCCATCCACCTGTCCCTGCCTTCAAAGCCTCCTGCCCCCTCCCTGCCAAAGTTACCTTCTGGGCGTGGAGTTTCACTTTCCTTATCTAGTTCTGATGGGAGGCTGGGGGGCCTCGGTGCTGGGAAGCAGGTTGGGAGCGTGTCTATGAATACCAAGCATGTTAATAGGTTAAAGTAAATCTAAAGTAACATTTGAAAGCAGAGAGATGAAAGCAGATCACAGGCCAAAGATCAAACAATCTAGAGCCACTTCTAAGCCTTTTACAGCTGGAGATTATTAGCATTTGAAAGTGAGGAGCATTAGAGGGAGAGAGGGGAAAAAAGTGGGAAGGAATTTTTGTTGTGGAGATAAAAACTGAAATAAATGACAGTGGAAAGGGAGAACTAGAGAGAGGCTGACTTATTTAAAAAACCACATTAAGACAGTGGGGGAGGGGGGACACCTCTGGCTGTATATTTAGCTCATCGGCCAGCATCTGGGCTCCGATGCTGATGTACGCCACCCTCCCTGGTCTTCCTCTTCCCTCCTTCCTCCCTCCCTGGGCTTCTAGGGGAGGAAAGAGGTTTCAAGTCCTCCTTGGCACTCCCTTCCCTCCAGCTGTGAAGACAGCACCTCTGTTCTGGGAGGGGAGGATGGTAAGGGGAGAATGGGACAAGTAGTGGGACTGGAGCCAGGCACCCCAGGACGCCCAGCCACACTCCCTCTAAGGGGTATCCAGCCAGTCCTTATAATGCTAGAACATCTGAGTCAGTGGAACCAAGAGATCATCCACCTTTGATTCTTTTTTTCTCCATCCCAACCACAACTGATAATCCCGTAATCCAATCCAGCCTTTCTGTTTTCCAGAGAAGACTGAGGATCCCCACATCCAGGGCACTGAACCTTGTTACATAAGAGAATATAGAAAACCTTCCATCCTTCATACTTTTAATTCAGTCAGTATCTGTTTTCTAGGAACAACATTAGTTATGAACCTCGTTATGAGTTAGGCACTCTGCTAGGAAAAGTATTGAATAAAACAGGCATAATCCATATCTATAGTATCTTAAATGGAGGGGGATTTATTAATTAAACAGACTTCAGGCTAAAGATGGGGGATTGATAACAATCGTTTGTCACTGTTCTCTCCCCAAATCACCTTAAAGTGAGACTCAAGTCACTAAAAATCCTGCAGGAAAAAGAAAGTGGAAGAGGTGACAACAGCACAGGAGAAATGTTATCAAATTTGGGGGAGAGAGAAAGTAAATGGAAGAGTGACACCTGACTTAAGAGAATGGAGGAGGCTTAAGTGGCCCAGACTGTGGAGGGAAGTGTCATGAGAAAGGAGTCATGGCCCCTGGGTACCTCAGGAAAGCCTGAGGAATCAGCGCATCAACATGGCAGAAGGTAGGATGGGGCAGGGGGCTAACACAGGGGCACCAGTTAGACCTTCATGGCCCCTCACCTGGCCTGTGCAGCCAAACAAGCATCCTTATCCCAAACTAGGGGAGGGAGAGGGCGGGTGAGGGGGAAGCCAGCTCCTGAAGAAATTGAACCAGAGAGCACAGGGACACCACACACACCGACAGATGGGGGCAAAAAAGTAGTATAAAACAGGAAGATTAAGTTAAATTCTGCATATTGAACAGGGACAACCTCAGCCTCCTTCCCAACTGAGATTTCTTAATGGTAGCAGCCAAGATATCACTCAACTCCCATCCCTCACCCCCAACCCAGACTGGAGGCAGGAGAATTTTCCTCTGGAAAAACTGAATGACCCAAGTTTGTAGGGGGCCAACAGAATTTTGTGGGTCTTCCAAAAAAAAAAAAAAAGCCAGCTCCTTGTCTATTCACCCTACAGTGAAACCCACCAACCAACAGGGACCCACCCATACTCAAACAACTGCCAATCATGTTTTTTTTTAAATGATTCACACTCTTAAGTACGGGCAACTAAGGAGCACCTTAATGGCCTCCGCCATTAAGACTAGATAAGCAAATAGGAAGAAAATAAGGAACTCAAAAGAAACAGAGACAAGGTTGTGAATTTTTTTAAAAAGTTCAAAAATATATATGATTAATATTCTCAGAGAGATGAAAGTAGATATTTTACCTGAAATAAGAGCAGGAGAAAAAAAGAAAGAAGGAAAGAAGGAAAGAAGGAAAGAAAGAAAGAAAGAAAGAAAGAAAGAAAGAAAGAAAGAAAGAGGATAAGAAAGAAAGAAAGAAAGAAAGAAAGAAAGAAAGGAAGGAAGAAGGGAGGGAGAGAAGGAAGGAAGGGGGAAAGGGGGAGGGAGGAAGCGTGATATAGACTGCCATATATAAAATCAAAGCACAAGGAAGAGCTCTTGGCTATTAAAAGTGATGGCAAAAATTCAAAATTCAATAAAAGTTCTGAAAGATAAAATAGAAGAAATTTCCCCAAAAGTGGAACAGAAAGAGAGAGAGTAAGAGAAATACAGATAATGGGAGAGAAGGATCAGCTCAGGAGGTCCAGCATTTGACCACTGGGCATTCTAGACAGGTTCCAAGAAAATGGAGGGGAAAATTATCAAAAAAATAATAGAAGAAAATTTCCCAGAACTGAGCAATGTTGGTTTTCAGATTGAGGTTTCACTAAAGGCCTAAAATATAATATAATGTCATTATGTTTCAGACACCAGAAATGAGAGGCTCCAAAATGCTTCCAGAAAGGGAGCAGCAGGGGAGTCACCATCAATGGATTAGAGGACAGTCTCCTGGGGAAAAAATTAAGTTATAGATTATTGATACACTTGCTCATGTGACAAATAATACTGATAGATGGTCTCCCATTCTGTTGAATCATAAAAAAAAAAAATTATGAGAAGACCATAGAAAAGAAAGCAAACCAAAAATGAGGAAAAGCATAAAGTTGCCCAAGAAAGGAAACAGAACCATCGTAGAGTCTTGTCTCAGGAGTGGACATGTTTTACTTCTTGTTGTGGAAGAAGAGAATATAGATTTAATTTTCAAAATGTGATATAAGTATATTATGGGGAGGCAAAGCTATGAGCTAAGACTCATGCCATAATAGGAAGTCATTAGACAAGATCAAAAAATTGTTTTGTCAAAAAAATAGAGTTAAAAAAAGGAAAAGAAAAAGCAGTAGCTGCCTGCCTTATGTGGGCAGCCATCCTCCGTATTTACTGCGAGGGTGCCTGAGGGAATTCCCCAAGGGGACTGTAAAGTTCTGATTTTAGGTGGCAGTTTGGTTACAGAGTCACATGCATAGCTCTGACCTCATGGATCTGTGCACTGAAGATCTGCACATTTCACTGCCTGTAAAATTTATCTCAAAAGGAAGGAGAAAAGAACCACAGGCAAATATTGAATTCTAATGATATGTATGGTGAAGTGTTTAGGGATGACTAAAGTGTACTCCTATCTGCAACTGACTTGGAAATGTACCAAAAGATAAGAGGGAGTGACAGATGGATAGAAGGATGGAAAATTACAAAGTTATGTGTTAGAGCAATGATCACAAAATATTAATTGTAGAATTAGATGGTGGATTTATGGATGTCTGCTGTAAATCCAACTTTTTTATAAGTTTGAACATTTTTGTAATAAGATGTTAAGAAAAAAGGTGGAAGTGTGAATATGTTGCTTAGATGAAGAGATCTAAACACCAGGAGAAACAGCCCAGAGTTGAAAGTGGTTGACTCTGGAGGGTGGAAAGGGCCTGGTGCCTTTCCTGCAAAACCTCTTGACGTTATTTGATTTTAAAATTTTGTGTGTCTATCGCTTTGGTTAAAAAGTAATTTACAAAGGAAAGGAAGGACATATTAAGTGATAAGTATTTTTAAGATAAGTACTTACACAAAAGTAAACAATTTCATAATTTGGGAGGGGCCATGAAAGACAAGAACAGGGTGCGTTGGCAGTGAGAGGGGAGGATGCTGGGGAGGTGGACAGTCACAAAGGCCCAGGGCAGGAACCAAGAGAAGACCAGTGGGCCTCAGTGTGAGGAAGGAGGAGGAGGAGAGGGAAGCGGGGGGAGAGAAGGGGGGAGGAGGGGGAGGGGAGGGGAGGAAAGGGAGGGGAGGGGAGGAAGAGGAGGAGCCGGAAGAAGAAAAGGAGGAGAAAGAGAGGAAAGGGGAGAAGGAGGGGGAGAATGGGCTGCTTCCACATTTGTATGTCCCAGGTAGAAAGCCCCGGGGTGACCAGTGACCAGCTGGACCCAGGGCAGAAGAGGGCTCATAAGCTGTTTGTTTATTGTAGTTGCTATTCTTTTGTCTTCCACTAGTTTTACTCTGTTTTAATAAAGTCCGTGCTTTGGAAACCCAGGGAAGGTTTTCAGGCCTTATCTGTGTATCCAAGTTACAAAGGTTGGAGAGGGGGCACAAGACCTTGGTCATGGTACCTGGGGGAGGGGGATCCCAGAGGAAGGTCACTTTATCTGGTCCCAGCCTCCTGTCTGCACCACAGCCCTGAGGTCTCCTCTGCCTTTCACCTTGGAGGGCCTGCCATTTATTGTCAACAAGGGCGACTGCTGCCCCGCGCATCTCTGCCCACATAGTAAAGACTTATTATCCAGGGCGTTAGGCAGAGAATCCAGGACAGTGTGTCCCCTGCTCTTGAGCAAGACCGAGGTCCTCATCTCCAACAGCACTTCACAGATTCCTTCTCTCACCCCAGATGAGAAAATGAGGGTGGTCACAGGGCATCCTAGTCAGAGAGAAAAAAAAAATGAGGAAAGAGAAGTGTGAGGGACATGGGAGGAATTAAGCTGAGTCATGCTGGAAGAGCAGAATTTTCCCATCAGGAAACTGGAAGGGCCTGGGGCATTTGGGGCCCTCCTCGGGACAAGGAAAAGCTGGGACAAAGGCAGGGAGGCTCTTTGCCCCCTGGGGAAAGGGCTCAGAGGTGCCTGGGTGGGCTGCTGGGTTGCTGAGAGAGCTGCTGCAGGAGACCAGAGGGCAGGAGGTGCTCAGGGTCTGGGACCCGGGCCTGCAATACAGCCATGCACCTCTGGCTGGCAGGTGCCTGCCCCTGGTGACAGTGAATGGCAGGGACGCCCAAGGCTCTGGCACAGAGCCTGCAGCTGCCACTGTGAGGTTTTTTATTCTAAGGCCACTTGTCAAGCTGGCAGCCCTCAGGGCAGCTGGACTTGACAGGGAAGCAGCTGGGTCCCCTGGGTTTTGTTTCCCCAGAGCCTCTCCAGGTCCTCAGAGATGTCCAGCAAGAGCTCTGCACTGACTCCAGAAAGGGGAGGGCTGGAGGGGGAGGGCTGGTGGCTGCAGAGGGGAGAGGGACCCCAGGGCTCCACAAGAGGAAGTGCCATCTTCCTCTAAATCCCACCCACTCTAAAGTGGGTCCCCAACAGCTAGAATGGATGGCACAACTAGATTTTCCCAGTGGGAAGGGAACAGAGGATTCATTCGGGATCAATATTAGTTCAGCCCTGGGGAATCTGAGAGGGGCCAATTGTTGTAGAGGGCAGAGCACAGGGCACCGGAGATAAAGACCTTGGTCCTCATCCGGGTCCTGTCACTGTCAGTGTGTGACCTTGACCAAGCAACGGTACCTCTGTGCACATCAACTTCCTCCTCTGTGAATTGAAGGTAAAGGGGATGGCTGAGGTGCACTCATTAATGTAGCATATAGCCACTGAATACTTCTTAGGTACCAGACACCATCTTATATGATGCAAAGATGAATAAATACACCCCTGACTTCAGATATTGATAGACTGGTATTCTTGTAGGGATGGTGGGACATTCCTCAGATCTCATGATCTAGGGCTTGAATGACAGGTATCTAGGGGATCCCAGGTCAGGGCATCCCTCACGGAACATGAGCCCAGAATGGACGCTATGGTCTCCACCCCAGTGGACACCAGGGGCCTAACCTGGACCTGAGGTCTGCCAGATTCCTGAAAACTACTTTCAAAACTAGTAAAGACTCATCATGGGGGTGTTAGGCCCAGAATCCTAACAGGCGGGATATGTAGGGGAAATCTGCTTTCTGCCTTTTCCCACAGGAGGCTGGGAGACTTGACAGCCTGAAAAAGCACTGGCCTTGGAGTCAGGAGACCCATTTCTAGTTCCAAGGAACAGAGTGACTGCAGGCAAGAAGGACTCTTCCTGTCTCTGAGTGTCCATTCTTCCATTGGTAAAATGAGCCCCCTTCATCTTAAGAATTCATTGCTCTCTAAATGCAGAGCACACCTCCTTACCCTTTCTGGGAAGTAATCCTGCCCCCGAGTCTGCCTGGCTCCTAAGGATGGAGCCAGGCAGCAAGTCACCAGCAGGTGGGACCCTCAGGAATGCCTGATGGGTACAAATGTATGCTTACTCAACACCCACCCAGCCATCTACAGCATCCCTGAGACGCGTGGGGAAGTTTCCTGTAATTGTGTTACGGATGGTTCTCTCAGCATTGTGTCTGGCCATAAAATATACTCACTTAATAGTCTCCAAGGAACTGCCAGGCCTTCCGGGCTATAACTCTGAGCCCCCAGCCCCTCCTGCCTGGCCTGACACCTTGTTTGGTGAATCTGATTTGACTTTGATCTTAAATCTGCTCTAACTGCCTCAGAGTACTAGCCACAGGGAAGGGGTGGGTATGGGGGAGAGGAGGATGGTTGCTGAGAATTATGACTCAGGCCCATTAGGAAGGGATGACCGCTCAGCACAGCCCCTTCTAAATCACTCCTGAGAAGACTGTCACTGAATCCA
Organism: Physeter macrocephalus; assembly: GCF_002837175.3. NCBI lineage: Eukaryota > Metazoa > Chordata > Mammalia > Artiodactyla > Physeteridae > Physeter > Physeter macrocephalus. Next base: position 16,198,776 of record NC_041229.1, on the reverse strand, counting down.
GAGCAGTGCTGCAGTTGGCAGGCAGGGAAACTGGTCGGGAGGCTGGAAGGGTGGGGACTCGCTCAGCCTGGCCTGGCTCCCCTCCGCACTCAGGGCCCCCCACATTCTTCTTAGGCCTTCCAGTGACTGCTGTGTCTAGACACTCTCTTTCTCAGCCTTGTCCAAGAATTTTTTCCTCCCTTTGTAGGATTCCAAGAAGTTGGTACCAAAGGTTGTACGTTGTAGGGGATGGGAGCCCTGATGGGTGTGAAAAGGACAAGGTCTCCAGTCCCTCTGTGAGACGATAAGAGTCACTGGATGCTCCTCTGTGATCTCACCTCCTTTTCTCTGAGGAAAGAGTCACTGGAGAAGGATGGTGTGGTGGAGACACTGCCGGCTCCTCTCCTCGATTGGGCCCTCCCAGCTGCTGGCTAGAGCTGGGGCCCTGGTTACCGCCCTATTCCAGGAGTTCTTATTCATCCTCTGCAATCCTCCTATAACAGCCTCTCCTCTAGGAGACCCTTCCCAGTCCTCCTGGGGAAAACTGGTCCCTCCCTCCTCTCTTTTCTTTAACATTTGGGTCCAAAGACCCTTTGGTGCAGCGGCCAAGTGAACTCTGAAGTCATCCTGCCTAGATTGAATCTAGATTCCACCACTTCCTGCGTGACCTTGGACGGTGACCTCACCTCCCTGTGCCTTTGTATCCTTCACTCTAAAGGGCAGGATAATGAGAGTGCGTGTCTCATAGGATCATTGTGAGAATTAGCCACATACAGCTCTCGGAGCAGAGGCTGGCACACAGTAGGAGCTTAATAAATGTTAGCTGCTGCTCTTGTTGTTTGTTAGTATTCCCTGGGGTGGGTGGGTGGGAGTGGAGGGACCCAGGAAGTATGCTGAGTGTTTACTTTCCACCAGACTGTGTCTTTCCGTGTGTTGTTCAAGGCGTGGGAAGGAAGGAAGGGAGGGAGGAAGGAAGGGAGGAAGGAAGGAAGGAAGGAAGGGAGGAAGGAAGGAAGGGAGGAAGGGAGGAAGGGAAAAAGGGAGGGAGGAAGGAAAGGAGGGAAGGAGGGAGGGAAGGGAGAGGAGGCGAGGAGAGGAGGGAGGGGGAGGGGGAGGCAGGGAGATCATTGAGCATGGGACTATGGGGGATGCAGACCCCAAAGCATGGTTGTTGCTCCATAGTGCTTCCATTCTGGTTGGGCTGCCAGGGCAGCCATCGCAGGGAGAATGTCCCATGGCCCAGCCAAGCAGCAGAAACTTAGAGACTGGATCCCAGGCCCACCAGCACCAGGAGTTCTAAGAGGGGGTAACAGAAGGTTAAGGAGGGCCTAAACACCCCCAGACATCACCGTAGGGAGCATTTACGGTCCAAAGGGCTGCTATGCAAAGGGATATATAGCTCCACAATTCACTGACTTTACCCTAAACTAACCCTCCTAAGCTTTGACTCATACTTAAGATTCCTGGGTGGCTTTGGTCCCTGAGTATTAACTAATCTTTTAGTGTTAGTGCCTAGAGATTTGAAAGTCACAAAGTCATGATTTTTTTTCTCTTAGAACTGGAAGGACCTTAGGAACCAGCTAATTTACACCATTGTCTTATAGAAGGGAAAACTGAAGTTTGGAGAGTTGAAATGGCTCCCCTAAGTCCACTGAGCTTCTCTCCAAATGTGTCTCTGTGTTTCTTGGCATTGAATCCCTATCCCCACATTGGTAGAGGGGTTGTGGAAATCATTCTTCCAGTTTTGGGAAATTGAAAGGAAGCGTTGAGACCCAGATTGGTGAAGTGGCTTACCCCAAACCACACCAGAGGTCAGCAACAGAACTAGCCAAAACAGGGGTTCTGACCCCCAGACCAGACCTTCCCCCGCCACCCAACCCCAACTGACCCCACTGTCAAAAAAAAACCCCTGATTATGCGCCGCTGAGGCCTCCCGGAGTGGAGGTGGGTGCGGTGCGGGCCAAGATGCTCCTACTGTCTTGGGATGGAGAGGGATCGGAGGCCTCCCTCCCCGCCCCACCACCAAGCACCTGGCAGGGAACCTGGCCTTCCAAACCGCCCTTTGTCAGCTGTTCCTCTAAGCAGAACACACCGCAGCCCGAGAAAGACTTGAGCCTTGAGTGCCAGGGAGGCTCCAAGCCTGTATCATGAGGATTTTCATAAACACAACTGTCTGTGTCCGGACAGCCATGTGGAAAGTTGCAATAGAACCCACTGATGTCATGTGGCACGGGAAACAAGATTTCCAGAGGCAGCCATGCTGTTCTTTCCAACCTCAGTGTGAAGCAGAATCCCAGACAGGCTTCTGAAAGAAAGGGAAGGAAAAACAACCCTGCAACAAATTGCAAACCAAAACACCGATTCCAAGGTCTCCAAGGGAGGGTAGGGAAGGGGCTTGGGGAGGGCCTGGAGTTGCTGGGGAGGAACAGCTGGGATGCGGCTTCGGGGGCAGTGCAGGGTCACCCGCCAGGGCTCCTGAGGGCTTCCTGAGGATGGCGTGGGCGGCCTGAACAGGAGGAGCTGGGCAGCGCCATTTGGTGTGAGCTGAGCTCTCCCTACTGTCCATCACCTCAAATCTCTGGACTTCAGAAATCACCTGTCATTCCTTTGACCTCAGGCAGGATTGACTCCTCACCTTGGACAGGCACTGGGTCTCCTGGTCCTTAAGATCTCCAGATTTCTGCAATCCTTTCTACCACTGATTCCGGGATCACATATGAAGTTGAACTCAAATTCACCCTGCTGCACTTTAAGCACAGTCCTGGTTCTCTATCCACCAGGCAGGACTCTCACAGAAGAGGGAGTGAGGGTGAGAGTGGGGTGTTCTCACCTTCTCTGTTGGCATTTCATAGAATGTTACCTCACTCCTCTCCTGTCTCCACTGGCTGACAGACCTTGGCCGGGTCATTTAACTTCTCTGGGCTGCAGTTATCTCTTTTCTAAAATGGGGAAGCAGAGAGCATATGATAGTTAAGTTTTCTTGTAGCTCAAGAAGCCTATCATTTTATGACCATCTGCACAGAAGGAGCAGTAGGGTAGTACAGATTACCTAAAAGATATTTTCCGGCTTTATTAACACTTACTGGGATTTTTTTCCAATTATAAAAGTAATCATTCCAATTGCAAGAAAACTTGAAAACCAAGAGTAAGCATTTTTTTTTAAAAAAAAAACCTGTTTCCCAAGCTTTTTGGAATATGTTATTTTCATCTTTAGTCTTTGCATCTTCTTATATTTTTAATAAAAATATTATACTGTAAAAATGCTCTACAGTCTGCACTTTAATCACTTTGGAATGTATTCTAAATATTTCCTTATATCGATATTCTTCTACAACATGGCATTTTCTTATATTTGTAGTTTTTCTTATGATTTGTAATATTCAGGCAAATTGCAAACAAAGAAATACTAAGGGCCAATAATCACATGAAAACAATTTCGCCTCAACAATAGTCAAAGAAAAGGAACGAGATGTTATTTTTACACATCAGATTAGCATAGGTTTAAAAAAAAAACCTGGCAAAATCTACTTTGTTAACTGGAGGAAGAAATGGACAATATTTTACATGGCTGGAAGGGTGAGAATCTATCTGGAAGACAGTTTTATGTATCAAAATAGAAAATATGTGTGATTATTTACTTAGTAATCCTATTTCTAGGAATTTACCCTATGAGAGCAATCACCTAAGTGTGAAAAGATATAAGCAAAACAATGTTTGTTCAATCAATAGGGGAATGGTTCAGATGAGTGTGAAACATACAAAACAGCAAAATAGTATACAGTCATTAAAAATGATAATGCAGCTTTAGATTTATTGACTTGGAAAGATGTCTGACATTTTGTGAAGTGAGAAGAAATCACAGAACAGCATGCAAAGTCTGAGCCCATTTATGTAAAGTTATATGCAGAAATCTGCATGTGTGTCTTAGATAACTAAACGCCTAAAGCATTGTTGGCTTCAGATAGAAGGGGCTTAAAGGTTGCAATCTGGTTGGAACAGAGGGGCGGGGAGAGGATCGGGGCCCACTTTGAAGCTGCACTTGCTAACCAGCCATCAAGTTTTTGTGGTTTTTTGTTTTGTTTGGTTTTTCTTAGAATATATGTTCATTGGGGATGGCAGGGAGGGCAGTGGCCATCTGCTGACAGGTGTTGACCAAAATATTAATAGTTATTATCTCTGGGAGGTGGGATTTGGAATGTTTTAATTTCTTCTTTGAACTTTTACTATTATTCAAGCATTTTACAAAAAATGATTTGTAACATTTTCTGTTAGGGATGGCTCACAAATACTGGTTTATTTCTTTATTTTACAATATCCCAATAGCCTGGATTTCCATGTCCTGCCTATCAATCTGATTAACTTTCTTCACCTTCCTCAGAGAACTTCAGTCGTCTCTTGCCAAGTTTGGGGTATCTCGGTAGGTGCAAGCCCATGGGAACTCCATAACTCAGATTCTACCCCATCACACCCCAAGCCCGCGGCCCCACCACCATAGGAAGGATGCTGTTCAAACCTCTTCTGTCCGGGCTGACCAGGGCCCTCTCACCTTCCTCTACCACCCTTTCTTCAGATTTGCACCTTGGATTCTGATTCCACTACTGAGCTCTCATCAGACGTGGAAATCCCTGCCGTCAACTCTACCCCTCACCTCAGCTCTGTGCTGGTAATACCCAGCCTGGTATCTGACCTCACTCTGTCTTTCGTCTTTGACTTTGCTGCTTCCTGGCAGGTTCAAGGCACCCTACCATGCTAGGTGTGACAATACCCCATCCCACCCGATTCACAGTTCCAAAAACACCCACTGTGTGCTCATTATGTGCTCAGCCCCTGGCTGAGTCTTGTGAACACAGAAACCATGAGCGTAGGTCCCTACTCTTGAGGGGAGCTCAGTGTATTGGAGGCGACTGAGGGACAACTACTATGATGGTAGCTGACACTGAAGGTTTATTACCGCCTGCCACTGCCCTACATGCTTTGTGTGTATCATCTCATTTAACCCTCACAATAACCCTATGAAGTAAGCACTAGTACTGTACCCATTTTAAAGGGGAGGAAACTGAGGCATAGAGGTAGCTTCCTCAAGGTCACAGAGAGCTGAGCAGTACATCAGGGATTTGAACCCAGTAATCCAGCTCCAGAGACATCAGTCGTAAACATCAGGCTCTATGAAAAAAAAAAAAAAAAAAAAAAAAAAAAAAGGAAGCCAGCTGCTGAGTCTTGTGATAGACATTTATAAAAAGGGCTGCAGCACTATGGAAAACAGTATGAAGTTTCCTCAGTAAACTAAAAATAGAGTTACCATATGATCCAGCAATCCTACTCCTGGGCATCTACATGGACAAAACTATAATTCAAAAAGACACATGCACCCCTATGTTCATAGCAGCACTATTCCCAATAGCCAAAACATGGAAACGACCTAAATGTCCATGGACAGACAAATGGATAAAGAAAATGTGGTACATATATACAACGGAATACTACTCAGCCATAAAAAAGAACAAAATAATGCCATTTGCAGCAACATGGATGCAACTAGAGATTATCACACTAAGTGAAGTAAGCCAGACAGAGAAAGACAAATACCATATGATATCACTTCCATGTGGAATCTAAAATATGGCACAAATGAACCTATCTACGAAACAGAAACAGACTCAGACATAGAGATTTGTGGTTACCAAGGGGGAGGGAGGGAGGGAGAGGGATGGACTGGGAACTTGGGGTTGGGAGATGCAAACGATTACATTTAGAATGGATAAACAACAAGGTCTTACTGTAGCACAGGGAAAACTGTCTCATCTCCTGGGATAAGCCATAATGGAAAAGAATATTTTAAAAAGAACATCTCTATGTGTATAACTGAGTCACTTGGCTGTACAGCAGAGATGGGCACAACATGTACATCAACTATACTTCAATTTAAAAAAATAAAGTATATGGGATCCTACAAAAAATTAAAAGGACTGCGGGAGTTCAGTGAAAACAAGTCATGGATTCTTCTCTCAGACTCTTGGCTGGCATGAGACCCAGACATGTAACCAGCTTCCTCTTAGCTGATCACCTAACGAAGCTTCTGCTTTTATCTCTGCCCTGGTGTGACACCTCTTCTGTTATTTACACTCGGTATCCATTCTGAGTGAGCAATGTCTGCTGGGCTGGCCTCCAGCTCTGTGTCCACCTGACCTGGGCTGGCTGGCCCAGACCCTGCTCCACATCATCTCAGACCCAGCGGGCCAAGTGTCCCGTCCCCACCGCAGTGCATAGAGACACAGCTGGCCCCGGAGCTCTCCCACCTGGGTCTCAGCTTCTTCCCAATGCTCCATGAGCCCTCCGATTGGAGAGGAGTTGATGAACATTCTTCCGTGACCATTCTGCTTCTGTGAGTAGACCACGTTTTCTGTAAGGAAAGTCTTCCAGAAAAGTTTTGTTTAAACTAAGTATTTGTAGATTGAATCCCATTTAGAATATAGTGGAATAATCAGCTACAAACGCAAAAAGCAGACATGACAGCACTAACTAGCATGGAGTATATACAACGTGCCAGGTACTTTGCTTGTAATGTCCATGTAATTCTTAGAACATCCCCGCAAGGCAGGCACCATTTTCCTTATACCCATATGAAGAGACCAGGCCCCGAGAAGTTAGCTGACTTGGCCAAGGTCACACAGCTAATAATAAGTGGCAGAACTGACTCTTGGCCGCCACTCAGTCTAAACCATCACTCTGAGAATTCTTAGGCAAACAGTCTCTTGGGGGTGCGAGTTTTCTCAGTTTCAATCCATGTTTTGTCAGAAGAGGACAGACCTTACTTTCTTGATTCAATCTTCAGCCACCAGGCTGGGGTGAAAGGAAACATGAGTCTGGGGCAGGCATAATAGAAGTTTCTCCGCAGCATCCCCCAGAAGGGGAAGCTCTGGAGCTACCCCCTCGCCAACCCATCATGTGTGTGCACACACACACACACACACACACACATGCACACACACATGCACACATGTAAATACACACGGGTGCACCTTCCCAGTCCAGCCTATGACTGTGCCCTTTGACCAGGCAGCTGCCTGGGCACACAGGACAGAGCCACTAGGAGCCGGAGCAATCGAGAGCAAGAAAGCTGAATAAAAGCAGCTAATACTGTATCTCCGATACACAGCTTTGGTTGTAATAAACACTGCAGCTGAATATTCCCATGGGGATTTCCTAATGGAGGAGGTGCGTACACTCCAGAGCAACTCCAGGGGTTTTACACGCAGCTCTGACTAAACTCCCTATAAAATCAATCCCGCCTTTTCACCAGTTGTGACAGGGTGTTCTAATATTAGTCCACTCTCCTTGTCTGTCAGCTCCCCCAACAAAGGCTTTAATGCTCTTTAACCAGGCATAATCAACACTACACACTCAAGCAGAGAGTGCCCGGACCCAAGCAGCCCCTGTCCCTCGCGACAATCCGCTGGAAGTTTCGAGGGGGACAAAGGCGAACCCCTCAGCCCCCTTGAGCTACCTCCTCTCTCCCTGCAGGATGGGCTGTGCAGGAGGGCAGCCTCCCATGAGGGCAGGGGCGGCGGGTCAGCGGGCTCAGGCTGGCTCGGTGGGCAGGGTGCAGGGCCGGCTCCTAGGGACCTCGTCCGCAGGCTGGCTGTGGTCTGGACAATGGCCTCCGGGTTGTTGACTGCCGTGGGCAGCGCTGCTTCTGCAGCTCTGCCTCTTACGCTGTCATCAAGGGCATCCCCTCTGCGCTTCCGACAGCTGCCTTCTCTCTAGAGAAAAGCCGGGCCTGGGTGGAGGATCCTAGTGGCCCGGGGAAGAGTAGAGGAGCCTGCAGTTTGGCCTCTGTGCCTGGTCCTCTCAACGCCCCCAGAACCAGCCTGCCCAGACCTTGCAACCTCCCCTTCCTCTTCCGCACTCCTCTTTTTCTCCCTCCTTCCTTGTCTCCTTCCGGGGACCCTCCATGCGCCTCGAGGCCCCGGAGAAGGTGGGCCTGGGACAGAGAGAGTGGCAGGGAATGAAGGCAGGTGGTGGAGGAGATGGGCAGACACGCAGCGGCACGGCCCGAGGCCTGGGCCCTGGTGTGAGGAAATACATGGGTGGACCAGGAGGGTTTACCCCCTTCAAGTGGAAGGCCTTAGTCCTTCTACTTCTAAATCCGTCTCTGAGCCTTCAAGGCTGTGCAGTGTTTATCGGAGCCAAGCAGGGGCCCTGCACTGGCTCTGGGGCAGCTCTGAGTACTTCTGGCTCATGCAGGAGCTTGTTTGGGAAGCAGCTCTTTAAGCTGCCTGGCAGCCTCGCCCGAACCTCCCAGCAAATTCCCTCGGGCGACAGCGAATCGGAGCCTGGATTTTGGCCCCTGACTTCAGAAAACAAACTGGCCTGAGCTGTTTAATGCAGCCTCCCTGCTCTGGACCACAAGGGGCAGTTCCGCAGGGCCCAGAGGCCTGCCGGGTATGTCCGGCTTTCCCGCAGCCCTGAGGGCCCTCCAGAGCTGCGCGAAGTTCTGGGGAACAGAGAGGTGCCTTCACTGTTTCAATAGAACTTAGTTTAATTTTTTCACATTACCAACAAATATTTTGTACTTAACTTGAGAAAAATAGGAGCAATATTAAAAAGTAGAAGGGGAGGCCATGACCTACAGCAAGCACTGTTAACATCTGAATGCATTACCCTCCAACATTTTTATTTTCTTCAAAGTGTTGAATTCGAGTTTGCCCTTGGACTTGTACCAGAGACCTACAAGGGTTCTTTTGCCTGAGAAAGATGCCCCCTGTGTCAGGGAGGGAGGGATTTTTAGCTCATGATTTACTGGGAGACCAGGGCCCTTTCCTTAACTCTGTGCCTCCATGTTCTCAATTATTATAAGAGGAGATAATAATAGTACTGCCCTCGAAAGGTGGTCATAAGGATTAAATGTTTTGGTGTATGCAAAGTACTTAGAATAGTGTCTGGCATAAACATGAGATACGTGTGGGGCGGCATCGCCAATAGTTTTATTATTATCATGATGATGATGATGTTAATGACTATTTGTACTATCTTCCCTGTGAGGAGTGGGGAGTAGGGACCAGCCCCCCTTTCCCCAGCAGCTGTGGCTTCCACGGGGGACGTCTAAGCCCTCAGCTGTGTAACTGGTAGGCAGGTAGCCCGAGAGAGAGGAAGTCACTCTAGGAGGACAGAAAACAAAATATCACCTGTCCAGTAATCTGCCTTTGCTGGGGTGAAAGGGTAGGGGCGTGGCTGCCACCCCTCATGTGAGCTCTTCTCTCCTATGTAGCTCCATGCTGGCGCCTAAGAGGCAAGTGGCTGCTCCTTTCCTACCCTTGCCCCTGTGCAGGTCATTAAGCCAGCATCTCACTCCTCTCCACTGAGCCCAGCCCAGGATATGGATTATTTCTAACCCCACAGTCCAGTGGGCTTCTCTCATACACCAGGGCTGGCTTTCCAAAGGATACCTGCTTGCCGACTTCCTGTAGCCCTGAAAGCTTCCTGACTTAGGCCATGAGAATATCAGAACATCCCTGGAAAGAACCCTAGAGATCCTCAAATGATAGCTCATGACAATAACAGCTCGTATTTGTTCAGCACTTACTATGTGTCAAGCCCTTTGCTAATTTACACATGTATTATCTCATTTAATCCTCACAACAAGACCCGAGACAGGAACCATCCCTACCTCCATTTTACAGTTGAAAACTTAGCTTGGAGAGCTTCAGTCGTCTGCCCAGGATTGATGCCTGGCTACATAGGCTACCAAGGGGACTGGAATTTACCTACGGAAAGGCTGCCCTTCGTTCTGGGGAAACATTACTGTGGACCTTTAAGTTTCCTACAGCTATTCTAAGGGGAAGCCTGATGCCATTGTTAACTTGAATGCTGATGAATGAAGTGTTGGTTTTGATCACGTAAGCTGGGTGTATCTCTTATCTGTGACGTTAAAAAAAAAAAAAAAACCCAGAAAGGGTAAATCACTTTCCATGGCCACATGGCTAGAAAGTCAGAGCCTGAATCAGAGCCGGACTCCCCAGTCTCATTTCTTTCTAGCCTATCCTGCTCATCTTCTGTCCCTTCCAGAGGGCCCTTGGCCCAGGCCAGACACCGAGTCTCACACTCTTCTAGTATTCCCTGCACGGCACTCAGCACAGCCGGCGCACACCGTAGGTACTCACTCAACCCCTGAGAGCAAATGGATGCGAACTTTCTGCAGGAGAGTCAGAGCACACACTGAAATGTACACCCAGCCTTCTCTCGATAACTTGCCGTGGGTCATTCATTCATGAATGGAAACAAGCTTGTGCAGAAGCTGTTGATACTGCGGGCCGGAGCCCAGTCTGGCACCCTAACTCTGAAAAGCTGAGTCTCCCCGGACCCTGCTCTTTCTCTACCTTCTCTGCCAAGCCCACCCACTCCTTTCCCCTCTTTCCTTCTCCCTCCTGCCCCTAAGAACACAGCACGTTCCCAGCCCAAGTTAGTGTCCCTGGAGAAGCTAATATTGTCCAAAAGAATCCGAGAGAGGAAAGCTGTCTGGATTTTATTACAGTGCTGATGCCTGATTTCCTCTGGGAGCTGCCTAATTTCTCTCATTCACAGGTTGGTGACTTCTTGCCTGCTGCCTGACAGTGGCTGTCCCTGCGACCACAGACTGGAGGCAGGCAGCTTGGGCAGGCCTCCACCAGCAAAGCACTGCTGGCTGGTGGCAACTATGCATTTTTTATTGAGTAAGCCAGTTAATGGGCATGTAAAACATACACAACTTGTCAGCCCGTTAGCTGCTGCCATTGCCGTAGCCGCTCTTCTGCCTCCGGCTCAACTAAATTGCTCTCATTGCCTTGCTCTCTTCCTCCCTCTCCTTGTTTTGTTTTTTTGTTTTTTTTTCCCAAAGTCTTTCTCTCTCCCCAACCTGTACCTCCCCCCCTCCCCAAACAGCTAAAGCGTCCCATTTTTGTTTATTTATTTTTAATCATAAATAAATAAGTTTGAGAGAAGGCAGCCAGTTTGAGAGAAGACTTAGCCTTGAAGTCTTGCCTGCCTCTGCCCAGTTAATGCTTTGTCCTCGGTTCCTGCCCAGGAAGCCGGGTTCAAGGACAGAGGCAGCCCAGAGTGAGCTTTCGCCCAAGGAAGAGGCACCTAGTTTAGAGCACTTGCCAGACGCGGGACACGGATGCCTGCGTGGACACGCCTCCAGTTGTGCACATGTGGTCAACTGCCTGCATCGGCAGGCCCCCCCCCACCCGCTCACACCCCCAAAACCCCACTCTGCATGCACACACTCAGCCATCCACATCGGCATGTACAGACCCTAACAGCCTCAAAAAATCCACATCCCAAACGGGTACCCTGGAGTATTTACACTTGAAAGAGCCCACAGCTGAGCGCACATCCTGCACTGTAGCCCCCTCTCTGCACCCCTTCCCGTGGGGCCTTCTCAAGCCTGGATGCACACTTCTCTCACACGCACACCCCCCTGCACACACACTCTACGACACAGGTCTTTAGGCACACCCCCAAGTCCACATGTGCATTCACTGCCCTCAGACACCCCATCGAAAGGCCATATTCAAGTCTATCCCCATGTAGACGCACCTGCAGAACTGATGTGAACAACCACACTCCTGTAAGTACCTCACAACTGTTCCTGCACGCACCCCCCCATTTATGTACACAACCAATTGCTGAAGCCTGCCTACACACTTCCAACGTGTGTGCACCTCTGATAGTCACATCTGCATGTGCACACACCAGATACACTCAGCCTCAACAACCCATGCCTGCAGTGGACACTCCTGCATATACACAGGTTGTAGGCAGGTCCTGTCTGCATGTGCACCCCACTCCCTACCCCTGGATATGTCCCCAAACCCTCATGTCTGCTGCATATGCATATAAACCAACACTCCCACCAGCCTATCTGCACGTTGGTCTTTAATGTATATTTCAGGTATATTTGTACACACCTCATGTGCAAACATACACTATAACCCATTCAACATGCTTATGCACATAAACTCTTAACCCCCATTTGTATGTATGCTTCATGTAAACATCCCACAATGTTTTACTGTCTGTATGTTCACATCATATGAACTCATAGAAGACTCCTGTTCTGCCCATATTCATACTCCAACTTCCTGTCTGCATGCACATCTCAAACGTACACCCCCAAATGCTCTATTCTACCTATGCGTGTGTGTAAGCCCTGCAATGATTCCATATCTGCTTACAGAGACCCCAGTGCGTGGACATACACCCAAACCCACCATCTCCACATGCAAAGGCAGCATGTACAATCCCCTCTAACACACCATGGTTCTATCAAATGCTCACCATCAATTCAATTTAATTAAAACTAAACTAAATGATTGAGCCCATCTCAGACTCGGTGCTGAGTGCTGGAGATATACAGACGGAAAAGAACAGCAGCGCTTTTACCCTCAGGAGCTTCCTGTCTAGGAAGAGAAATGTATAAGAAAGCAGCCAGTTAGTTCAGTCACAGAAGTACGTGCACACACGAGCACACACTCTCTGCAGCTCCGAACTTACAGGAACATTCTACCTGCACATCTCAGATGTACAAATGGGCACAGCTTAATTCACATTCCCATATATCCCCATTCTGTGCCTACATACCCCAACTTTAGCCATGTGTGATCATTCATTTCCTTTAGTCATAGCGGCTTCACAGGTCACCATCAGTCTCCTCCTGGATGGTAACGCTGCTACTAGGCGAGAATGTTCTCCCCTGAGCGCTGCATTGCTGGGACTGGGCCTCCTTTCTTGGGTTGTTCACTGAGGACCTAGTCCAGCAGCAACAGGGCCTTGGGTACAGAGAAAGTCTCCTCAGCAGCCATCCTGCTTCATTCTCTGCTTCAAGGCCTCAGATGAGTCACCAGCCTTGCAGTTAACCTCCTTCTCTTGGCCCTCTACAGAGGTTGCTGTCTCCACAAGGGGCCCAAGGGCACTTTCCTGCCTACTCTTCCTTGCTTGGATGGCTGCCACTAGTAGTTATCTGATATGATTTTTTTTTTTTTTTTTTTTTTGCGGTACGCAAGCCTCTCATTGTCGTGGCCTCTCCCGTTGCAGAGCACAGGCTCCGGACGTGCAGGCCCAGCGGCCATGGCTCATGGGCCCAGCCGCTCCACGGCACGTGGGATCCTCCCGGACCAGGGGCACGAACCCGTGTCCCCTGCATCGGCAGGCGGACTCTCAACCACTGCGCCACCAGGGAAGCCCTGATACGATTATTTTTAAAAGCTAATCCAATTCCAGTCCGAATTCTTAGAATTTCAGTGAACTGAATTCCTATAACTCGGCCTTGCAAGCCAATTCCGGCCCACCGTCTGGTTTTGTAAATAAAGTGTTATTGGAATGGTCACACCATTTGTTTTAAGTATCGTCTATGGCTGCTCTGGGGCTGTGATGACAAGAGTTCAGTAGTTACAACTAAGATCATCACTAGTAAAATATGTAGTATCTGGCCCTTTATAGAAAAAGTCTGCCAACCTGATGGCAAGCATGGCGGTGGTAATCCTACTCTGGTCTTCCCTGATCAAAACAGCACAATACATTCTAAGAGGTAAATAGAGAGACCGCGGAGTGCAGAGGCAGAAGATGGTAAAGGAAAGGAATTCAAACCACGTCTTCAATTCACCCCACAGATATTGATTGGTGCCTGCTATCTGCTGACACTCTGCTGGGCATGGGGTTACAGCAGGGAATGGAACGTGGCTCCTGTCCTCCTGAAGTAACCAGTCTACTGGGAGACATTAAACTACAACTTACACACAGACTCCATAGTGGAATTGTGATAAATATTGACAGGGGAAAAATGGGAATCGTTGAAGCCAGGAAAAGAAACTTAGAAGTACTTTGACAGATGAACTCAAATATGTGAGGGATTGACAAGGTAGAGGGATTGAACAAGCTCTCTGGATACCCCAAGGTGGGACCTGGGACGAGGCCAGCACAGTGAAAACAGGAAGACCTATCTCAGTGGGACGAGGAGATTTTAACCCTCAGCACTGCTCTATAATGGGCTCTGCACACAGGAGGCTGCATGCTACATGAATATTAGGGATGGATAGAGGGGATTAATACTAGGGTTAGCCTACATGGCCTCTGAGTCCAAGTGTGAGACTCACCATGGCTTCTCAATATGGCGCCAAGCTAAGCTTTGCCAATGTTCCCTCCCTCCTTGCCAGCATCCTTTGCTCTCCTGTGGCAGGTGTAAGTGACAACCTCTCCTGACCTGGCCTTTGGGTGGGCCGTGAACAGCTCCATTCACAGGGGGCTGTGAGGGTGTCCATCACTCCTCTGGTCATTATCAGTTCATACATTAAACCCTATAGGCCCTGAAAGTAAGTTTCCATACCAAATGGCTTCTAGGAAGACCCTCAGAACCTCCTCCTCCCCTTCTCACATTGGACCCCAACCTTCTTTCACTGGCTGTCTCCTCCCAAGTTCCAGACTTTTCCATCCCTCTTTTGAGGCTTCCAGCCCCTCTCCTCCCCAGCCCCTCAGGTGGGGTCCACAGCATCATGCCTGATCCCATCTTGCAGAGGGTTCAAAGGAGGACATCAAAGTCCAGCCTCACCCTTAATCCAGGATTTTTTGTGCTTCTTGCTCTGGACACCAAGGACACAGATGAGGGCAAGAGAGAAGCAAAACTGGCAGCAAGAAGGAAGGCAGGATCAGGAGGAAAAAAGGAAGGAAGCAAAATGCAAGAGAAAACACAAAGGCGAATGGGGAGAGCCTTAGGAACCTTGTGTTTAAGTGGTCTGATAATTAAATGAAAAGTGTTTGGTGGAGAAGCCCACCTTTCAAAATCCCTGCTGGTGGTGAAGCATATAAAAACCTGAATAGCAAATATTTACTCTGAATTAACATGGAACAGATCCCATCAAGCAACCTTGGGGCTGTTTCTGGAGTCTTACCCTAATGTCTTGTGTGGCATGGGGGCCCAGGTGGGCACTAGACCTGGCGTAATATGATAAACAAATCTAATGGTGTGCCTTATTTCCCCCCTCAGCAGAACTCTTAATTATGTATCTTGCAAATGCACAGAGAAAATGGATTAACCACAGCAGCCGTTTCCTGCTGGAGCGGCACCCTCCCCAGAAGTCTTTGCAAGAAGATGGTGGGCTGGCCCGACAGGCCGCACCAGGGAGCTGGCAGGAGTCTGGGAAGTGCACAGGTGAGAGGCTGATGAGGATCAGAATCTTCAGCCGGGGAAGTGTCTGCCCCTTGACACCCCAATGGGAGAGGTGAGACATGAGTTGAAGGGTGAGTAGTAGGGGGGCCAGATCAGTCTGTGGCCGTATGGGCTGAGGCAGGCTCTTGGAAAGGCTTCTCTGCGAAGACCATCTTTCCTGGTCCACCCACCCAGAGTCATGCGCTAAATGCCAACTGGTTGTTTAGTAGGGTGACTCACTACTTCCCCCTTAGTTTCTCCTAACAAATTGCAGGAACCCGGGTATCAGTTTCCTTGGCACTTATCAGGGTCAATGGAAAAAACTGGGACCCAGAACAGGTTCCATGGAGGAAGAGAAGTCAGGAAAGTTCAGAATGTGTGGCTTTAACTAGGGAAGGCGGACCAATGGAGAAAAACAGAAGGTGATATCAGGATGCCAGGTATAAGGGCAGAAACCCACTTTGAAGTAAGGGTCTGGGGACTGTGTGGAAGAGAAACATTCTGCAGATAGGCAGAACACCGACATGAGCCGGACACTGGTAGGGACAGAGCACCACTGAGACCACCTGTCCAGTGAACCCAGAGAGGTCCAGAGATGCTGGTTTGCATGTGTGTGTGTCTTGAGGACTCGGCCTGGGACATAAAGGTCTTTCTCTGTGATGCCTTTGGCACTGTTGTCTTGAGTAGCAGGATATCCAACAGGCTAACTGCATGGGGCTTTAGTCCTGAGTTTAAGTCCCATTCTAACGCTCACTAGAAACTCTTATATGTAACCTTTCTGGGCATAGTTTCTCCATCTGGTTTATGTGAAAAACTGGCATGAAGACTTGAACTCATCAATAATATTATCTGAATCTGAATGTGTTGAGTGACCATGTTACCTATAATGGATTTCTCCTAAAGTTGAAGGAGGAGTATTGGCTGAAATTTGTGAAACAGCTCTATGACCTGGAAAGGGCAATAATCCTATGTATTGAGCACGTACTATGTGCCAAGCACCGTTCACTCAGTCCTCACAGTAATCCTATGAGACAGGTCCTATTAGTATCCTGATTATTCAGATGAGGACATTAAGGCACAGAGAGATTACCATACATGAATTCCCAAAGTTCGCACAACGAATAAGTGGGTGGAGCCAGGATTCAAACCTTGGCATTTTAATTCTATCTGCTCTACAAGTGTTATTAGTGATTGTTGTGATATGAGACAGTTCTCCAGAACTGGCTGGGCTCAGCGGAAAACAGGAGGAAGCAGGTCCATGCACTTCCCGGCATCATAAGAAATTGAACGCTAAGGCAAAGATTTGGGCTCCTGTCATGTAAACAGTGAGACTAAGGGCGTAGGCTAAATTCGAAAGACAGAATGAGACTACAGTGTAGGGCCAGGGCAGGAGTACGGCCTGAAGAGGAGCAATATGGCAAGAACAAGCCTTGGAAGCAAAGCAATGCTGCTCACAGACTCCCCAGATGGCACTATGCAGTGCCTCCCCAAACATCTATTCTGTTCCATTTGATGAGACACATGGGGGATAAGATGACTGAAAGGCATGATCCCTGCCCTGTGTAGCATAGACTCTACCAAGGAAGGTTGATCTTACTCAAGTAATTGCAAGCATGATGAGTTTAAAGAAGAAAGAGGTTTGGATGTATATTAGCTCGGGTAATGCTAACTGCTAAAACAAATAGATCCCCAAACGTATAATAGATCAAACTCAAGAACTATATGCCTCACTCACGTGGCAGGACAAAGTGAATGTTCCCGATTGGTGAGAGTAGCTCTTCTTTCATTTCTTTCAGAGACAGACTACCAGCACCTCTGCCATCTCAACATACATCCTCCTAGGCATTCCTGGGGTCACCATTGCAGTTGGCCAAAGGGAAAAGGGCTAGAAGGAGTGTACAGGAAGGTTTTCACGGGCCAGTCGGAGAGGAGCACACGTCCCTCCCACTCATACTTTAGTGACGGCACCTCAGCCCCAAGTCACACATAATGTCCAGGGAAGAGCAGGGTGCCCAGGAGGCCGTGGGCTTAGTGAAGAGCTAGCAGACTGCCACAGTGGGCCACACAGGATCTTTGCCCACCCCCTTCCCTCTGCTTGGAATGCCTCCCCCAGGCCCAACTTCCCTTCTTTCTACTCAGCAAACTCTGTGGCTTTGTGAACAATGGCATATAATATTCAACTGTAATATTTTCTTCTCTTCTGGTACCTATAATCCCCCTCTGTTCCCAAAAGCCCTATAAAAATTGTCACTCATAACACGATGTGCTAGTGGTGTCTTGGGAAGGGAAGAGGTCTTTGATCACGTGTGGGCAAATCTGGGCAGGCAGCAAAAAACAGCAGAAAGGAAGATATCAAGAGGGGACTCCAGAATTGAGTCAAGGACAGGAATTCAGAACCACCAGTAACCAGCAGAGCACGGGGCCAACCCCGAGAATCCTCAAACTAGTGGGGAGAGTGACTCCCCAGAGGGGTGTGGGATGGAGACTCAGATCATTTTATTTAGAAACTGAGAAAAAGGTGGGGGGGATATTCATAAAAATCTAGAGGAAACCTGGGGAAACTCATGAACATAACACAAAGTGTTTCACAAATGTTCTTAGATCAAAGACCAACAGACACTGGTGATTCCTGTGTACCAGGTACTCTGCTTCACAACAGCCAAGTTAGGTAGGGATTTTGCCCAACTGACAGATGAGAAAATCTAAGAGAAAGTCTCACCACATAAATAGGGGAGCTGGATTCAGACTCAGATATGTTCTTTTTTTTTATTTTATTGAAGTATAGTTGATTTACAGTGTTGTGTTAATTTCTGCTGTACAGCAAAATGATTCCATTATACATATACATACACTCTTTTTCATATTCTTTTCCATTATGGTTTATCACAAGATACTGAATATAGTTCCCTGTGCTATACAGTAGAAACTTGTTGTTTATCCACCCTATATATTATGTTTGCATCTGCTAATCCTAAACTCCCAATCCTTCCCTCCCCCAGCCCCCCGCCTTGGCAACCACAAGTCTGTTCTCTATGTCAGACATGTTGTCAAGTGATATACTCTACTACCTCCTGCCTGAAGGGAAGAATAGAAGAAGAGCAAGAGGACAGATGTTAGTAGGAGCTTGGGGCGGAAGTGGGCAAGCAGGAGATGCAGTTGTAAAGAGGGAGCAAAGCTTCCAAAGGCTGGACTTCCTGGAGAGATAGGGGCAGGCCAAGGAGGGTGAGAGGACCCCAGGCACCTGTGGGAGGGAAGCTGGTGATTCCTGCCAGCCTCCCCAAAGGAAGGAGGGAAAAGTCTGCTCACCCAGTGGCTGCTCCTCTCTGCTGGGGCAGAAGGAAGGGAGCTCTTGGCAATGCTTGACTTGCTAAGCCTCAGGGGAGAAAAAACAGGGAGCTGGTGAGAGCAGCTCCCTGAGGTGCCTCGGGTGGGATGCAGTGCTTTCCAGCAGGGAGTAAAATCAGGAGCAAGCGAATCAAGGCCAGATGGAGTTAGTGTTCCAGCAAGTGCATGTGGTTTTAGAAATGAAGGAGAAACATGGATTGAGGCCAAATCCAGTCCTCAGACTTCCACCAACCTGCAGCCTTTGGGAAATCACACAGACATAGGATGTCGGGGCTGGAGGGTATCGTAGAGATCGTCCTGTCCAGCTGCTCCTTCTACGATGGGGGGAAACTGAGACCCGGAGAGAGGAGGTGAGTGAAAGGGTTAGGGCATATGTCAGCTCTCCCTCCATCGTCACCGATGCCACCGAGAAGTCATGTAGGCGGCAGGCACCGAAAGGGCCACCCTCCCACACCCTCCCTCTGCACTAACTCTGTGCGGCACCACTAGCTAGAAGGCGCTAAAGCCTTGGGGGGCTGCTGAGGTGCGAGTGTTTTGTGCAAATTTCCCTCCATCCCTCCCCCTGCCTACTGGCTCGGTAGATGGTCCCTGTTCCAGGGCCTCCAAGTGCTTCAGTAACCCTGTGACCCTGGCAAGATACTTCGCCTCTCTCTCTAACTCAATTTCTTCACCACTAACATGACACGGTAGGACAAGAAAATCTTTAAACCCCAGTGCTTTTCCTGCTAAGGTTTTCAACCATTTGCCAGACCTTCTCCGTGTGCCTTCAAGGGCTACGATGTCAGTATAAAGGCTGAGATTGGGAGAAGTCAACCAAGATTGTCACAGGGGATGAGCAGAACCCCTCCTAACCTTGGGGGAGCCCATGGCAACGGAGGCCAACAAAACTTAGGTCTAAATATTTAAAAGGTACAAATTAAGGGCTTCCCTGGTGGCGCAGCGTTTGCGCGTCCGCCTGCCGATGCAGGGGAACCGGGTTCGCGCCCCGGTCTGGGAGGATCCCACGTGCCGCGGAGCGGCTGGGCCCGTGAGCCATGGCCGCTGAGCCTG
>NC_041229.1:16145262-16178975 GCF_002837175.3 Physeter macrocephalus | reverse complement strand
CTGCGCGTCCCGGGCCTGTCGTCCGCGACGGGAGAGGCCACGGCAGAGGGAGGCCCGCATACCACAAAAAAAAATAAAAATAAAAAAAATAAATAAAAGGTACAAATTAAGATAACAAACTGTATGGTAAAATAGGCTTGCCCACCTCCCTTGACAAGTACACCTTCATGATGACAAAGTCAAAAATATCAGTGGAAAACCATGGATTTCTTTTCATATGATTGAAAGTTGGCAAATATCAAAGATAGATGAATTTAATTATTATTGCACGTTTGAGTGCTGACAGTGTTTTTATGAGTAACAAAACAAAGATAAAATAATTCAAAAACTACTGAATATTTACTCCAAAATTAATTTTCTTGCCTTTATTTAAACAGAATCCCTAATTATGTTGTTATAATCAAGATGTTTACATAATTGGTGTTCTATTGAGATCAGTGCCAACTTAGGCATCTCTTGAGTCATTGTCATTCTTAGATCGTTTTTTTTTTTATTAACTTCAATTTGGAGAAACTTCTCTGGTGAGGCAGGAGAAGTTGGAAATGGCAATAGAATTCTTAAAGCCACACTTCCATGTATTCAGAAATGAGCATTGAATTTTACTTATTTTTCAAACGTGATAATGTGGCCACATATGACAAATTATCACTTCAGAAGACATAAAATAGTTCATTTTCATCACTGTTCTTATAGCAATATCTAGATCTACACAGTAATGTAGAGAATCCGTATCACACTGCATGCATGTTATAGCTAGACCTACATATACACAAATTTAAGAGAACTGTGAGTTGTTTAATATTGCAAAATGTTTCTGAGTTTTTACGTGCAGCTACTGCAAATACCACACTAATTAGTAAATACCTCCACGAATTTGAATTTGAACACAAAGAAAACAAGAAAATGGATGCTCAGCATTCTGGATACTTGATGATCAAAGAATCTATCGCACCGCACCGTGCTATCTGAGAGGAAGGATTTGACAAGTTAATTAATTGGTCTTGTATTTAAGCACTTTCACTGCTTAAATGCATGTTTCCCCCACCACCCACCCCAAAACACTGTCTCCTGATGTGGGCAAAAGTACAACCCACCAAGCTTCAGGTCATTCTAACCCAGCTGCCTTCTGTTTCAAGAATAGAGGGCAAGAGACAGGGAGAAGCATTTCCCTGGGGCCTGCACAGTGGTAGTCATGAGAATGGATGCTTAAGAGTTACAGCCAGGGCTGAGCCCTGGAACGCACTAACAGAGGCACCCACATGTTCTTTAATAAATGTACTAGTGTGGGGACTGGAGGGCGAGTAATTGGGACCTTTAAAGTGCAGGGCCCAGGTAACATTCTCCCCTTGCCCAGAGGAGTGTTGCTCCTGGAAACTGTGAGCTGGAAGGGTTGAGGCTAGCTGGCCACCTGATACTGCCCAGGGCCCAGAACCTCTCAAATCATTTTCAGGTTCCTTCTGAGAGCACATGGTAGCCTGCCGTGCTCCACCCTCCCCTGTCCCATCACTTACCCGGTCGGTCATCTCACCAGACCCCTCAGACTCCCCTGCTATGCGCTCACACCCCTCTGTGATTTTGTTCTCGTGGTCACCTCTGCCTGGGATGTCTTTCCCCATTTTCTTTGTTTCACTGGTTTATTAAAGAGTTTATTAAACAGTTTACACTCAGTGGAGCATAAATACAACACTTTTTTTTTCTAGCCACAACTTTCATCAGTCCTCTGGAGTCTCTCATTACCAGATACTCTAACTTTCTGTTCATTTCCCTGGATTTGGGTCCTTTGGTACTAGGGACAGGGAGGGAGTTAGTTAGGAGAGAGGGCTGGAGCCATAGTGCATGACTGGCAGCCTGACCCTGTAAGGAGGGCCCTGGTCTCTAACAACTCAGTCTAGTTCAATCTCCTGCTGGTGGCTCCGCCCATATGTAGGCACCATGGCTGTCTTAGATTCGTGCTGGCTTCACTGGCCAGCTAGGTGCCGAGGATCAGGTCAAGGAGGAGGAGCCATGGTTACCTTAGGCCCCCACCAGTGGCCTATCCCCCAAGGACCCTCTCTGGGAGGGCTATCTCTTCGTATAGTAGACAGCCCCCGAGTACCTGCCTCTCCTCTAGACCTGGCTCTTTCACATCCATGAGATCTGGGTTTTCTTTGGTACCCTCCTAGAGATAGAGAGAATTAGGATGGAGGGGAGACTCTTCCGTTTTCTTCCCAGGCTTCCTATTCCACAGTTCCTTCTGGCCTTCACCCAAGCTGTCCCAACAAGCCATCCTGTTCCTCACTCCCCATCTCCCCTACCCCGACTTCAGACATCTCTAGGAAAGAAGCAAGAAGAGAACACAAGTCAAGCTGTCCCAAGAATGCCCTCCATCCTCAGCTCCATCCAAAGCATTAGGATGTCTCCTTCAGCCTGGGAGTGAGATCTCCATCCCTCTTCTTACTGGCCCTCCCAGCCTCCATGAACAATGCCCTGAGAGCTTCCCTCACATGGCTTGGGGGAGGGAGAGACGATGTCACAACAGCTTCCACTAAACGGGTGGTTTCCCCTCTCTCTTTTTCCATAGCCTGGGATACTGGACACTGGGGTGTGGTGAGGGGGGTATGACAGTACCAGATGTGCCTCTTCACAAGCCCTGAAGAAGCCCAGGTGTTGGTGTCCCTCTTTCGTGTGGTTTTCTTATCATTTCTTTGTACCCAGCCGTTGATCCCATCGCCAAGTCGACCTCCTAAAACGCTTGCCTGATGGAAGACCTTGAGGGTCAGATGGGTGAAACCCATCTGTGGAGTCAGCCTTAGCCCCGCCCCACCACCAAGCAGCCAGCCTCTCCTCGGGCTCCCACAGTGCTTTGGATTAATTTTTGGCCCATTGTGGTGTCCTTAGCTGTTTGCAACCACGCTCCTTGGCCTAACTGTGCAGGCAAGGAATGGGCTTTGCATCTCTGTACACCCAAGACCTACCAGTAGGTCGGGCACCTCACAGGCCATGCTCAAAGCTTGTTGAAGGAAGGAATGAAATGAATGGAATTAAGAAATCATGAATAAGTCAGTTACTGAGCAAAGGAAGACAATCATAAGTGAGTAAATGGCTGAAGGAGTGAATGAACAAACCCAGCACTTTGCTTCCCCCCTCCTGCTCTCCAGCCTCCTGGGGGCTCCCAGGAAGCCCATGTGTAGAAGGCCCTTAGCTCATCAGATTCCAGGGGAGCAGGCAGCCCAGCCCATGGTAATGGAACTGTTAGCTCAGGAGGCAACAGCCTCACGTGTAAAATCACTGTCTATTCTAGTCTAATTAACTAGGTAATACTCTGCCTTAGTGTAAAATTCTCCATCAAACCATGAAGCCTGGCATTTAAAACATTCAAGGCCTGAGAAGGGTAGGAGAGGGCAGAGAAAGCAAGAGAGAATCAATGCTTTTTCCTGACGAGTAACGTTTGAAACGTTTCCCAGCCTCTCCAAGCCAGGAGGAGTCCCACCTGGGATTGCTCAAAGCCCATGCCCGATGCTCCTGGCTGGGCCTCTTCTCCCAGAGCTTCCAATCTCTTCACAGGGTCTCTTTTCTTGGGGTCACTGCCCCTATATTGGGCCCGTCCCATGGGGGTTCAGTTGGACAATGCTGAGGTTGTCAGAGGGAGGGACAAGACGGAAGCTCCCCAGTACAAGCATGTCATGTCATTTCTTGACGACCCCTACTCTACGAGGAAGCCGCCCCTGCACCAATTCTGGAGCATCCTTCGCCCTTGGAACCCAAAGGTCCAGCCACCATACTTATGAGTGGTGCCTAGGGGTCCCCCTAGTGGACCCGTAATTGAACTGAACAAAGACCACTCCTGAGTCTGGCTGGATATTACGGAGAGCATCTGTTTCTGATAATAACATTTATTGGGCATCTCCCACAGCCAGATACTAGGTAGTGGAGGGGAAAGCTTTTGCAGGGGTCACAGGTCTAGTTTACAGGTCGTCTGTGAACCTAGGAGATGGGACTGCCTTTCTGACACCCTCAATGGCACCCAGTCAGTGCCTGGCAAATGCTACAACAGATACTGGCATTCAGAAATGAAAAGTGAAGTAACAGAGCCAGTGATACAAGGTACCTCTACAAACACCCATCAAACTGGCAGCCACTCAACCCAACCCCTTAGGGCTCAGTCCTGGAGCCCCCCACAGGAGGGGGAGAAAAAGAAGCAGCTTCCCAGGGGATTGTTCCATGCTGAGGTAGCATACTGGCTGCTATGCCCTGGGGAACCAGCTCCCTGCATAAATGCACAGATAGACAGATAGATCTTATTAAGCATACAACATTCAGGGGCCTCATTTGGAAAAGACGTCGATTCTAAACGGCTGTTTGCCATTGACAAGCCACAGCACCAAGGCAGACAGCTCTGGGTTATCCAGCTTACATCCCCCCACACCTCCATCCCCTGCGTGGGCACACGCATGCACCCCAGGGCCCCTCTGCTCTAGCCCTGTGCCCAAGCTGATACTGCATTCTGGGTGGCGGACTCGCTTGGCAGAGACCAGATGCCAGCACATCCCTCCCTGTCCCCTGGGGATCTCAGGCCCAGCTGCAGCAGTCAGGCAGCCTTGGGACCCTGCAGTCCCCACCAGCCCCCACCCCCAGAGCCCATCAGCACGACTCCCCATCCCTCTGTCCCCTTCCCCACCCCATCCTCCCTCCTTACTGCTTATGCCTTTGTAGGCAGGAGGCAAAGCCATGCGAATACATTAACATTTCCTTAATTCTATCTGCGCCTCCAAAACTCTGAGTCACAACTGGGTGGGTTTTTGTGCCTGGTGAACTGTCAGCCTCATTCAAAAATGCCATTTTCTACTTTGCTCCTGGATCAGCAAGGGGACAAGGGGCGGGGCTGAGATGGAGGGTGGCACACTGAACCCTGACTGGTCCTTGACTGACGACAAGATCAGGGCAGGGCAGTTTCTAAAAGGAGAAGCCATAGAGGGTTCTATGAAGAACCCTAAGAGCAATGCCCTGCCTTTTATTGAAATCTTTACATTTTACAATGTGCATTCACCTTTTTTATTTTGTCATTCGCACACCCATTCTGCATATGTGCAAACTGAGGCACAACGATTTGAAATGCCTGCCCTGGATATCATACAGCTAATCATGGTAGAGTCAAGACTAATACTCATCTTTTGACTCCAAGTCCACGCTGTGCCACCCGGCCTTGCAGCTGCTGGCAAAACTCCAGCAAAGTCACTGTTTCCCCAGAGACGGAGAGTTAAGGTTTGACCTTGAAGCAGCAGTCACACATGGGAGATCTCAGACATGCTTTTTCTGCCAGAAGTGTTTTTGAAAGAAGTGGATCTAGATGTCTTAGGCAGAGCACACGTACCCCTGTTACCCACATCATTCTCATCCCCGCCTGTGTTACACTGACAAGTTCATACATGCATGCTCCCTGCCTGGCTCTAGAATTTGCCCCTCACATAAGGTTTCTGCCACCTAAGGACAGTTCTGCATTTACACAGAGAAGGGGGCACCAATGGTGTGGGAACTCTAGGATGTTAGCCAGCCCCCTCTGCTCGGAAATAGCTCACTCACTTTTAACACGTGTTAAACTCTGTGGGCAAGGCAGTCTGTTGGGCTCTGGATGGATACCAAGATGAATAAGTGTGGTCCTTTCCCTCCAGCCATGTAATCTGTCATAGGAAACAGACACGAGAATTACATCATAAGCCAGTGGTGTGGGTACAAAGATGCCATAGAACCATGGCAGCCTAGGGGCGTGGTAGGAGAGGGGAAAGGAACGTAAAGGGGTGAGCGGGGCTGAAAGGGAAGGTGAGAGGAAACCAAAACAAAATATGACTTTTTCCCCTGCATCCCTGCTCCCAGCCACCCAGGACTTCCAACTGGCCCAGCACCCTGCTCCAGTCACTCCCCACCTAGAGATGCCTTGAGCTTCTGATATCAAGATGCCAGCACAAAATGGTACAAATGAACTTACTTACAAAACAGAAATAGAGTCACAGATGTAGAAAAGAAAACCTATGTTTACCAGGGGGAAAGGCGGGGGAGGGATAAATTAGGAGTCTGGGACTGACATATACACACTACTATACATAAAATAGATAACTAATAAGGACCTACTGTATAGCACAGGGAACTCTACTCAATACTCTGTAATGACCTAGATGGGAAAAAGAATCTAAAAAAAGAAAAGGTGGATATATGTATGTGTATAACTGATTCACTTTGTTGTACACCTGAAACTAACACAACCTTGTAAGTCAACTATATTCCAAGTTAAAAAAAAAAAAAAAAAGATGCCAGCTCAAGCATTTGACCATAGCGGTTGTGCTCAATTGAGTGACTGTCCTCTCTTCCTTAGCATCAGGGAAACTCAGACAGAAGTACCAGATTCTGCCATGAGTCAGTCCTGCTTGAGCACAAAGAATGCTGGGACTTCAGCAGCAAAGTCTGGTGGGAAAGGGAGACCAGCTTGAGCCTAGGCGTGGCCAGGACAAGAGAAACACATGGGTTGGTTGGGTTCCCAGAAACTCAGGAGAGCAGGGAAGTCAGACCTATCCTGGGCCCCAACCCTATACGTGGAATTGCCTACAATGGGATATTTCTAAAGGAGAACGTCTCAACCCACAGATCTCTATCAGTTGAGAGAGATTTCAGAAGTAATGTATTCCAAATAATTAAAAAATTGAATTTTGCAAATAAATTGATTAAATCAGGGTGGATTCAAGCTTATCCATGAAATTATATTCATTCATTTATTCACTCATTTATTTCACAAATACTAGCCTTGATTATATAAGATAAGCCCTGCTCCTCTCATTCTTAATTGTTGCACTAAGTGTATTCTCAAATGGCAAAGGGAAAGGTAGAGACCACCCCAGGGATTCCACGCAGCTCAGGCATGCCGAAGAAGTGTCTTGCATGCAACTGGCATCTGCATGTATGGTAATGAGACAAAGTTGAGAAACCAGTTCTAAAGGCTAGCTGGGCACTTCCTGCACCAGCCCACACTGACCTGTGGCCATGGGCCTCTGGGGCCTGTGACTGGGCCTGCAGCCCACAGGCTGGGTGTTCTCCCTTGATGAGGCTCCAGGGCCAGGAAACGCTGCATAACTAATGTCAACAAACTCATGCTTATTCAAAACACACTCCCTCCACTGACGTCCAGGCGTTCAGAACTTCATCTTCAAAAACCTCACATGCACACACAACACCTCTTCACCATATCCCGTTCCAGAGCCCCAACACGGTTCCCAGTTCCTGTTCTTTGTCCCAAGGCAGACAATGCTCTCTTTCCTCCTTACACGTACTATGTCCTCGTCTCATCTTGAGAGGAGCTGATAAACTAATTTCCCCTGGTGTGCTACAGCCCGGCGAGAGTGCCTTACCTGGAGTCCCATCTGGGGAAATATCAGGCTGTCAGGTAGAGCACCATCGTATTTGGGAGCTTTCTAAAGCTGGAAAAAATTTAGGGATCCTTTAATCCCAACTGGTTTTACAGACTTAGGAGGCTGAAGCTCAGACAAGAAAATGAATTTTCCCAAGAACACACAAGTGGATAATGATCACATCCAGTATTGCTGCTCAACAAATCAGCCCCAAACTTAAGGGCCTAAAAGCAACAACCAGTTATTTAGCTCACAATTCTGTGGACTAGAAATTTAGGTGGGCTCAGTCGGGATGCCTCATGTAATCTGGGACCACTTGGAGGTCAGCGACGTGGCTCTCTTTCTGGGTTTTGACTGTCAGCTGGACAATGGAGGCAACTGGGCCACGTGGCTCTCACCATCTCAACCAACTGGTCTGGGTGACAGCAGGGTTCCAAGAGAGTGAACAGAGGCGGGCAAGCCTTCTAAGGACTAAGCTTGGGGCTGGTACATGATCACTTCCACCACATCCTATTGGCCCAAGCAAGTCACAGGACAGCCCAGTTTCAGGGAGGACGGAAATAGACTCCACCTCTTGATGAGGAGAGCTGCAATGTCACACTGCAAGAGGTGGGGACACAGGGAGGAGTGAAGGATGGTGAGCACTTCTTGCAATCTTTAGCCAAGACTGGAACCCAAGTCTGCTGACTCCATGCTGAAGGTACAGCACCCTTTTCTGATCCCATCTGTCCAACTCTTCCCTATTGTCCATGCCAGTGTCCTCTGCAATCCAGAAACATCCTCTGCGCTAGAAGAAAAAAACTATCCAGCATTGGACAGAAGGTCAAGCTCTTCTGTGTTGCTGGGGAGAAACAGTAGGGGCACAGTTTCTGTATAACTATACCAACATCCTCCCAACGCATCCGTCATTCCCAACTCCTACCTCCTCCAGGACAGTGGCCAGAGTCCCCCTCCTTCTACCCTCAGCAAAGCCAGAGGGATCCCAGATCCCATTTTTTTACAACTCTCCCACATCACTATAAGCTCTTCACCGCCCCATCATCCTGGAGGGGGAGATGGCAGCCAATTTTCCAACACTGAACAAGCTAGCCCCTGGAGTCACTTTTGAAACACGACCAATATGTTGTGCCAGCTTCTTTTCTGGGGGAGAACAAAAGCTATTTTTCTCTCTTTTCTTCCCCTGATGGAGAGAACCAAGACCCCTTTTGAATTCAACTTTCTCTTCTCTGGTATTAAAAAAAAAATTTAAAAACAAATCTGTCAAAATTCCCACCCTGCCTTCCTAGTTACATTTTTTAATTCAGCTGGCTCCTTGTGGGGGAGTCTTCTATTAATAGGTATACCAGGAGGCTTAGCAACTCAGGCAAAAGAGTACCTAGGAGAAGGCTGGAGAGGGCTGACGCCGGAACAGTGAGAAGGAATCAAACCGGGCTTAATTAGGAAAACATGACTTCCCTATTAACGCCCCTGTCCGTGTGATGCTGCCACTAGAAAAAAAAAATGCCAGGAAGCTTATTTGTTTTGCAATTACGGATGAAATAAAAAATTACTTGGTCTAATTGGACCTCTTTTACTAAAAGAAGCGTGTAAAATAACCTCAGTTTCATTAGCAACTCAAAATGCACTATTCAGTGTGCTACATATGTTTAAGTGAAATGTGGAGGGTCAATTTGCTATGTAAATTTCCACAAATTTGGCTAAACTAAAATGATTAACCTAATGTGTATGCAAATTAACTTAATTGATAATGACTTTTCTCCAGGAACTTTAAAAGGGGGGGGAAATATATTCCAATTCTAACGATCCTCCCAAGTGTTCTGTCACCCAATAGCAAAATGATATCTTGACAAATTAAAGAGAATATAATGAAATCAGATTAATTAATGCCAAGACCAATTAGCACATGCAAGGAAACAAATCTCACTAATAGACAAATCGAGTAATCATTCGAATGAGATTTTGAAAGCTTTCCCTATTTGTCAATTTGTGTGTGTGTGTGTGTGTGTGTGTGTGTGTGTGTGTGTGTGTGTGTGTGTGTGTCATTCCATCTCTGAAATGTTCCCGTTTGTTTAGGATACAGAATGTAAGCTGGAAGGGACCACACACTCTGAAACCTCCACTTGGATTAAGAAACTGAGCCTCAAAGAGGTGAATTTATTTGTACAAGGTGGCACGACTAGAACGCCTGTCTTTCTTCTGTAGCACCCCATCTGCCGGCAACACACTCGGACATAGGAAAACATTCCATTGCCCCTGCCTGGGAAGGCCCTGCTCTGCAGAAAAGCATTCGCACCCTCCTTTTTCCCAGGAGACAGTTGGTTTCCCAGGCTAGGAGGCAAGCAAAGCATTCTAGAAGGCCCCTTCAGCTCTGGGACTACCTGATCCTATAGTCTACATTGGAATGTTTACCATATTAGAATGCAGTCTACATTAGAATATACCTATATATTTAAGAATTGAGGGGATTTTCATCTTGAGTCTCTTTTCCTTGACTCAGGCCACCTTTTTCACACCAAAAGCAATCATCGTAATAAGCTGCAGAGGCTAACCCCTGTCCCCGCTGGGCTTAACTTGAACCCCTGTGCAGTTCACAGTGAATTCTCCAGGCTGATCATTTGTCTGTGAAAGTTTCAGCCCATCTATCCCCTTCCCCACTTCCCCATAGCTAAGGACCCTAGGCTAACAGGCAGAGCTCCAGCTTGGATTTATTACTTTTATTTATTTTTTCTCGTTATTCCAGACGGTTGTTGCTGAAAGACTGAAGTATGAATTACTTCCAGTGGGATGCTCAGACAATGGCAGAGCGGCAGGAAAGGCAGCTCAGGTTGTTGCTGGGGCACCAGAGAGCAGTCAAGCCTCTACCAAGCAGCCAGAGGAGGCAGGAACACTGCAAATGGAGCCCACCAGGCTCATTCCGTGGACTCGGGCCTGAGGCTGCCTCCTTTGGTCAGCTCCCAACCTTCTTTTTTTTTTTTTTAAATTCATTTATTTTATTTATTTATTTTTGGCCGCGTTGGGTCTTCGGTGCTGCACGCAGGCTTTCTCTAGTTGCGGCGAGCGGGGGCTACTCTTCGTTGCAGTGCGCGGGTTCTCATTGCAGTGGCTTCTCTTGTTGTGGAGCACGGGCTTTAGGCGCGTGGGCTTCAGTAGTTGTGGCACGCGGGCTCAGTAGTTGCGGCGCACGGGATTAGTTGCTCCGCGGCATGTGGGATCTTCCCGGACCAGGGCTTGAACCCGTGTCCCCTGCACTGGCAGGCAGATTCTTAACCACTGTGCCACCAGGGAAGCCCCAGCTCCCAACCTTTGGGTTCAGCTCTTGCCTGGACTGAGGCAAGGCTATGGCATAGCAAGCCAAAAGAATAAGAGCAGGAGAACAGACACTGGCTGGGGAGTCAGTAGACCCATCACCAGGTCACTGAACTTGGCCAAGTCATTTCCCCTCTCTGGCTGTCAATTCCTCCTTGAAAAACAAGGGAATGGGGATATGAATTAATAATCTCCTCTGGCTCTGACTCTAAGTCTCAGCCTTCTGGGTACAGTATTAGGCTCAAGAATGACATCAACCCCATAAAGTTGTTAAGAGGATTCATGACTATATGCATGAAGTGCTTAGAATAGTGCATGGCACATAGTAAGTGATCAGTGAATGTTAACTTATATTATTTTTATCCTACCAAGTGGTCTTTCCCCACAACTCGAACCTAGTGGAAAGGATCGCTACCCCTGTGGTGAGCTGATAAACGTTTAACAACCAGCAGAGGCTGGGGGTGGGGTTCAACTTTGTCGGGTTTGCCAATTGCCTCAGTGTAAATAATTCCACTGTGGTTGATTGCAAGCTATCAATATAGTGTAAAACAGCTCACAGAATTCCTGAAAATTTAGCAGTTCATTTTTGCACGCCATTATGAGACAGCATCAGAGTACCACTGAGATGCAATACCTCCCATTCTCATTCTGTTTAAACGATCGGACTGTTGCCCATCTTGCATATGGAGAGACTGGATGACAATTAAATATAATGGCCTTGTGGCTATTCTCCCACTCACCAGTCTTGGGGGCCACCGCAAATTTCCTCCCCATCCACCCACTCCCACATCCTCCCCTCAACCCTCCAAGCAGAGCAGTCTGTGTGTACTTTGGAAACATAAACGCACATTATCATTAATCTAAGTCAAGCATCACTGAGAAAGTACATCTGCTGAAAAGAAACATTTATTCATTTTTTAATTTTGAGGATGTACGTATTAATCACTGTGGAGGATTATCCACTCCACACCCTCTTGGGTGAGTCACCTTGTCCCCATTCCTCCGTCCTCTGCCTTTGACCTCAGCCTCAATTCTCATGGTCATGGCCTCTCTTGTTGGGATGGTTTCACCTACATCCCAAACTTAACATGCCTCCTACTCCCAGGAAGTTGGTTATTTACCAACTGAAAATGGAGAATTAAAAGAAGGAAAATAAAACACCTTTCCCGGCGGGGGCCATAAAAGGCTCATGAAGTCATAAAGACAATTACTGGCAGGCCTATATGGAATACCCTCTGTGAGTCATCTGTCTTCTGCTGGCAATAAAGACACACAGCAAATTAATCGTGAGGGAGGCCCGCTCACTTACCCTGTAATTAGAGGGAGCTGCAAGATGCTTCCTTTCAAACGTCATGTGGGAGGGTCTGTTCCGACTCCAGGTGGCCCTGCCTCCCAGCCCAGCCAGGCCTGGGCTCCTTTGGCTACTGCGCACACGACCTGGGCCTGGAGCGATAGGGACAGGGACAAGGCAGCAGCCTTCCATCCAGGGTGCCTCTCCTCGAGGTCCTGAGAGTCTATTTAGAGAGGTGGACAGAGTGTAAAGATTCAGAGGTGACCATAATCTTATCAAAGTGGCAGAAATACCTTTCTTTCTTTCTCACATCTTTCACCGCTTGCTCTCATGCATTGTACATTTCAGCCACATCAAAGAGGTTTTTTCGCAAGTTCATCATCTGCCCTCTGGCCTCCATACTTACACACGTTCTGTTCCCTCTCCTGGAATGTCCCTATCCCTACAGGGTCTCGGCTCACAGAGACCTAATGCAAATCACATGTTCTCCACAAAGCCTTCCCTGACCCATCTCTGGGCAGATTAACGAGCTCTCCTCTCCCTGCACACCTTTGTGCAAAGCTTTTACTTTGTACTCATCCCATCAGTTATAAAAACTTGTTTTGAAATCACCCCAGACTGTGACTCTGAAGCAAGGCAAAGGCTGACTAATGTCTTGGAATACCGCTCGTCATCGCACCGCCAACCCCAGCTCCCAGCACCACGCTCTCACCCAAGCACGTGCCCAATAAGTTAAGAGCGGGTGTAGCTCCTCCACCAAGTCGAGATCACATCGCAGGGAGGATGGTTGGAGTTGCAGGCCTGGCCCCTGCATTTGGTGGAAGCAGCCCCCATCTCCCACCCCATACTTTTTTTTTTGAAGTCCTTTCTCTCCACTCCGGACACCGCTTTTTTTGCAGTCAGCACCTCAAGTCTGGCTCTGCACTGGGAAGAGGAAAATGAGAAAAGGTCAGGGAGCATTCTTGCATCTCAGGACAATCACCTAAGATGTTCAGCTCCCCAGAGCAGAATCAGGCATGCAAATGAGTGCTAGCCCACGGGCCCTACGCTGAAAATAAATCTGCTGGAAGCAAGATGAATTATGGGTTAAAAATAAAATTTAAGGGGGTGCCGATGCTGTGTTTTCCTAAGCCCAGTGCATGGGCAGCCAGAACCTTCTTCCTCAGGACACTGGTGAGTGGGCAAAGGGCAAAGACTCACGGGGAAGAGGAGAGAATCTGCAGGCCGGTGTTTGGAGTCTGAATCTGTGGGCTCTTTGGGGCAGGAGGAGAGGAGAGAAGGGCTGTGGAAGATGCCAGATGCCCAGATGAGCATACCTACCATGACAGGTACTGCCCTTTTAAAAGTGCTTTGCCAAATCTTGCCCCAAATTTCCTGTAGGACCAGCAAATCAGTAAGCCTTCCAGTCGTGTAACGAATATTTATTTATCAAGTGTCCACCGTGTGCCAGGCATTCCCCCAAAGGCTACAGATACCAAGGTAAACAATATAGTCCCAGCCCTCATGGAGCTTAGAGTCCAGGCATGGGGTGTAGGAGGGGTGCGGCATGGCGGTACCCAGTAATTACCGACAACTGCCTAAAATGACTATTTGTCACAAGAGTGTATGATGGGGTCCTGTTCCAATCGAGAGGTCAGGGAAGGCCACCCTGAGGAAATAACATTTACACCAAGGCCAGTAGGGGTGAGTGGCAGCCAGTACAAAGGGCTCCGGGCCAGCAAGGACACCCAAAGGAACTAGTGTGGCTACACAGTGGGTGGGAAGGGAAAATGGTGATGGCTAAAACCCTGTGACTGTAGGACGTGCTGAGGATTTGGACTTTCCAAGGGGACTAGTGGGAACTGAAGTCACACCCACTCTCCACTCACCAAGCCCGCGTCCTAACACAGGGCTGCGTTCCCCAAGGGAAGGCATCTTTTCCACAGTTTCACAGAGGCGTCATCTGGGGCCAAGTCCGCAGCACGGAGCCGACCCAGAGGAGTGCTGTTTCAAACCCACACGCAGGCGCCTCTGGGCAATGGTGAGTGTGTTAGACTAAACATCTCTGAGGCCCCTCCCACGCCAGCCTTCTAAGTCCTTAAAAGAAGGGGGCAATTGTGTTACAGGGGAGGGCTGAGGAAATGGACTCAAAGCCAAAAGAGCCTTCCTTATCTTTAGTGTTCTGTCTGGACCACCAAGCAAACCTCCAATAGTTTCCTCACCATCCAGAGCCCAGCGGAGGGGAGGGAGCGGATGGGGGCCCCCTGATCTGAGCAGGACAGCCGAGGCTGCTGCAGGAAGGGCCACCCTGGACGAACAGCCTCTGTGGGTTGGGACTTGCAGGCTCTGTGCTCTCATTTTGGAGGACAGCCCAGGGAGCAGAGTCCTCAGGGAGGAGGTATTGTTTGCACAAAGCGTCTGTCGTTGCCTGAGGCCTGCAGCTCCCCTGGACAGAGTCCCCAGCTGGCTGGCGCTCAGATTCCCTGTGCTGGGAGGACCTAGGGCGTTCTGTCAGATCCCATCCATCAGGGCACCGTGGGAGGCACCACAGGTACCAGTGGCCAAGGGCTCTGCCTCTAGCCCCCGTGCCTAGAGAGGAGAGGCGGCTTCTTCCCATCCCGTGCTCCGTGGTCCTGCAGTGGCCACCCCCAGCCTCCTTCCCCATCCATGTCACACCCCTAGCAATGCATACCCGAGTTCAAACTTCCAATCCCTCCTTGGCAGGCTGAGCATATCAAAACCACCCCCTCCCCAGATTTGGTTGCTGGCACTGCAGTAATAATAACTGGGCCCATCTATGGACTCTACCAACTGCGGACCTTGTCCCAGAGGGACAAACAAAGCAGGGGAGACATCCATGAACAAACAGACACGGCCTCACCTGTCCCACCGTTTAAAAACAATGCAACATCCTACTGTATAGCACAGGGAACTATATTCAATATCCTGTGATAAACCATATGGAAAAGAATATGAAAAGAACGTATATATATGTATAATGGAATCATTTTACTGTACAGCAGAAATTAACACAACATTGTAAATCAACTGTACTTCAACAACATAAATTTTAAAAAAACACGATGTGACATTTGGTGATGATGTAACGTGTTGAGCCTCAGTTTCCTCATCTGTAAAAAGTGCAAGGGACTGTGGGGAGGAATAAATGAGACTAGCATGGAAATAACTTCTTATAGTGCCTGGTGCAAAGTAAATCCTCAATAAATGTTAACTGTTACCATTAGCTACCATTTATTGGGCATCCTCAGCTCTGTGCTGCAGGATTTACAGGATTTACAAACATGCCATTTGTCCTGCCCTGTAGCTGGAGCAGGTGTGTGGCATTATCCCATTTCACACAGGTGGAGACAAAAGCACAGTGAGTAGGATTTAATCACAGGTCTATGTGACTCCAGACCACTATATGAAATGTCTCCCATACTCACTTCCCCATCTGTAAAATGGGCTAACATAATAACCACCTTCTCAGAGATGCTCTGAGGATGAAATTATCTGTGAAAGTGATCTTTCTCCACTATAGAGTGATATTCGATTATAAAGAATTGTCACTGAGGCACACTTGCTTAGAAGAAATAAGTTAAACTGTAACAGGACTTTGGTTTAACTTAACACATGAGTACTGAGCTACATCGAAGGCACATATTCAAATTCAAAGATGAGACTGAGGAAAGGAATACAATGTCTTATAGGGTTCTTTGGGGCTCACAGACCAAGTTCAGAGTAGAGGCAGAATTTCCTGGAGGGATGTTTGCTCACTGAGCTTTCGAGAGGAGAATGAGAAGGACGTTGATGCTGAAGGAGGCTGTTCCAGCAGAATACAGATTGGTCGAAGGCAGGGGTGGAGAAACCAGAAGCAGGCAGAGTCCAGGGTGGCTGGACCACTGTGTACCCACGGGAGGGCATAGGAGAGAGGCTATGAAGCTGACACGATTATTATCCCCATTTGACAGATGGAGAAACCGAGGCACAGAGCAGTTACAGAAGTCACACAGCAAGTGAATGTGGTTGCAGTCAGCCAGGGGTCAGCTCCATGTTCTTAACTGTAATCTCAGCCTGGGGCTGTGGGAAGAAAGTGAACGAGGGGCCCTGCAGGTGTCTGGGCACTTTGTGGGATGAGAAGATGAAGGAAAAGGAGTTGGGAGGGTGGAATTGTTGGGAAGCTCAGGTGAGCGAGCCCCCTAATAAGAACCGGCAATCGCAAGTCCGGCCAAATGTTTCTGAGGCCTTTTCTAGCCTGTGTGTCAAAGGCCTCTCCCAGTGCTTTCTGGGCAAGCGACAGGAGGGCAGAGGATATTGTGACTTTGATGGCCTGGTTAGCACACCAGCCCCCAGACGCCACAGCACCCCTGGGAGGTTCCCATGACCCTGGGCCACAATGTTGGGTGTCCAGATGTTCCCCTCATTCTTGACCCTTTAAGATGGTAGCCTTCATGGAATTCCTGGTCTGTCTCTGCTGTGCAGATTGGAACAGGTGTAGCCCTGCAGCATCTCTGTGCACCTGACCCACCATGAGCCAGATTCCTTCTCCTAAGAGGACACAGGGACCTGGCCTTCTCATTTACTGGGGGTGAGGGGTTGCACAGACAGAAGGGCATAATGGGGAGAACTTGGACTTTGGAGGCAGACCAACACAGACTCGATTCCTGGCCGAGCCACTCACAAGCTGTGTGACCTGGAGAAAAATCCCTTAATCTCTGTGGGCCCAGTTTCCTAGTCTATAAAATGGGAGCAAATAATATCTACCACACAGACCAGAGAAGTGCAAGGGTCCACACAAGGTTGATTAATGCGTATCCCAAAGGGCCCTCTGTAAATGCCAGACCTCTTTGCTAACCACTCTTCCAGAACAGTGTTTAGAGAACCCACCCAGTGGCATTTACTTTTTGCCCAGAGCACCAGCCCAGATAAAAGGCAGGTAGCTCCAGGCCCTGCCCCCAAAGGCACAGACAAATGGAGAGGCCTCTTGGCTACCTCAGAAGATAACTCCATCACCAGCTCCTACAGAAGTCCTTTGATATGGATACGACCCAGGCCTGTGGGTCTCACTGCTTATGAAGATGGTGCTGAAAGGTTTATAGAGGAGATCTGTGGGGGACATAGCAAGAGGAGGGCAAGCTGGAAAGCAAGAAAGTGCACGTGCCTAGGGACAGAGCATCTGAGAAACGTGATTACAGACGTGTCCATGTTAACCAGGATGTGAGTAGGGCTGCTGGCCAGCAGGCTGCTCCCAGAAAGGGGACAAAACAAACTGGAGATGTGCAAGGCCCCGTCCATATGTTGGTTCATTTGATCCCTGCAGTAGTTCCCTGTAGGCAGGTGAGGAAACTGAGGCCAGAGAGGTTAAATACCTTGCCTGGTGCCACACAGCATCACAGATGTCCAAAAAGAAGTGGCATTTGAGTTGGGCCATGAAAGATGGGTAGGGTTTCTACAAACAGGAAGCTGGCCTGGGAGGGGCCTGCCTTCTGAGCAGGGCCATCACATGGGCAGAGGGCATAAAGGAAGACAGGGTGGGTGACAACAAATCAGGTGTTGCTCAGGACAGGCGGCTTGCGGGAGCACATGTCTGGTGGGGAACCTACACATACCAGGCGTTCCTGGGATCTAAGAAACTTGCTCAATGTCATACAGCTGCTGAGTGTTACTGAGAGAAGTTGAAATCTATGTCTTTTGACTTTCTTCCTAAGACAAGATTTGACTTACTCTATCTGCAGAAACAAGATATCAATCCAATGGAAAAGGCAAAAAAGAACTAGAAATACCCAGTTCAGAGAAGAGAATACCGAGCGAGGCGTGAGACGGTAAGAATTGTCACCAAACCCGGTGACCAAAGGCTCCAGTACTTCCTCCCCAGAGACAGGAAGTGGGGAGACGGTAGAAGTGGTCCAGGCCTGCCCTTCCCTTCACTGCCCACTGGGTCAGGCCCAAACTCCATAGCCTGGCCTTCAGCATCTCCACACTCACCTGGCTCCACACTCCCCCCACAGCCTAGTCTCCCCTGTTCCCCACCATGCTCTTGCTTCAGACAGGTTTCTCACAGTCCCCCAAATCTCTAAGCCCTTCCTCCAGCCACTTTCCTTCCCCAGCTAACCCATCCTCCTATTTCTTCATTCACAAAATGCAACCAATACAAACTACATTACAAGATTGTCTCAGGATTCCATGAAATGACGCATTCTCAGAGTCCATGGATATTTTTTGAGAATATCGCGCGCCTGCTACGTGCCAAGCACTGAGCTAAGCACTGGGAACCGTAGGAAATGACGCCGAGTCCTCGCCCTGGGGGAGCTGGCCGTCTGGTGGGGAACAGACCGGTACATCGTCCACTTGAGAGCACTGACACTTCCAAAATGCAGTGGTGGGATTAAGGGAGGTTTCCTGGAGAAAATGACAGCAAAGCTGAGACTTGAAGGACCAACAAAACTCGGCAAAGGGCAAGGGTGTTCAAAGCAGGAGTAGCATTTGCAAAGGTTTTCAGGCCATGAAGAGCATGACATTTGGAGACAGTATCTGTGGTTCAGTGTGGATGAAGTATGGAGTCACTGGGGCCAGGGGCTCGGGGGTGGCCAGAGATGAAGCCAAATGGTGAAGCAGCGGCTACATCCAAGAGGCTTGAAGACAGGCATCCTTAACCTTTTCAGGCACCACGGACCCCCTGGAAAGACTGGTGAAGCTTTTGGACCTCTTCCCAGAATAATGTCTTCAAATGCATAAAATAAAATACATAGGATTACATAGGAAATAAATTATATTGAAGTGCAGTTAAAGAAATATTTTTTAAAAACTAATTTGTGATATAGTAATATATGAGTTTTTTATTAATGCAGTAAGCAATCAGTTCTGGTGGCAGGTCTAATTACATAATTTTGAAATAGTGCTGGGAGAAAACAATATTTCAAGATTAAGTGTAATAACTATAATATGATATAAAAATATCTGTGATTTCCATTGATGACAAAGTCACGAGTACTGCCAAAATTGCTGTGGATTAGATGCTATGGATGGTGCCTACATTTGTAATTAAAGGAAATGCTAACTTCAGTGAGAGTTTAGTGAAATTAAAGACTTTTTTTTTCTCATCCATGTTTATTATCCCCGGCTTTGAAGACTTGTTAAGGAGTGTTTTCTTGATCCCCAACTCTTGAAAAGCCCTTGCCATGGCCACAGCCTCCTCTCCAGTCCTCATCTCCTACCACCTGATGACTAGATCCCTCCTTTTCAGCTAATCAGCCTCTTTGCTATCCCCTGAACACCCCAAGCGTACAGCTGCCTCAGGTCCTTTGCACATGCTTGTCCTCTGCTTGGATTGCTGCTCCCAGAAATATGTACATGAATCCCTCTCTCCTTTCTTTTAGGACTCCACTCAAATGTCACCTTATCAGAGAGGCCTTCCCTGGCCACGCTACGAAAATAGCAACACCCACCTGCCCCCAGTACCCATATCCCCCATTCCCCGCTTTATCTTTCTCAATCACACTTATACTACCTGACATTTGTAAGACTTTGCTTCTTGTCTTCTTCACCCCACTAGAATGGATGCTGCATAATAGCACAGACTTTGTCTATTTTGCTCGCTGCTGTCTCCCCAGTACTTGGAGCAGTTCACACGAGGCACCTATTACCCCCGACCCGCTTCTACTCATCTAAATCCTTCAAGGCCCACTAGCAGCATGAAGTCCCCACCACTACTCCAGCCTTCTCTGGATACCCACACTCAGGAAGATGAGGCTACTGAGGATGGAAACCATGCCTTGCATTTCTGCATCTCCCCACCCTGCTTGGGTGTGGAGCAGGCTTTTAAAAACGCATGAACCAGCCGGCCTACGCGGCTATGTGAATGAATGGAGCTGGCCAGAGGAGACTGTCGAATTCCATCTGTAGTAGGCTGAATGGTGGCCCCAAAAAAGATATATGTCCATGTCATAATCCCCAGAATCTATGCATGTTACTTTATTTGGAAAAAAAAGGTCTTTGCAGATGTAATAAGGTTAAGGATCCTGAGATACAGAGACTGTCTTGAATTATCAGTGTGGGCCCTAAATGTCATCATAAGTGTCCTTCTAATCAACAGGTAAAGGGAGATGACACAGACACACAGAAGAGGAGGTGATGTGAGGAGGGAGGGAGAGATCGGAGTGATGCAGTCACAAGCCTAGGAATGCCAGGGCAGCCCCCAGAAGCTGGAAGAGAAAAGGGGTGCATTTTCCCCTCCAGCCCCTGGAGGAAGTACAGCTTCACTGGATTTTGGAGTTTTGGACTCCAGAGCTGTGAGGGAATAAACGTCTGTTGTTTTAAGCCATTCAGTTAGTGGCAATTTGTTAGAGCAGTCACAGGAAACTAATGCACCATCTATAGGCCTGCCGTGGGGAAACACAGACTGAAACTAGATCTTCCCTTTTTTTCCCCCCCCTGAAAGAACCTGGAAATTTAACCTTTAATATGAAAGCTCCTGGGGACTTCCCTGGTGGTCCAGTGGGTAGGACTCCACCCTCCCAATGCAGGGGGCCTGGGTTCGATCCCTGGTCAGGGAACTAGATCCTGCATGCATGCCGCAACTAAGAGTCCTCATGCCACAACTAAGAAGTCCGCATGCCGCAACTAAGAAGTCCACATGCCACAACTAAGAAGCCCACATGCCACAACTAAGAGCCCGCGCACCGCAACTAAAAGATTTCCCACATGCCACAACTAAAGATCCCGCATGCCACAGTGAAGATTCCGCGTGCTGCTCCTAAGACCCGGCGCAGCCAAAATAAATAAATATTAAAAAAAAAAAAAAAAACACCAATATGAAAGTTCCCGATTTCTAAGTACAGCAGTCTGGGTTTTTGTTGCAGAAGCCAACTCTGGCTAACATGAGCTAATATGAACGCCTTATTAAAAGGAGCTAGATGAGCTCACAGAATTGAGAAGATGAAATAAAACCTGGATAAAGGGCAGGATCCAAGGGAGACCTGCCATTTCCAGACCACAGGGGCATCTGCTCGGAACATTGATGCTACTGGCCACTCATGACCACACCACTGGCTGCCACCGCACTCCAATCCCGAGATCACAAGGAAAACACATGGGGAGTGGGCTTCAAACCCAGGCAGTCGGGCCCCAGAGCCTGCTCCCTTCCCCAACACGAGGAGCATGTCAAGGGAGGCTCTGTAATAAGACAAATGTCTGAGTGACGGGCACTCCCAAAAGGAGCAGTGGCTTTTTGGCTTGTTGTTTGGGGCCCACAAGGAGAAATGCATTTTAGATCACAGACCAGCATAGAAACACACCACATATAAACTTGAAATAATGTTTACGTTGCTGTGTACAGTCTCTGCTGACAGCCTTCTCTCCTCTTCCTTCACTTCTCTTCTTTTATTTCCTCTCTCTTCTGTCTACTCTCTCCTATCCCATCCCATCATATCCTACTTATTGCATTCCATTTTCATTCCCAGTCAGAGTGATGTTCATTTCTGAAAGTAAGAGAAAATATTCCCTATGCACTGAAAGACTCAGAAAAGATAACCACTTAAGAATTTACTTAGAGATAAATTTTTCCCCAAATCAAAATTTAAGAATGAGTAACTTGGGATCCCTTCTAAACTGATTTCAAGACCCACTAAGGGATCATAAACCACAGTTTTAAAAAACACCACACCAGAGCAACCAATTCTACTAAAAAGAAAAATCAAAATACAAATAAACAAAAACAACAAGCAACCAACAGTATTAGGGACAAGAAAAAACAGTTTTGAGCTGGACACAGTCGTGGGCTGGCAGTTTATGTCCCCTTCATTAAAATCTTGATGTATTGATTGATGGATTGACTGATTCAACTGTAGTAAGAGAGAATGCAGGGAGAGCCCTCTTTGGCTTAGATTTTGTAATGACAGCTTTAACTCTAAGCATCTAGCACAGGGCCTGGCATACAATAGGTGCTCAATAAATATCTAAGTGCTATAAGGGAAAAGAATCTGAAAAAAATATATATATATATACATATATGTTATCAGATTCACTTTGCTGGACACCTGAAACTAACATAACATTGTAAATCAACTATAGTTAAATTTTTTTTTTAAAGGAAGGAAAAAAAATAAAATTAATAAATATTTAAGTGCAACTGAAAACAGATGGTTTTCCTCAGTTCCCTTGTCCTGTGGCAGGCCCAGCTGGAGATTGGGTGTGGCCATGTATAGAAAGGGACCCACGTCCACAGGTGGTCCAGAGCCCAGAAGCACCTCCACTCTCCGTCCCTACCGGCCTCTCCTTCCTAGGCTCCACTTGTCACCATCCTCATAAACACCCAGCCAGGGAGTGCTTTGCTTCACATCAACCAGCATCATCCTCCCCTCCCCTCCCCATCTCCTTCTTGCATCTCTCTTTCGGCAGTGCTATTTGTTAAACCGCAAAAATACACCAAA
This sequence comes from Physeter macrocephalus, assembly GCF_002837175.3. Taxonomy (NCBI): domain Eukaryota; kingdom Metazoa; phylum Chordata; class Mammalia; order Artiodactyla; family Physeteridae; genus Physeter; species Physeter macrocephalus. Next base: position 16,156,599 of record NC_041229.1, on the reverse strand, counting down.
TACGGCTCTGTATTTACAGGGTGGGAGGAGAGTAGGGGATGGGACAGGCGGAGAGGAGAGAGGTGCAACTTTGCCTCTAATGTCTTCGTTAGTTGAACTCATCAGCTAAAATCATTTACGGAAATTTTTTTTTTTAAAAAAAGGATAGAGAGAGAGAGAGAAAAGGAACTGATCACATGCAGGAGAAATAACTCAGATGTGAAAATCCTTCAGACTGGGAGATTGCACTATTTATTCACCCAAGTGTCCTGCTGTGTCTCTGAAATGCAGTGATTTAATGAGGTGCTGCAAGGGTATTTGTTATTAAGAAATTCTGTCTCTGCTTATTCTCCTCCGTGTGATTAGGACGGAGCCAGCCGGCAGAAGCTCCTCACTGGCATGCTATTAAAGATTTAGGAGGCTGTTGCTCTTCCCCTGTTCCCCTCTTACAAGCGCCTTTTGAAATAGTTCCAAAATTAAATATTGTACAAGCCGATCAGCCTTGTTTAACGCAGATGCTGAGTGAGATTTAAAAAGAAATTAGAAAAGCATTTGTGTTAACAGATGTTCTTCCTTTTCTCTCTTGGAGCTGAGATGATTGGGGCTGGATCCCTCCTGAGCCACACAAGAGCCAAGAGGGATAAGCCCCAAATTGCACAGGGGCAGAGAGGGGACACCTGGGTCCTCAGTCCCTCTGTTGGTCAGGACCTGGGGGCCCTGCAGGAAGGAGAAAAGCAAGCTGCTACCTTGCAGGCTCTTCCCCAAATCGCCTGGAGTCTCGTGGAGCCTCTCCCAAGGCCAGGGCATTCAGCAGGTCTCGCTGGAAATCTGCAGCCCCGCAAACACCATGATCCAGAGCTTCAGGAAATCAGCAAAGGAGCAGAAGTCTCTGTCCCCAAACTCATCCAGCTATTGAACTTGATGATAGACAAAGTCTTCTTAGCGCCTCTAATCCAGACCCTTCATCCAGGCAATATCAGCTCTGACCAGCCCCCCAAGTAAGTTAGGCACCCTACTTCCTTGGAATCACACTGCTTCCTTCCTTGACGTCCAGTTAGCATGGTCTATCTGTGCTACCTTGGTAAGTTCTGGCTGATGTCTTAAATCTCTCTTCAACAGACTTTGCACTCTGTCCTTACTTAAAACTAATGGGGGCCCTCCCTTGAATAAATAAAGCCATCCAAGTGTATGGCATGTTGAGGCTTCTCAAAGTGCCTACCCCTGCCCTGCAGATTGGTCCCCACGGCCTCCCTCGAGGCATGAGGAGGAGGTTCAGTGGTATGGGTACTAGTAAGTGGCAGATCTGGAACTAGTGCCATGCCCCCCCAAACTCAGTCAACTGTCCCATCTGATAAGCCGCAGAGATTGAGAAACAGATTGTCGATGCTCTTTGCAGATTTACATTTGTTTGTCATTGTTGTTAGGAAAACACAAGGCACAGAGAGACAGCGACTTGCTCATGAGCCCACAGAGCATCAGGAACGGAATCAGGCAAGAATCTGCCTCCTAAAGGTCCAACTGAGTTTTTCCCCGTCCGTCAGCCTATTGCACCATCTACCAATGTTTATTAAGTGCCTGCTGTTTGCCAAGCTCTGTGCAAGGCTCTGAAGGCGTGGGGGGAGCAAACCAGAGCCTCAGGAGGAAGCAGACATTAAACAAATTATTGCAGATACGGACAAAAGAATTCACAAGAAGGAGCACGGGGGCTCATGGGAGTGTGTAAGTAGGGAAACAGAACCAGTCAGGACTCGACTGCCCCCAAGGTAAGACAATGAACAAACTACAGCCAAGAAACCAACTGCAGATCAGAGGTAGCTGCTAACTATTCCTTTAACCCCGGGGCATCCTTCGCCACATTCGACTAGCTCCCAGTGATGGGATCCTGCTCAGTGCCTCCTGCCAACCCCTGCCCCATTAGGTGTGGGGCACTGCCCTTCTTGTCCCCATCCCCGCCCCCAACATGGACGGCAGAGTAATAACCTCCACCCCCGCCATCACCACCATTACTCGCCACTTCCTCTCTGAAGTCCCAGCCCTGCACACATGCCCCAGTAACAAGAAGAAAGACAAGCAAAAATGAGAACCAGGCAACTTCCTAATTAACACTCTCGGAAACAGCTGGACCTCCCCCTGAACGCAAATGAAGATCCCCTTTAGAGGCTTTGGAGGGGACTGAGCCATGGTAGAGGGATGGGTGCGGGAATGAAGGTGGCTCTGGACGGGGCGGGGGCCGGGGGGTGGCGGGCAAGGGACAGACCGTGGTAGTGCTGTGACAAGCTGCAGGGCTGGCCTGGATAAAGCTCCCCACTGCTCTGGGTCCCTGTCTCCCCATCTGCACAGGGGGGACTGAGCCCAGTGCAACCGGGGATCTGGTGACTCACTTCTCCTACCTGGCCTCCTCTTCTTGGAGGTTCTCCTGTGGAGCTCAGCCTTTAACACACCACACCTCTTCTCATCACCCAGGTCAGGGCTTCTTCACTCACCTCCTTCCTTAACTCTGAAATATCCCATTTTACATCAGAATCACCCGGGGAGCTTTAAATAGACAGATGCCTGAAAGCCACCCCTAGCGATTCTGGCTCAGCTAGCCTGGGTAAAGACCCAGGCACCAGCTGGGTTTATTTCAGACACTTGAATGGTCATACAGGACAAAGAACACTGCCCAACAAGTTAGTGGGACTAGAGCTCCTCCCTGGAGGCAGAGGAGACCCTTCTAGGCTTTCCTTCCTTGGGTCCTCATATGGAGCCCTCCAAATTCCAGGGACAGCACCCAGGGCAGGGAGGTTTTAGCTAGTGCTATGACCTTCAGGCTCTGTCTGTGCCCTTCATCTAATCTAGGTTACCTCTCCCCTCTTCAGTGACCGCCCCCATGGGGACTTCCACAGTCCCCCACCCCAGCCAATCAATCCACCCTCCATAGCATCACCACTTAGTGTCTGTGCAACACTTAGAGCCCAATGTCTTGCCTTACAGTTAGTTGCCAATGCATATGTAATCCTCTCCAGATGGCAGATTCTTTGAGAGGAACTGTGTTTTATTCATCTTTTTATCCTCCTCACACCAAGCCTTGCCTAGTGCTTTGAACATAATAGGGGTTCAGAGTCTTTAGTTGGGGAAATAATAGTAACACACATGAAATGGCTAGAAAATCATATAAAATATGTAGATATAATACAGAGAGGCAAAATAGCCTTAGTCTAGAAATCAGAAAGGTGGGATCCTGGTCCCAGCTCTGTAACTTTGGAGCAAACCTGCAACCTCTCTAGGCCTTGGGATTTTTGCCTGTAAAAGCAGGTGGTTGGACTCAACCATCTCTAGGCTGCTTCACACTCTGTTTCTCTCATTCAGAGCCCCTAACTGCCTCTAGGTATTCAAAGAAGCAGCCCTGACTCCACATTACTTGAAGAACCAGCACAGGAGCAAAATCAGTATTTCATGCTTTGTCAGCCTGGGACATGACTGGGAAAGTACCAGCACACATGGCAGTGGAGGTTTCCATCCCCTCTAAAAATATATGTGTCCATACATGGACACACTCGTATACATCCCATCTTCCTTTATCCTAAGCCTCTACCCTCCTGTTTTACAAAATCCAGGAAGGCACAAAAGCAATGTTGTCTTTGAAGCGGACCAAAATAGATGAGTACCAAAACCACTAGGCAAGGTGGCATTATATTTAAAAGTCCCATGATGCAAACTCTTCCAGAGCTAAGTGCCCTGCCATTATCTGGAAGAGGAAGGAAAAAAAAAAAAACAAACTTGTTTTTCTGCCAGTCAAGGTCTGCTGGTTCAGCTTTCCTCTCAGCTGGGAATTCCTAGAGCTGCAGACCTGGAAATACGGTGATGGCAGCCAGTTTAGAAACTAAGAAGCTGTGGTAAAGGCTGATAGTTGCTTCCCAATAGCCACTCCTTCCTGTTTTCTTAGGAATACAGACAGTCTTTCTGACTTTTTACTAGGCACCCAGCTAAAAGATGACATTTTCCAGCCTCCCATTTAACTAGTGTGGCCATCAACTAAACACTGGCCAGTGAGACAGAAGTACTGTGTGACACTTCCAGAAAGTCTCCTGAAAAAGAAGGGCCTCCTCCTTCCAGCTGCTGGATGTAATGGCTGGAGCTCCAGAAGCCATTTAGGACCACGAGGTAAACTTGGGAAAGAAGCCACAAAGTGGCAAAGTGACAAGATAGGGAAAGTCTTGGTCCCTAACCCTGTGATCTGCCATAACTCCTTCTGATTTGTTTTACATCTGATTTGTTTGTTTCTGATTTGTTTTACATCAGGGAGTGAGGTCACTGCTTGGCGGTTTCTGTTACTCAGAGCCAAACCTAGTCCTAATTGATACTGCAGATGAAGTGTACAGAACACTGGACTGAGAGTGAGAGGACAGGTTCTTGTCCTGGGTCTGCCATTAGAGTTGGCTGTAAATTAGGGCCAGTCCCTAAATTCTGTAGGCCTAAGCTTCATGATCTGTAAAATGGGTCCAGATGAGAGAAGAAATGAATTACATAGTTTCAAAGAGCCATTCAATTTCCAAACCAGATGCTTCTGTTAAAATTTCAAGATACCCCAGTAACTTAGGATCGACCAGTTAGAGGATCCAGTTCAAGAGTCCCCAATGTACCAGTGATGACATCTTTCGTCAGCAGGGGTGCCATGAATGCTACTAGAGTGAGACACCATTAGGGCACTCAAAAAAACCAATATCACAGACTTCAGAATTTGATAAACTTGACTTCAAATCCCAATGCCACAATTTTCTAACTCTGAGACCTTGGACAAGTCACCTATCCTCATCCTTAAAATGGGCAAACAATATCCAACGTTGCAGGGATGTTGGATGGATTCGTGGGAATGTAAACATCGAGCTTATCCAGAGCACCAAAGTGGCACAGTTAATCTCTAGATTGTGCCAAAATAAACTGGATGCCCGGAGAAGAGGCCAGACACCCTGGGCAAACACCCTCTGTCCTCATGGGTCACCAGGATGGGGACCCCAATCCCCACTAACCCATGTGAATGGGGAAAGACAGCCCAGGTTTCATTCTTCTCCATAATGGAAAGGGGGTGGGGATCACAAGAAGAGAAAGAAAGACAAAACTGAGGAGCTGAGATTTGGGTGTGTGAGTACTTCAGCAAGAAAACATATATCTTTATTGGCTCTGGACAGTCTGCCAATCAGCCACGAAATTACCAGCTTCTTTCTCCTCCCAGAAGGGCCTCTGCGGCTGTACACAAAAGCTGCCAAAGGAACTTCGGGACCTGGAGGATAAAAGCCCCTCTCTGCCTGGTGCGGGCTGATTTGCAATGCATTGCTTCAGCATAACGTCCCAACTCCGCAGCCACACAAAGGCATTTCTGTCCCTATCTGCGAGTTTAATAATTTCTATTTCCTACACCTTGCATTCATAATGCATCCACCCAACATGGGCTTGGGCTGGGCGCTGGCCTCAGGCCTCGGCCATGTCAGTTGCCCTCTCCAGGGGCCCGGGCTGGAAAACCATTTATCAGACAATTTAGCATCTTCGGAGGATGCAGCAACCGAAGGCAGGCTGCCTGACCTCCTTGAAACATAGCTCAAATGTACTCACCTGGTCCTTCTTGGCCCTCTACCCCACTTCATTAATTTATTTATTCCACGCAGCACCTACTAATGGTAGACATTGTCCCAACCACGCTAAGAACTGGTTTCATATCACTGATAGCCAGCACTGAGGAGGTGCTATATATATGGGGGAGGGGGGTGATTTGATACGAGAAGTGCACTTGACCATAACTCTGTGAAGGCTAGAACCATGTCCATTCAAGTTCACTCTTGATATCTTTAGCACTTCACAAAATCTGCACATAATATGTACTCAATTATATTTTATGAATATTGAGTGACAACATAAATGATGATCAAGACCTATAAGTAAAATGAAAACAGATTTTGTTTGTTAGGTTTTGCTTTGTTTGGCGTGACTGTCGGTGGGGGGCGGGGAGGGCACATGTCACAGGAGACCGAAAAGCCAAGGTAGCTGTGGAGGTGGCCCTGGGGGAGAGCAGAAGTTCAATTTCACAGAGAAAGGCACTGATGAAAGAAACAGCTCCCTGCCTGGGGAAAGAGCCTGCAGAGGCAAGAAGAACATTAAGAGCTTGGGGTTGAGGGGTAGCCGAGTGAGCTGAAAAGGAGTAGGTTGGCCCCAGGGATCCCAGGCCTCACTCATTGGCCAGAATTGGGAATGACGTCAGACAAACCTAAGCTTGGCTCCCAGCTTCAGCGTTTATCAGCAGTGTGACTTCCATCAAGACCTCTCACCTTGCAGAGGCTCCGTTTTCTCTTCTGTAAAATATGGTCAATGCAAATTCCTCCCTTCCAGCATCGCCATGAGGCTCACGAGCAGTGGTCCTGCACGTGAGGCAGGGAGCATGGCTGGTTCATGAGGGTCTTAGGTGGAAGCCACATCTGCTTTTCACAGGGATCCTGGCACTTCTGATTCAGGCGGTCCTGAGAGTGGGCAGAAGGGCTGCCATGCACCCCTCTCCTCTCTGTTTGGGAAACACCAGCAAGATCACTGCGCCTCCACCCCTGCAGGGAGAGCTAATCCCACCAAGTAGAGTGAGCAGCACAGAGGGCACAAAGGTCTGGGAGCAAACCGTGTGCAGCTGACTCGGGTCAGAGAAGCGTTAGGTGAGTGGCTGATGGCGACCGCGTGTCCCCCAGACGCTTCCCTGAGCAGGCGGTACACGCTGTCTGCTCCTTCCTGCAGACAGTGAAGACGGGGACCCCTCTTCCTCCTCTTCCTCTGCCCTCTACCAGCCACATCACAGATGCCTTTCTCTCTGACTCCAATCGGCTCTTGCTATCCTTCTCTGCACCTCCCCACCCGCAGGCTACCTAACCCAGCACTGAGTCAAGAGTAATATTGGAAAGGTTAGATCTGGAATGCACAATTATCCCCACCCATGTTTCACAGATGAGAAGACTGAGGCCCAGAAAGGTAATGAGAGCTGCCCAAAGCCACCCACTGAGTCAGTGGTGGAGGCAGTGGCAACTCAGTACACACATGCAGTACACACATGGTTGATTGTTTCTGCCTATACAAGTTAGGAAGCTTCTAGCTGCAAGTAATAAAATGTTCAACCCCAAAGAGCTTAACAATGAAAATATGTATTCTCTGATATAACAAGAGGCACTGTTAATTCTGTCGATCAATATCAAGAGCCGTTTCTTTCCCTCTCTCTGCTCTGCCGTGCTCAGCATGTTGGCAGTTGCCCTCAGGCTCACCTCCTCATGGTCATAAAGTGGCTGCAGCAGCTCTCAGCATCATGCCCTCACATAATAATATCGCTCAAAAAATAAAATGCCCCTCTTTTGTGCTCATTTTAGGGTGAGAAATCCAAGAATCCCTGCAGGCTCTATTGTGTCCCACTGGTTCGAATTGCAAGGCAATTAGATGGAGTATGATTGCCTGGCTGCCTACATGATTCGCCCTCTGGTCCTGGGAGAAGCCAGCTTTCCCTGAGGTGCATGGGTACAGGAGATCTAGACAGAGTAAGTGTTCTGCCAGTAAAGAACAACCTGGAGGCTGAACGGCATGCAGGCAACCAATAGCTGGCCACGCTACCTATGTGTGATGTTGACCTTCAGCTTCTCAGGGACAATGAAGAGACAGCTTTCACTGGAATGCAAAGGTCCATCAGCATTTGTTACAGCCTAAGTTTCTGCTTTGCTCCTCTTTGAACTTGGGCACAGAGCTAAACAGCCAGGATCGGATCCTTACTAGCCCCGTGAGATGGAACCACCAGCTTGTCCTGGAAGCCTCAATTCACTCAGCCACTTGAGAAGAGGAGCTGTACTATTCAACTCTGCACCCCAACACTTAGCCTCATGCCCCTACACATAGTAGATGCTCACAAAATGTTGCTAAGCCAATGAATAAAATCTGTAAGCCTACGATAATTCCCTCTCTCTTACAGGGCTGTAATTGGAATCCAGTGTAATAATGTAGAAAAAAGCATTTTGTTAAAAGTGCAAGGAGGTGTTACTACTTTCATTATTCCCCTCTCTTCTCTTTCCTCTCCACCTCAGAAAAATCTGACTCCATACAAAACGTTCCGCACTGGAAAACTTGGGAATGGGTGGAGAAGAGAACATGAGAAAACAAGTCCTAGTTCAAGGTCTGTGTTAGTCAGTTCAGGCTGCCGTAACAAAGTACCACAGACTGGGGGGTCTAAAGCAACTGAAATCTACTTCTTACAGTTCTGGAGGCTGGAAGTCCAAGATCAAAATGCCATCAGGGTGGGGTTCTGTTGAGGGCTCTCTTCCTGGATGGCAGGTGGCCACATTCTCCCTGTGACCTCACATGGCTTCTTCTCTGTGTGCATGTGGACAGAGAGAGAGCCCTGGTGTCTCTTCCTCTTTTATTGGATTAGGGTCCCACCCATATGATCTCATTTAACATTAATTACCAACCTCTAAATACAGTCATATTAGAGGTTAGGACTTCAACATATGAATTTTGGGGAAGGGGACATAATTCAGTCCATAAATTCTGAGGAGTGCTCTGGAATTGGTCCTCTCATTTTGGGAACCAAACTTAGACACAGCCTGCCCTCTGTGGTCTGTGTCACAGCAGAATGTCAGAGTAATGGTGGCATCTGTCCCAGGTACATTCTCAGATCTCATCAGCTGACCTGCCATTCTTGGTATCACTCCTGGACCCAGCCAGCCCCAGTTTTACATATCAGTATTTGTTGTTGCCTCTTTCTCTGCCCAGACCACATGCACAAAATTCTAATGACCCATTGAGACTCCATTTTCTGGTTTGCTAACCCTGGCCTCCCGCTGAAGCTAAAGGATCTGCACACCCCTTCACTTCTGGCATCATTCATCAGGATCGATGAGATTGTGCTGCAGTTCCCAACAATTCCAAAACCACAATCACTTAACAGATTTATTTCTCACTAATCTACATGCCCAATGCTGTAGGGCTTGGGGCTCTGCTCCACACAGTCATTCAGGGACCGAGGCAGATGTAGTTTCCTCCAGATTGTGACACGGCAGGATTTAAGTCTGGTGTGCAGGGTGGGGGAGGTGCTGGGGATGGTCATCTGAGAAGCTGAGAAGGGTGGACTGTGGGAGGAGAGGCCAAAGAGCTGGGCCTCGACGACGATGTAAAATGCGAGGTGTCTCCCCCGAGAGTCCCCGTGGGGAAATAAGGCAAACCCTTTGCAGCTCAGTAAGCAGGATCTTTGTCTTGTCTCCTTTAGAGTAAGGACCAAAAATACTAACATGAGCCACCAGTTCTTGAGCCATTATTACGTGCTAAGCACTTTTCTGAATGCTTTATATGTAAATATATTCATTTGGATTAATTAGAGTTAGGCTCAGCTGGGAGCGACAGTAAACCCAAAATAACAGTAGTTTAAGTAGGATGTTTATTTTAGCTCTTGAGGTGAGCTGTCCGGGGCTAGTATTCACATCACAGTATCCAAAACCCAGGTTCCTTCTGTCTTGTTGCTCTGCCTGTATGGCCTCCACTTCCAAAGTCACTTCTTGCCCCAGCACGACTGTTCCAGTTCCAGCCACTGTGCCTGAATTCCTGCCAGCAGGATGGAGTAACGGGAGGATAAGAGCATGGCCCCTCTCTTTAAGGGCACTTCTAGAAGCCACACTTACTGCTTCAACTTGCACTCCTTTGGCCCAACCTTAGTCACGTGGCCACAGCAGTAAAGGAGGCTGGGAAACGTAGTCTTGATTCCAGTCAGCCACGTGCTCCAGGCAGCTAACATCTGAGAGCTCTACTGGTGTAGAAGAAGAGGAGAAAAGTGACTGAGGGACCACTAGCAGCGTCACTCATGTCATTCATCTCACAACAGCTTCTTGAGGTAATACTGTTATTAAATGCCTTTTACAGGTAAGGTAACTGGCATACAAAATTTTTGCATGAAATCCCCTGATCAAAATCGTTATTATCCTTCAAGTTACTTACTAAATGTCAATGACCTTCCACCTTGCATTAATAGTGTTTCTCTCTCAGGCTACACAAGGCGGGCCGCACAGTGCCCTTGAAGGCAGGGCAATACATTTAATTCATTTCTTTCTCCCTGGTGCCTGATACCGTGCCTGGTATAAAGGGGACATTCAGCAAATAAACATTTGTGATATTAGATCAAATATAATTCTTTCCTTTGCTCTGTCATGATCACCCTTATTATCAAGAACCAATTAATTAGCTGTTACACGCACTTGGCACTCTTAACTCAAGATCGACAGACGTGGCATCCACTGCCCAAGAACTGATCATCTAAATTTGGGAGAATTTGAAATGGAAAGAATAACATCTACCTCTTCCCCCACCCTCTTATCTGGAGATGAGAGACCCTGCTCTCCTGTTGGAGGGACTCTCATGGGCTTTCTAGCCGAGAGGAAAGAAACTCCTGCCTCCCCAGGGGAGAGAAGCAGGGCCGCTCCCAAGAATATGGAACTGCTGCTGATCAGCACCCTTTGCAGGTGCCCCCCCACTGCCTCCCCCGACGCTGACGAGGCTGAGCAGGTCAGGCAGAGTTCATCTTAAGCGACTCCACCATCACCCCACTCTCAGCCCACTCTTCGTGGAATTTGCAATTTCTCTGCTCCGGGGGTCATGTCTCCAATGTGCCCTCCCTGAGTAATTGTGAAATTATTATGGTTGGTGATTTTAATTTAAATTGGATGGAGAAATGTCATACTGCAGTCGACTCATTTGCTATGGATTTTCACTTAACCAAATTGATTAGTCAACCAACTAGACTTAACTTGAGAGTTGTAATCATTCATTATTAGATCTCATTTTTCCCAATGCGCCCCGATGATGTCAAGAAATTTAAAACTGCAGCAAAAACTCCAGAAATGTCTTCTCATCAAAGCAGTGGGATCTAACTGAAGCGTTCCAGAGAGGAACTAGGCTGTGGAAATCTGTGGGGAGCCACCAGGGCCAAAGTCCTTGGTGCTGCCCCAGAAGAATGGCCAGAAGAAAAGAACTGGGAATTCGTGGGGAGGAAACCAGGCTATCAATCCCTTCCTCCCTCTCCCATGTGTCAAACTTCTACTCATTCTTCAAGAGCCATCTCAAATACTACCACTTCTTTGAAGCCTTCCATAACTTCCCAGGCAGAGTAATTTGCCATCTTTTCCACTCCTGTATACATCTCTATTATAGGAACCAGTAGGTTTTCGGGTAATTATTGTTTAAATATCTTTTCTCCTCTAAATTAAAGCTCTTTAAGTCCAGGGTCAGGTTTTAGTCAATAACATATCCTGTCTGAAAAAGAATATATATATATATATATATATAGAGAGAGAGAGAGAGAGAAAGAGAGAGAGAGAGATATTT
>NC_041229.1:16106033-16145127 GCF_002837175.3 Physeter macrocephalus | reverse complement strand
ATATATATATATATATATATATAGAGAGAGAGAGAGAGAGAGAAAGAGAGAGAGAGAGAGATGTTTATCTGCATCACTTTGCTGTACACATGAAACATTGTAAATCAACTACACTTCAATTTTGAAAAAAGAATGTAATGTATAAAAAAAAAAAAAAGTATCCTGACTCCTATCACGGTGCTTAGCACATAGTGGTGCTTAGCACATAGTGGGCCCTCAGTAAATATTTCGCTATAGATTGAATGAGTGAATAAATACACTGCCTAAAGGACAATGCACTGGGATGGATTCTGTGGGCAGAGCAAAATTCACCACTGTGGATTCCTGCAAGTGCCCAAGAGCGGAAGGGAGATGGCTCAGCTGCTACAGGTATGAATCATATCTAGAGATTAACGTGGACGTTCTGCTGAGTGCGATGCACCTGTACGCTCTGACTGCCGGTAAAAGCCAACATGATTGTCAGTTGCTTCAACGACACTAAAGAATATATCCCCCCAAAAGTGACAGTCGCTGTGCTTTTGCCCCGGACAGTCTAGTCCCAGAACATCACTTAGACGACACTGCAGACTGAAATCTGGGAAAAGAGGTCCCACATGCTGCGGGCTGGCTTCATGGGCGTACAGCCCTGAGCTTGATTTAACCCTGCCTGCTGTCACCATCTTGAAATTCTTGGTAATTCTTGAACAAAGGTCCCCACGTTTTTTCAAGACCCATGCAAATTATGTAGCTGGTCCTGCATATGGGGGAGGAAACCATGTCACATGAAAAATAGCTAAAGAACCTAGGGTGATTTGCCTGGAGAGGGGAAGCCTCAGTGGGGACATCCTCACTGTCTCCAAATACCTAAACACAGTCAAGGGGGAGAAGAATGAGACTCTTTCTGTGCTACCCCAGAGGACAGAACCAGGACCATGGGGTTGAGGCTCATTTAGATTTGGGGTTGATGTTGGCAGGCGAGGGGGCAGGGGCACTCTGCATTGACTAGAGCTATCTATTTGCAAAAGACTCCTGGGAGAGGAAGTACAGTCCATGGCCAGAGGGATTCAAGCTGAGACTGTATTTGGCATGGAATATTGTTGAGGAAGAGGAGGAAGCAGCAGACGGGGTTGGGGCGGGGGGACTGAAGGATTCATAAAATCCCTCCCAGTGCTTTGATCCTATGCTTCCAAGGCTAGGCAATCCCCTTTCTAATGCAGGGTAGGGGCAAGTGGAAGGGAGTGGAGAGAAGCAGAGGGGAGTGAAGGGGGAGAGAATCACGGTCTGGGGTAAGTAGAGGCAGACCGTGACACTTGACTTATAACAGCTGCAGCCAGAGGTGAAAGGAGGAGGCTTCACAATCGACCCTCCTCTAAGTCTTTCCCAGCAGCCTTCCTTCCTGTCACTCGTGGAGGAGGTTTAGCTGCCGGGGGCAGTGTTACCTGGGCAACCAGTCAGCATCCTCTCTCTCCCACAGCCAACAAACACCCCCCAAGTGGACTTAATCACCCACCCAGGGTGTACGTGCGGGCTGAGGAGAAGGTAGCAGTGGCTAACGAGGAGTTAAGTCCGTGATCAACCCTCAAAGTTGTCCTAAGTGGCTTTGATCCAGGAAGATCCAGGGAGTCTTAACGCAAAAAATAAGTTCCAGACCAATTGCTTCCTTCCTGGCTCCTGGAATCATTTTTCCAGCCGTGCTGTCTGCATACCCCATGGGATCTATTCATTAATGAGAGTGAGAAATGCCTAAATTATGCCTCTGGTTCACGTCCAACTCATTCAGTAGGTAAGAAAGTGAGATAACTCACTCGCACCGTTTCAACCATTATCATCGAATCATTTCCCTTCGGCACAGAGAGGCCATTGACCAAGAGACCCAAACTGCACACACTCCCCCTCATTTCTGCATCTCACACCAGACCCGGGGCTCCTCCTTTTCCTTGCTATTTTCTTTATCAATGGAAACTTTGTTTCCCTTTCCCTCTGCCCCTACCTGGGCACCTGATCTTATCTCTCTCTGTCTGGTTTGGAGATCAACCACATTGAACCCTTTCAACATTCTCTTCCCTGGAGAGGAGGAACAGTTTCATGCTCCCACTTGCTGCAAGGGAGAGGCAGTGTGACAGGTCCCCTCCTCCTCTCCCCACCCCACCTGCCCGCCAGCACCTCCAGCTTCAGATGGGCTCTGCAAACTGCCACCATCTGGGGGAGAGCAGAAAGCAGAGAGGAAGAGGATCCGAACAAAGGCTTTATTCAAACTCCTGCATGCTAACATCTCCAAAAAGCTTTTAACAGAGACCATCATCTCCCTCCAAGAATCAATGCATTTTAATTCATACGAAGGTATTTGTCTGCTGCCGTTCCTTCGTTCCTTCAAGGCGTAGAAACACGTTTAACAAAACAAGTCAGCCTCGCGTGGAGACAAACGCGCCAGCTTCTCCCTGAAATTACTGGAAGTTCATTTTCAAAAGCCGTCCTGTTTTCTGGGAATCAATGCATATCAACTAAAATCAATAGCTTCTCCGTGCGGATGGGCTGAGACACCAAACTGATCTAGCGTTCCAGTGCATTTGTATCCAAATCTAGACGTTCTCAACAAGTCAATGAATTTAAGCGTCTGCCAGTGTCTTTTCACTTAAAACTAATCTGTTTGCTGATCGGACTGCACATTTCCAGAGCGCGTAGTAATATACTCTGTGTGTTTACCAGATCCAATTGTACATTAACTCGAAGAAAAGTATTTCCACTTAACTTAAAATAGAGTTTGTCCCAACCTTAGCAATGCTCATGGGAATGAACTTTAGCCAGTGTGCTAGCCCAGCTCTCCCAGAGAACAAGGCCTGGTCCCCTCCATCTGGCACCAAGGGTGTGGTCTCTCTGGGGCTGACTGATATATTCTGGAACAAAGTCCTTCCTGCTTCTGTGGACCATCAACTCCAGACAGAGCATCAAAGGATGTGTTTGGTCACCCTGCCTCCCAAACTGGAGATTTCCCCTAAGCCACTCTGCAGAAAGGGATCCCTCTTCAGTTCCTAGAAATCACCTAGGAGCATAGCTCTGCAGTCACTCATCCTGTATGTGCAACCAAGGACCATTCCCATATAGGTTATGACAGAATATTGACTTTGCTGTACACCTGAAACTAACACAACGTTGTAAATCAACTATACTCTGATATAAAATAAATAATTAAAGAAAAGGACCGTTCTCCAATGAGCCACTTACAGGGCACCTACTATGTGCAAGGCTGCGTGGACATTCAAAGAAGTAAAGGAGTGGCTATAGCCTAGAAACCAATGGTCTCGGATGGAGGGGCTCTGATCTGTGTTTCAGATGGTCAGTCAGCCACTGTTTCTCAAGCCCCACAGTGTCCAGATTCTGTGCTAAGCACAGGGAAACAGTGATGGACATATCAGACAAAGCCCACTGCTTGCAAGCTCCCCAAGAGAAAATTCAAATGAATCAGTACAAGAAACCAACGATTAATTATATGTGTGGGCAAAGCACTGCTAGGGAAAAATACAGGCTGCTGGGGAGCAAAGAGCAGCATCTAAACTAGTGGTGGGAGGGAGGCAGAGGGGAGGGCCCGTGCCTGCTACTCTCTATACCAGCACTTTATTTCATCTTCACGCGTTTGTAAGGAGTTACAAGCATCCCCAATTTGCAGGTGAAGAAACTGAGGCTCACAGTTGCTTACCAGCTCCATGAGACCACTAGGAAGTGACACTCGTCCGAAAAGAACAAATTATCAAGTGGCAGAGTCAGGATTCAAGCCCAGGACTGTCAGAGGCTGGACCCGTGCCTTCCCCACTGTGCCACCTGCCCTTCACGTGCAAAGTGATTAAAAACACAAGCCATTATGTGTTCCTAGGAGCAAGCCAGACCCAGAGGGGCAGCGGTGTCTGGATTTAGAAGACAGGGAGAGCCCCAGGGGCTGAGGTCTGTATCAGGGAAGGCTTCCCAGAGAAGGTGACTCTGGAACCAAGTCAGAGAAATGCTGAGGAAGGGAAAGGTCCCAGAAAATAGGCACAGCTGGAGCAAATGCTCAGAGGTGGGAATAAATATTATTTTCAGGGGGGAGTGAGGAGACCAGGCCAGGCTCATATGTATCAGTTCTGTATAGCGGAGTCATAGGGGACGAACCTGCCTAGGGAGCATGAAACTAGATTCTCGAAGACCTTGAATGTCACACTCCAAGTGCGTTCTTTGATTGAATCCCAGGTTCCAAAGCTGCTGCTGGTCTTAAAGAAGCCCAGGGTCAAGAATACACTTCCCTGTGCCCAGGACAACCCCATCCAGACCTCCTTTGATCCCACAGGGCCCCTCTCCCCACCTATCTCTGACTAGCAGCTCTCGGGGAATGCTACTGAAGGAGCCTGGTCCCTAGCCCCGAGAAGCCTCAAGGCATCACCATGGAGACGATACAGGCTGCAGCCACACAAAAGGAGCTGTGAGCTCCCCAGCTCACCTGGGACTCCGAGCTAACAAGGAGGTGGCAAAAGTGTTTCATTTTCTCTCTTCTTCTTGAACTCTCTAAAAAAGAAGAGGCAATTCACACAGGCAAACAAACCCCACCCTGCCCTGGAAGGAAGCTGCTAGGCCCACCCTTCCATGGTAGCTGGCCTCCTTCTGAGAGAGGGAGGGAGAACCCTGTATCTGAAGGTCTACAGGGTTTCCTGTAGACCTTCAGATACAGGGTTCTCCCTGTATCTCCCTGTATCTCCCTGTATTCTCCCTGTATCTCTCTGTATCTCCCTGTATTCTCCCTGTATCTTCAGCCCCCAAATTCCCAGAATTTCTTTCCTAGGAACAGGAGGTTCCTAGGAAAGAAAGATGATGGAAGGACGAACAGGAAACCTAGGCCTGTTCACCTTTTCTCCTACCCAAATGGAGGAGCAGCTCAGCCATGTGTGTCAATGTAAGCTGATATCTTTTGCTTCATTCACTTTGGGGTTCTGAAATGCAGACAACCTCTATACTTGCCGCAAGCCCAGGATCCTTCATATTAGGGTCAGTCATGCAAATTGGGTTTACTGGGATGATTTCCACACCATTCCCACTCAAGAACTGCAGCCTGGATTAAGCATCCCGATGCAACCTGTCCCCATTTAGCATCCCAGGGAATCCTGACTATGGACAGAAGGGCAGGAGTGTCTGAGTGGTGCAGCAGGAAAAGAGGAGAGAAGGGATGGAGGTACTGGGATACCCAGAAACAGGGCTGGGCGGAATGCGGAAAGGAAGGCTGTTGCTTCTGAGTTGGGAAGGGAAGAGACAGGGAGCATCTCCAGCCAGCAAGCAATCTTCACACATGCATTGTCGTTTTCTTCTGCAAAGGGGTGAGAAGAGGGGAGAGGGAGAGGTGGCAGCAAGAGAGGGAGCAGGCGGGAGAGGTGAGAAATCCAGCATCTTCAGACCTGCCCACACTGCTGGCTTCTCTACTGTGAGCAACACCTCATCTCACAGTCATTAGAGAGCCCACAGGAAGGATGCAAGCCGGACAACCCGAAGGGTGGGAAAATAAAGAGAAGGGATGCACATACATGGAGGTGCGCCTGGACTTCTTGGGAGAGATGGTCCCCAGCCTGAAGCTGTCCCAGCCCCCAAATTCCGAGAATCCTTGGAGTGGCAAATGGACCAGCTCTCTTGTCACTCCAAAAGCCCCAGGAGCACCCAGCGGGCAGAGTCCCCATGTCTGCTCCGAACTCTGTTCCTCTTTCCTTGCCTTCTCCTGGAGCAAATAGGGTCTCAGCTTTCCTTCCAGTCTGGCAGAGCCCCTTCCAGCTCACGAGCAAAGACCAATAAACTGGGAGGCTAGGGAGGGGAGCAGTCCCCAGAATAGCCCTGGCAAGATGAGCTCTTGCTACTGAGAGTACAGGTCAGCCCCTGAGAGCCCTCTACTCAGAGCTTGCCACAGCTGCCAACTCACTCAGGGTAAAAGCTGAAGTTCCTACATAAAGGCCCTGTGAAATCTGCCTACACACCCCTCTGACCCATGACCTTTCTGAACTCCCCTGGTGCATTGCCTCTCACCTGCTCTGACCAGGTCACAGCATCTCCTTCTTACTCTCCAAGCACATAAGATGCCCTTTGGGCCTCAGGGCCTTTGCACTTGCTTCCCCTGCGCAGAACATTTTCTTTAGATGTTTTCACGTCTCTCTCTCTCAGGCCTGAATTTCAACATTACTTTCTCAGTGAGACTTCTTAGTTCCTCCATCTAAAATCCTAGCCACCCCTACTCCTCTTCCCAGTTCTACTTTGTCTCAGCTTTTATCACCATTTTTAATTAGTTATTCATCTAGTTCATTGTCAGGATCCTTCACTGGAGTGCACGCTCCGTGAAGGCAGGGAGTTTTGACTGTTTTGTTTTCTGTTGTTTCCTCCGCACCTAGAAGCATCTTGGCAGACGGTAGGTCCTCAATAACTATTCATGTAATGAAAGAAACACCCCTACGCCGGCTCCTCCCACTTCCCCGGAAGTGCCTATGGCAATGCTTCTTCCAAATACCTCTGAAGACACCTACCGTCCTGGAAAATTACTTATACTTTGGACTCAGACTGAGACTGTCAGAAGAAAGATGGCAGGGAATGACAGAATGAGGATCTCCTCCTTCCAGGTCCAGAGTGGGCAGGATATGGGTGAAAGGGGATGCTTCAGTGGGAATCCTACTGACCACGTGGGCACAGAGCAAAGTCATCGCGATCACTAGCCTGTCCTTTGGTGAGGACACGGACACACACACACACACACACACACACACACACACACACACACACACCAGTTTCCTCCTCCGGTCATTGGGGTTTGAGGAAAAGAGCTCCAGAGACAGGTGATGGATTCCAGTCCCTCCTGTCAGCATCGGACTCTGCAGACCTTAGTGCATGGGGCCGGAAATGCCCCCTCATCCTACCTGCAATGTAAGAGTGGGGTGAGGGTCTCAGCTGGTCTCAGGTGTGGCCACCTTTGTAAATACCATCCTACTGAAAAGCATCCTTAGTGCCCACACAACTTTTGCTGATTTCTACCTACAGTTGGTGAGGGTGGGGCTGGGGGGCTAAAGAAACAAAAGCTAAAGGAAGAAAATTAACACCCCCATAGCAGGCCATTAGGCAAAGCACCAAACCATTCCAGCTGAGCTGACTTCCCGCTGGAGCAAAGGCCTTTCGCAAGTTGGATTAACAGTGAGAACCACAAAGGCAAGCCAATGGCTCCCAGGCACAGGTGCCATCCCCGTGTGCCCCCATCTGGGCAGGTGAGACCCAGGGCAAAGCACACACTTTTCAGGCAGATGAGTCAGGTGGCCATGACACTGTCAAGGTGGCTCGGGGCTGGAAGGAGCTGAACGAGGCACCCTGGCCCCAGCTGGGCTAGCCCACCATCATTTGTAATTGAGCTTATCGCGGGGCCGTTCTCACCGTCTGTCACTTAAAGCCATTTGACGTCATTGAGCCTCTGGAAAAAGGAGAAGGGAGGGAGGCAAGAGGCAAAGGCAGGAGAAACAAAAGGAGTTTCGTAGCAGGACTTCAAAAAAGCCAAGTGCTTGAAAAGATCTTTGCTAAGGTTCTAACCTACTTTGCATGTGGATAAGCCATCTCCTTCGCTTTAAAAGAAAAAAAAAAAATCCCCGCACAAAGTGGTCGCAGCTCTATTCAGCAGAGCCAGGGCTTCACTGCAGAAAGGGGCTTTAGCACTATAATCAAACCTCATTTAGGAGCCATGATTTGGGTAATTATATAAGATTTCAGCCTCTCTTCTTTCAGGGCCGCGCATAGCCCTGGAAGATGGGGCTGCCGGAGTGAGGCGACCAGGGCTGAGAGAGGAGGTGCCTAGCAAGCACAGCTGCAGGGAGCAAACTTCTTCACTCTAGAACACCCGGTCACACCCTAACCCAGGTGCAGAGCTGGGCTCTGACCTCTCCCAGCTGGGTAACCTTGTGTTTTCTTCTCGTGCTTACACCTCAGATGGTGAGTCAGGTAACAGCCACAAGGGAACCCTCCTGGTCCAGTACCTGGCACATAGCAGGTGCTCAATAATGGTGACTCTCGTCCCTGGTTTCTAGAATGAGTTGAGAAGAGTCACCCCATCCTGCTCACAGATTCCTCGGACCCATGAATGCCAACTGGGGTCTCCAGCACCCAGTGATTAGAACATAAGCAGAGTCAGGGCCCACAGAGTGAGGGGCCGGCTCAACTGCTGGAAATGCCCAGCCTGCAGAGGGCCCCGGGGCAGTCTGAAATCAGAACAAATGGGACACATGAAGGGGCAGGAAAAGAGGCACAAGGACATGGGAGTGGAGGAACAAGGGACGCTCTGCGTAAAACAGATGGCGAGGGTGGCCGTGTTCCCTCACCTACCACCTTGCCCCACGGCCTCATTGCCCCACTGACCCATAGGGTACAGCACCCTGAACTTGGTCCCCAAGAGAGTGAAGAAAGTGTTATGTGGGGGACATTCTAGGACAGTTACAATGTTTGAGAGAAATGAGATGAACTGGGATAGAGATCAGAGGGGAAAGAAGGAGAAACTCTTGTGAAGTTGGGCTGTTTGTTGTCATTAAAATAATGAACGGTATTAATAATTTTATGATATCGCCCTCACAACAATCCTTTGAGGTTGGTACTGTTAGGGAACATTGTGATTTCCATTTTATAGATGAGGCAACCAAAGTTCAGAGAGAAACTCTAAACTGTTCAGAATCGCACAGCTAGTCTGAGGGTCTATGTCTGAACCAAGAGTCTGGGATCTCAGTTACTCTATACTGCCTCCAAAGCCTTTGTATTCATTCAATAAATATGTAATGAGCACCCACTGTGGGTGTCAGGTTCTGATCCAGGCACTGGAGATACAGCAATAAGCACAACCGAATAAGTCTCCGCCCTCATGGCACCCACACGGGTCAGCTTTGGGGGTTTTGAAGCCGCAGCCTTCCCCTTCCCCAGCATGATGAGGGATACTCCAGGGATGAAAATAAACCCTTTTAATCTCAAATTCAAGCATCTAAGGGTAGGTCAATGTCTTTTGAAAATCTAATCATTTTGTGAATTCCAAACAAAGACGAAATTAATTGTGGATTATCCTTTGGCTTCGGGTTGCCCTCCAAATGCAGTATCTGGCAAACGAGCTACCATTGGCTCCCTGGGCCTTGGTGAGAAGGGCTTGGAGGATTCGAGTGCCCAGTGCCTCCTCCAGGTCCCTGGACGGGGGCATCTTTGACTGGTCTGATGGTGGGCGCGGGCATCCTTTGCCTCTCACCCTGTTGCTGTTCATCTGTGGGTCGCCTAATCCAAGGGCAGAACAGAAGGGCCAGAGCTCGGCCAACCTCTACCCCTCCCAATTCAGGCAGGATTAAACCCCCAGACAAAGAATGCTCAGGGCAAATGTGCAAAGACCTCACAAGCTAAGAAATGCACATGCTTTTTGGTCTAGAGTACCATTCAAGGCACTATCCCATGTAATCCTTACACCTTCCGCCCAAAGACGTTAAGCGTAAGGATATTTGATTCAGCATCGTTTATGATAATAAAAATGGAAGCTCATAAATATCTGTGAATAAAGGAATCATGAAATAAACCATAGTATAGCGATGCTGTGGAATACAACATATCTGGTAAAAAGAATCAAGTGGAGAAACAGACACTGCCATGAAAGATGCAAACACATTCAGTAAAAAAGCAAGCCACAGACAATATGTTTGATACAGTCCTGTTTTTAAAAAGTAAACTGTGTGCCTGTTGAGGGTTACACAATTTCAAATAAGACAATGCATGTAAAACTTTAGCAGTGTCCAGCATATAGAAAGTTCTAAGTTCTAGATATACTTAGCTATTATTTCCAAATATATTTTTAAAGGTGGGGCATAAGGAAGAATCTACACCAGGCACCCCCAGCGCTTGCCTCTGGGGGCAGGAGTGGGATGGGGGTGGTTCTGAAACTGAGCGTCCACCGTGAGCTATTCTCAGTCTATTGTTTGAATGTTTCACATCAAAACACAAAAGGGGGAGGAATACGTTGAGCTTCATTTTCCCAAATACTGTCAGAGGAGCTTTCCTTGATCCTATGTCCTTTGGCCTTTGATAGTTCTTTCTGGTGTGTTCACTGAGCGCCTCCCAAGCAGCTTCAGGACATGGCTTTGCTTCTATTCCCCCTTCGCAGAGGAACTGAGAATGGCTCACCACGCCTCAGAGCTTCAGCCACTCAGGGCCCTCCCCCTCTGGGACGCTCAGTATCACCCTGGACGCTGGACCACCAAGGGGCCAAGCGGTGAGAGCACTCTTCCGTTCACCCGGTTCAGGCCATCGGTTTGGTTAAGAAGCCTTTACTTTGTCTCCTGGGTTTCTGCCTCTGTCCTAACCCTTTTATTTTCTCCCCTCCTCACCCTTCCTTTCAGCTTCGGCTCTCCACTTCTTCCTGACGCATCCACCTTCACTCATAAATGCAGCTCTGCAGATGAATGCATGCAGAGCATTTAGACCGATGCTGCTTGGTCCAGGGATTGCCCTTCCCAAGGATGGTGGAGAGGGACAGGCAGTTCTGAGGGAAGGAGATTACCTGGGCTGGAGCGCTTGACCCAACCCTGGTCACTCCAACCCCCTGACCTCTTCACCTGGAGAACATTGAGAGCTGGGGGGCGGGGGTAAGAGGATGGGAAGTGGGGGGGGCAGTCCCAAGAAACCAGCCCGCTGCAGCCTCCTTCCCACTGGAAAAAGGTCTGTGCCTGAAGATGTTCCTCCCTGCTGCCGTGGAAGGCTCTCCGACCTTCCAGGCTCGGCCCCATCCAACTCCACGCATCCGTGAGAGAACCGGGCTGTTTGGAATGATGTTCAGCCATCGAGCACAGTCCTCAGCAGCTCGGACCCTCAGGAGACCCAGAAATGGTTAAAACACAGCTCCCAGTCGTCCCTTGGGATCTGCCTGGAGAGGGGAGGGGGAGAATCTTGGGAGGCACCGTGTGCACAGTCCCGGCTTCAGCCCTTGGCCAGCGGGGCCCCTGCTCGGGTGAGAAGACACGGGTCCTGGCTTAGGGACATGGCGGGGTCCACTCTTAGAGTATCTCCCCGGACAGGGGAAACCTAGGAGTCTGCACCAGCCTGTCTCTGCCTGTCCTTCCTTTTCCACCTTGGAGTCGGAACGGCTGGCTTTTACTCATTATGAACGAAACACAGAATTTTCAACATTTCCCAAACCTTGCTTTTATCTTCACTGGCTCTCAAAGTGAGTTAGTTCAGGTAGATACAATGTTCCCATTTTATAGATGAGAAATCGAGGTCACAGTCACACAAGGGTCAAGGGTAGACCAATGACTGACTCTCCTGGCTCCCGGCCTCTTTCCATCAGACCGCGCTGGGCCTCCGGTGAGTTTGCCTTACCTGACCCCTGAAGCCAGGCTCCCCTCCAGGGTTATCCACACCATTATCTGAAAGTACCCACCGCCCAAGGGATCAAATGGTAGACATCCTTTAGAAAAGGCTTTCCCAGAGGCTTAGAATCATAGCCTACTAAAGATTTTCTGATCCTTTTATTTTGCATGTGAGGGAGGTGGAATCCAGAGAAGTGAAGTGATTTATCCAAGGCCACACAGCAAGGCAGAGCTAGGATTCGCCCTCTAGCTGCATTTGCCCTCTAGCTGGACCCAGGTACTGGATCGTGAGCTCACGCATCTCAGGGTGAGTCCAGCCCTTGCCCGTGTCTCCTGGCAGAGCCTGGACAGGGCCAGGGTGGATGGTGTTTTCTTGCCAGTTGGATTGGAGCATATGGAGGGATTTCAAGGGCTAGGCAACTTTGCTCTCTTCCCTCTCTCCTCCCACGTGCATCAACAGAGACCGTGAAGGATTTTCAGCCAGAAGATGGTAAGTGCCTCACGGTGCTCTGTGATGAACCTCACCCGCCACCCCAGGCAGAGCCTGCCCGGACAATGCCAGGACGTGGTGACCCCGGCGGGGGGGGATGTCATAGCTGCTACCCACAAGCTGGGCACCCCACAGGCAGGGCTGAAATTTGGGGTCCCCACTGCAGCTTCTGTCTCATCAGTTCATACCTACATTAGCCTAAACTGAAAACTCTGAGGCATCCTGGGCAAAGAAAGCCCTGGAATGGGAGTCCAGAGGCTTGGGTCCAGCCTCAGCTCTGAACCTACGCCCAGGATGCCCTGGTCAAGTCTCCTACACATTCTGGGTGTTGTGTCCCCACCCGTGACGTGAGGATGTTGGGCCAGATTATCTCTAGGGTCGCTCCGGTTCTGCGAGGCCCAGCTCTGTTGTTTAGGAAGAAGGGAAAAGACAGAGTAAGAAAATTAGGAGTCGTGAAGAGATGGGGTTGAATAACAGTCTAATGTAACATTCCTTAAATACAGAGCTATGTTCTAGGAAGTCAGCTAGGGGCTTCACACCTGTTCTTTCTTTTGATCCTCTCAATGATCTTACTTTAATCATTTTCATTTTATAAATGATGCAACTGAGGTTCAGAGAGATTAATTGTCTGAGGTCACGCAGCTTGTAATCAGTGAGGTCAGAACTGTTACACACACACACACACACACACACACACACACACACACACACACACGCTCACCCCATACCCTGCCTCAAGCCAGGCCCCGCCCTCCGAGTGAGGCTGCTGAGATGCAAAGGGCCTGCATCTCCCGATCAGCCTCGAGGGTCTCCCTCTCCCTCCTCTGGTGTCAGCGCAGCCCTAACTTTCCAGCACTTTCTCAATGTCAAAGACTCTTATTAGACCACAAATCCCAATTTTTGCTCCAGAGAAAATAGCTCCATTCCATCTTTCATTCATTTCCTTCCTGCTTTTTCCCCCAGATTTACCCTCCCCTCCTTGAGGTCCCTGCCCATGACTCACCTCCAGCCTCTTTCCCAGGGACCCCACCTTCCCAGAACACTCCACATCCGTGGTTCTCCTTATTTCTGTGACTTTAACTCCCCCCAGCTGCTTGTCCTGGGCTTCAGGGCTCTTGGCTTCTCGGGATGCGGGTGTGTCCATCCGGCAGCCCTCCTCTGCATCTTCTCAAATACGGCCCCATGTCAGGCTCAGAGCAGGGGCTGAGGGACAGGTGCCTGGATACTCGCAGGTGAGATCACAGCAGGAAACACCCCGATGGGCTCCACCGCAAGGGGCTGGCGATGGGGCCGGTGCGGAGGGCAGGAGCTAGAGGTCACGACGCCACTCAGGCTGGAGGAGCGTAGGCTGGCCCCCAGGCTGAGGAATACCCCAGGGAACAGAGGGGAGGGGGATTCGGAAGGAAAAAGCCAGAGGACTTGCTGATTGATTATAACCCAGAAGAGGGGGCAGCAGAGGATGGCACCAAGGCTTAGGGAAAACCTGGGTGATGGGAGAGGTGTGGTGAGCCTCCTAGAAATCAAGCTGTTAGGACAAAACTCCGTGTGTGTGTGTGTGTGTGTGTGTGTGTGTGCCTCTGTGTGTGTGTGTCTGTGTGTGTATGGTGGGGCAGGACAGGGTGGAGGATCTAGTTTCAAACACAGGTTTTGAAATAAGAGGGATTTTCAAGTGGAAATGCCTGTTGGATGATTTACAAAAGGGACCAGAGCAGCAAGGCAGGCGCAGGGTGGGTTATATAATTACTGTGCTCTGAACTCTAAGCTGCGCACGAGGGGCCCAGGTCTGCAAGCCCCGGCCACACCTGCCCTGCCAGGAGCCTGAGTCAGCCAGCCTCAGCAGAAACTTGACGAGTGACGGCAGGTGACAGCATCCTGAGGGTGACTCTATAAAAACAACCTGCACCCCACGGGTGGCTAGGATATGGGGTGTCAACAGTTGCCAACACTGCAGGGAACAGAGGGGATGAGGAAGGCCAGGAAATGCTTGGTGACATTCCAGGGAGCCATGTCAGCATGGCCGTGAGAGGAGGTAGGCCTGCAGAAGACTAGAGAGGGAGCTTGGAGAGTGATAGTACTGGTTTAAAGGAGAGACAGAGAGAGAGAGAGAGAGAGAGAGAGAGAGAGAGAGAGAGAGAGAAAGAGAGAGAGGTGTGTAATCAAACGTTAGCTAGAAGGGGTGGTCGGAAAGGTCAAGATTGGTCCTCGGTTCCAGTGAACAACCTTGATGCGGGGAGGTGGCGCCCGGGCGTGGATTAAGTCCCTGCCCGAGGAGGCTGGGGGTGGGAGGGCTTCCCAGTCTGCGTGGGAGAGAAGCAGTGGGCCCACAGTGACAGCACCCTGAGGCAGGGGCTTGGGCCAAGGCAGGAGCACAATCTTTGTTGAATTTTTATTGGCGTAGAGTTGATTTACAATGGTGTGTTAGTTTCTGCTGTACAGCAAAGTGAATCAGTTACATATATATATCTATCCCCTCTTTTTTAGCTTCTTGTCCCATATAGGCCATTACAGAACACCGAGTAGAGTTCCCTGTGCTCTACGGTAGGTCCTTGTTACTTATTTTATATATAGTAGTGTGTACATGATCTGTGACTCTATTCCTGTTTTGTAGATACCACAAAACAGGAACACCGTCTTTTGAAATGGGGGACGTGTGCACTTCTGGGGAGAGAAGGGGACTAAAGAGAGTCACACGGGCCCTGGGAGGGAGGGGGTCCGGGTAGTGCCTGGAGACTTAGGTCCCCAGACAGCAGCCTCCTCCTGCCAGAATCACAGCTTCCAGAAAACGGGTCAGCTTCCTACGACCCTCAGGCACTCGGGAACCCAGGCAGGAGAAGCAAGAGTGTGGCTAACGTTCTAGCTGTCTCTTCCAGTTCAGTGAATGCTGTCAGTGTGCCCTCCCCGCTCCAACACACACACACACACACACACACACACACACACACACACGCACTGTCACACAGCAGAGCCACTTCCGCCTTCAGCAAAGGTCATGCAGCAAGTCACTGAGTCGGGGAGGAGCTGCCAGTGTCCCCTCGAGCAGATATTCCCCAGATGGGTAGGGACGAAGGGCCCAGCCCCCAGGGGAGCTGCCTTTGCTCAGACCCCCCAGAGCCTCCCTCCCCTCTCCCAAAGGCACCCTCCCTTCCCCGGCCTTTCCCAGAATCAATCCCGACATCTCCTTAAATCGAAGTCAGCCACGATGAAAGGGTGGTGCGGAATTTTGTTTACCAATCCTGGCATCTAATTAAAATTAGCTGATGGTTCTTCGAGTTGGTTTTTTTGTTCTGACTATTTTTAAGCCCGAGCTGCTAGATCAGTGCAGCCACTAGTAAGCTGTCAAATCAAATTTTCAAAAGTAAATTGCTTTTATAATTAATTTAATTATTATTACGGCTCCCAGTTTTGTGTTGCCTTAATGAACACAAGCAGGTTTCACCCTCTGCTTCTCCCACCACTCACTTAGCAAGCCCTTGCTTCCCCAGACCCACCTCCCCCTCTCCAGTCCAAGGTGGGCAAATGGAAAGGAAAGAAGAAAAGCAGACACGTGCCCAGTGACCCCCCCAGATCCCCCCAGTAGCTACCTCATGCCCTCACCCTCAGAGTGAGTAATTAAAGTTCTGCTCCCTGTTTTGGAATAAATGGTACATGTTTTAATTACCCCTGAGCCTACCCAGGCATCTTCACACCCCCCGCCCAAGTCTGTGAATCTATGTGGAGAGGAGGGGGGGACAGTTCAGAGAAAGAGAGAGAAAGCGCTTCTGTGACAGTGACAGCGGTCTGTCACCCGGGGTCTGGAATTCACTGGGGAACTGTCAGTTACTAAGGAAACTAGGAAGGAGAGAAGAAGGGAGAGAGGCGGTTGGATCCAATTTTGGGTGACAAGTGTGAGGCATAAAGATTTTGGACCCTCTGTGCATCCTAGCCTAAGTGGAGGCGTATTTGGGAGGGGGGCAGGTCACCAGAGAGGTGTTACCTGGAGGCCACACCCTTCTCAGGAGCCCAAAGCCAGTCCAGGGGATGGAGACACAAGGGGAGGAGCAGTGATGGGCCGGAACAGTGACCAGAAGCAGTGTGTGTGTGTGTGTGTGTGTGTGTGTGTGTGTACGTGTGCGTGCGTGTGTGTATGTGTGTGTGTGCAGCCACCCACATGCTCCCATGAGCA
Organism: Physeter macrocephalus; assembly: GCF_002837175.3. NCBI lineage: Eukaryota > Metazoa > Chordata > Mammalia > Artiodactyla > Physeteridae > Physeter > Physeter macrocephalus. The sequence goes on along the minus strand of NC_041229.1, from coordinate 16,129,145 downwards.
CACACCGTTCACACCCATGTTTGTGTATGTCTATGTATTTATCCTTTTCTGTCTTTTGGGTGTTTTTTTTTCTTTTTGTTTTCCTCCTTCCTCAGTTTGCAATAATCTCATTTCCATTTTTGCCCCTTTTCTGGTGGGCATGGTTATTCTGTTCTGTCCCCTTCCTTTCTCTTTCTCTCTTCTCTCTGTCTCTCTCTGTGTGTCTCTGTCTCCATCTTTGTCTTTCTCTTCCTCTGCTTCTCCATCTTCCACCTTTCCCTGCATCCTCCCAACATGTCTTTTCTCTGTTTGTCTAGTTCACCCCCCTCCCAGCCCCTCCCTCTCTGCCTCTGTTTTCCTCCCTCTGTGTCTCTCGGGCTCTGGCTCAGACTTGACCATGTGAACTGTAAAGGCGAGAGACCTAGGGATAGCTGAACATCTGTGCCCGCCCTGACTCCCCTCCCAGGCCCAGCTGATTCCTCCTGCCCCAAGGAGCTACAATGCCCACAGAGGACGGGTCCAGGGGAGTGCTGATGTGGAACACATTTTGAGATAAGGTCTCAAAATCTGATGCTACTGGGATGGAGGAACAGAGGGCATGGCCCATACAAGTCCCCGTTGTTTCTAAAACTGAAGCAGAGACCAGGAGAGAAAGGAAGGACTGGGGAGGGGCCCGGAACCAGCCCAAGCAGGGGGAGGGTGAACTCGGGCAAGGTGAGGGAGACAGGGTTTATTTCTGGGCTTTTGACCTGAATGACAGGCATGAAGCTCACCGAATGAAGCGTGTGAGTCATCTGCTGAGTGGGGCTCGGGCCTGGCTGGTGATAGGGCATTCTGGACGCCACTCAGGAACCCCCGGAGGATGCCAGGCCCTGGAGAGAACCTGTCCTTCCCAAGAAAAAGCGGCACCAGGCAAGGCTGGGCCATCCCACTTCCTGGGCCGGGACCCACTCCCTTTCTCCAGGAAGCCAGGCTGGGACTTCAGCTGCCTCACTCCTACTGCAGGGCCATCTCCTCCTTCACCTCTCACTCTCATCTTTTCTCCTTGGCACTCAATTGATCCGGGCTTGGATCCTTTCCTGTTCCCCTCCTGGTGAAGAGAGGGCCTGGGCTCCGTGTGGCCTGACTTCTGGCTCCCGGGGCCCCTCAGGGAGAGCCCAGTGTGCTGGAGGGACGGAACCACTCCCCAGGCTGGTCAGAGGGGCGAGCAGAGGTGGAGGACCACTCAGGCTGCCCTGCCCAGAGCAGGAATAGTCTAAGTGGTGGGGTGATGAGTTACCTTTCTCTCCAGAACCAGGGCCCTGGGACACACACACACACACACACACACACACACACACACACACACGGATCCAAAGGGTGGCAACTCAGCCCTCCCTACTCTAGGGGGCGCTCTCTGGTCAGATACCTGACAGCAGCCTGGAGGCACTTCCAGGAGACCAAGGTGCCCCTGGAGCCAGAATCTCAGCAGGAATCCAATGCCAAGTTGAGAGGCTTTAGCCCTGCTTCTGAAGCCACCCACAAAGGCCTCAACAGTCCCCGGGCCGCGGGCTGATTTGGCATCCTCCGACACCCCTCGCCATTGCCAGGCAAATGCTCCAGCCAAGGCATCTGTGTAGAGCAAGCCTGCCACCTGGTGGTGAGGCCACCCAACTACAGGCCAGGGCTCTTGAGGGGGTTCAGTTGGCTTTGGACCCCCAAAGCTGTGGCCTCTCCAGGACTGATCACTGAGGCAGCGTTGCCGTGCGGAGGCTGCGTGGATCCCTTCCCTGGGCCCCTCTAGAAGAGTTCATGGGGGAAGAAAAGCAGAAAGCTGGGCTGGGGTTGGGTTCAAGGGCTGAGGTAGGGCACCCAACAGCCAGGCCTAAATGGAGGGACTTGTGGAAGAAGTTTCATGTGTCTCTGCCCTGGACATCGGTGAGGAATCAAAGCCTGGGGCACTGGGAGGCCTGAAAGCCTGGGTTCCTCTCCTGGGTCCACCAACACCCACCCCTCAGGTAGATGGTGGGCCTTCCCGTGGACCTGGAGCTCCTGCTGCAGGAGCAGGGCAGGTGGACAGGGCAAGACGCAGGCCCTGCTCTTGAGGGGATCATGGGCTAGAAGCAATTCAGACCTGGAGCCAGGAGCTGACAAGGGTTTTGGAAATCCGCTGCCATTAGGACAGGGAGGGCCTTGGGTGTCAGCTAATCCAACAGAGGCTGCAGCACAGGTTTCCTTGGGCCCCTGCCTTCACCCACAAAAATGTCCATCCTAAAAATTACATTTTATGACTGCTTTGGTATAAAGATGAAAATATTTATACTACATCCATAACATTTCTTCAACCTAAAGGTTCATTTTTTTCTTCGGACTTTCAAAGAAATCAAACATTTCCATATGCCTAATGGAAACGTGAGCCCTGAGTCCACCCTCCTCATCTTCCTGATGAGACAGAAGCCCAGAAGAGGACGAGGCCTGCCCAATGTCACACAGCGGGCAGTGGCAGGGCTGGGGCCACAAGCAAGTCCTCCAGCTCCCAGGCTAGCGTTCTCTCCATTCCCCAGTTAACTTCTTTCAGGAGGCAGAAAAATCCCTGTTACCTACACCACAGGCCAAGGAAGAGCCCCCTTGCCCAGCCCCGCCAAGCCCCTTGGATTGGCCACCACGTGGAGACCCTGGCTGGGTTCCACCCGCTCCTCCCTGCCCTCACAGCACAGGCCTTCCCTCCCCCAGTCCTGGCCCTGAAGGCAAGTCGCCACCACCACCGCACTCTTTGGCCTGCTGTCTTATTAATTCCTAATTTCCAATTTGCAAAAAGAGAGAGCCTTAAACCTCCATCTCACCAGCCCAGCAATCACACAGATGATCCAAGTATCTGTGGACAGCCTTTAATTTATTTCCCAGTGCACGTGGGCACTGCTGAGAGACTTGATGGCACCAGCTTAAACATAATAAATTACTCAAGTACCGGAGATTAGTTAATAAAGCTCCAGGCTCCCTCCCAGCCCCTGCTGACTTGGTCAGCAACACCAAAGATTCTTTTGACGATGCCCAATGTTGGGGAGGGGGTCTGTGGTAGCTGTCCCCAGGTCTGAGCCAGCTGCCCAGCCCTCCCCAGGACCCTTGATGCCAGGCAGAAGTGGTGACACGGGGAGAGGGAGGGGCCCCAAGAAACTCCAGGGTGGCATTTTCTACTCCAGGTCTCAGTATATCAATGGGGTCATGAACTAATGGTGGCACAGCTTGGAAGACCAGGGGTCAGAAGTGTGCTCAAGAATGAAGGAAGATGTCGGTTACCTTTGGAGCCAGACGAAGGGAATGGAGATGCTTTTCTTGAAGACATAAAGGGTCAGGGATAGTCTTTAAGCACCTGAAAGTCCATCTCTGCCCCTCACTCCAGTTACCTGCCAGGTGTGTCTTCACTGGGCCTCACATCCATACCATATACCATCTTCTCATCCCCAATACCTTATCCACACAGTGGTCCTCCAACAGTTCCGCCTCACCGACGTGTTCACAGTCCCTCCTGCCCCCCCATCAGAACCCAGCTCTTTATAAAACCCAGCTCTAACCCCATCACTCCTCTGATTACAAATTTGTGATGCTCTTCCACTGCCTGCCTAATAAAACTAGCTCCATACCTTGGAATGCATTGCCTTCCCATGGTGGTCATGAAAACTCTGAGACTGGAAAAGATGCTCGAGGGAGAGGGTGCGGCTCGCCTTCTGGGGAGCCTCAGAACAGGAGATTCTCAGTCAGATGGCTCTGCAAAATCCTGCAAGAGACAAAGAAATGGGCAAGAAAAACTCAGAATTGTGTCCTAGCCCAAGACACTGGGAAAAGGGTTTCTGGGGAGGGTGGAGGATAGGAAAAGGATATCTATAAAGTGCTAAGCACTGCCTGAACCCTCAGCTATCCTGGGAACCCCCTCCTCCTTAAGAGTCCCTCCCACTGGCCTCAGCTCAGGCGCCCCAAGCCTTAAATGATCTCAAGAAAGATAAATAGCTACATCCTCTTCATTTCTCCTGATACCAAAGCCAGAGCTCCTGGCTCCCAGGCCTCCGACCACTCCAGGCCCCCACTTGGGTCCCCCTTGGTCCCAAGTCAGACCCGAGAGCAGGGGGCTGGACTTCTTCCCCAGCCCCCTGGCATGGAGGTGTTCCTGCGGCTAAAGAAATTGTGATCCACAGTCGCCTTTGTTCCCAGGCACTAGTATTACTCATTGTTATCAGTAATAAAAACCTCTTCAGTATTTCTAATTCTTTCCTTCCATAAGGCTCAAAATACTGCCTACACATGCTCTTGTTTATGCAGAGAGGGCCTCCCTCACACAATAGATGGTGACTGAATTTGGGGTAAATTGAATCACATTATAAATGCACTAGGGGAATCCTAATATGAATCCTTTTATAAAGAGAATAATTACCCCCTAATTTATCATTAGTGTAAACCCAGGTGTTCATAGAACAAGTATGTTGGATGTGAGCAGAACGTGCTGTTCTACACACACACACACACACACACACACACACACACACACACACACACATCCCTGGGGAGTGGAACCCACCAGGCCCAGTATAGCTCCAGGCACAAAGTAGTCTTAATAAAAGACTGATAGGGGCTTCCCTGGTGGCGCAGTGGTTGAGAGTCCGCCTGCCGATGCGGGGGACACGGGTTCGTGCCCCGGTCCGGGAAGATCCCACGTGCTGCGGAGTGGCTGGCCCGTGAGCCATGGCCGCTGAGCCCGCGCGTCCAGAGCCTGTGCTCCGCAACGGGAGAGGCCACGACAGCGAGAGGCCCGCGTACCGCAAAAAAAAAAAAAAAGACTGATAGATATACTGAGAGTATATTTCTGATAGTGATACTGATGAACAGGAGTACCAAAGATGATATAAGATTATTGTTTCCTCTTAAGAAAAAGGGAAACTGAGGCCCAGAAAGGAGCAATGGCTATGCTGCTGTCACCCATCTCCATAGAGAAGATCATTTCCAGGTCTTTATAAGAACTTCTGGGACCCAAGGAGATGGTGGGGAAGTGGGGGGAAATGGAGGGATGGTTGCTGGGGTCCAGGGATTGATCTTCGGAAGTGTTGGTTTCACATCAGTTCCTACAGGCTTGGGAGTGAGTCACGTGATAAAAGAGCAGATGAGATGCCGTGATTTCAAGCTAACCCTAATTTCTGCCTGAATGTGAGGGCTCAAGGTGGAGACTTCCCTGAGCCCCTGATGACAGGGTCCTGGGGTCCAGAAGCAGGTATGCTGCTGCCTCTGGGTATGGCAGGTATGGCCCAGCTTTCGGCTCACATCTAGTGGCGGCCAGGAGTACCATGGCCCAACGTACTTGCTTTAGACCTTTTACTGTCTAACCCCACTCCTCGGTATCCTGGAAAGGGCCTCAGTCTCCCCAGACTTGTCCCGTACAACACATGATCCTGGGAAAACCTGGATTCTGGGCCCAGCCCTGCCACTACTAACAGCCCATTCTGGTTGCATGGGCTTTGAAATTGATAAGGCACCGTCCTGCACCATCTCATTCAATGCTCACCACAACACTGAGAGGGAGAAAAGTTTTAACTCCATTTTGCCAGTGAGGAAACTGATGCTCAGAGAGGTCAAGTCACTTCCCCAAATCGCACCAGGTCTTCTAAGTGGAAGCCCACACCTCTTCTCCTCCACCCAAGTGGCAAGGTTTTCTGGTGAGGAATCGGACCAGCTAATCTCTAAGGTCCCTTTCAGCATTATTATCCCACCATTCTATGAAGCCACGGCTCATAAATTTGCGACTAATCCAGAGAGACTGCCTAGAATAGGTGAATTTAGAACGAGGTGTGAAAAAGAGCGACAGGCTTCCTTGGTGGAAGAGTCCTGTGTTCTCTGTGTCTCCATCAAAGGAGTGCCCAAGACATATCACCCCTCTTTCCCTCCATGGTCTAAGAAAACTAAGGGAAAAAAGACAAATGGTGGCAGCTGGGAGCTAGAAATGCCACCTTTGTTGCTAATAAAGGCAAACTTGGTAGATCTAGCTGGTTGAGGGGGAAAACGGGTCTCCTGGACCCCCGAGTCAGGTGGCCATGACCATGACATCACAGGCAGGGTAGACCAGCAGGCTTTGCACATGGAGGTAATGGTGGAGGGCCTGCCCAAGTACGATGGGTGTCACCAGCGGGGGCAGAAGGCAAATGGGCTCCCGGCCATCAGCTGATCTTTAACAGAGGAAAGAAACCAGTAGGAGCTAAGCCGGCATGCCCATGTGTTCCCCCCAAAACACCAGGCAGATAAGTTTGCTCCCCTTCGCTGGGGCAGAGAGAGTAAGGGGAGAGAGAGAAGCAAGAGATACACCGACTGAGCTCCCTCCACGAAAGAGGAGTGACCAAGAAGGAAGCGAGGCTCTGACCACCCCATCTGCCTCCTTCGGTGCCCACCCTCTCCTCCAGAGTTATAGAATCTCAGAGGATGGGGACACTCTTGGCCGCAGATAAGAACCAGCCCTCCTCTGCCTCTGCCTCACCAGACCATCTCCTCATTCACTGACCTGGATTTGGAAGATGTGTGTGCTGCAGAGCTGGTCTCATTCACGGTGTGGGGGGCGGCGGGGGGGTAGGGTGGGGGTGGGGTGCACGATGGGAGTTCTAGAAATCTTCTTTTCTGACTGGTGAATTAGAGCTCATGACCTGCAAGGAGGTTAAAAAAGACCTAGAGAACCTGGTGGATGGGGTAAAAGGACATTTTCTAAAGTGACCAAGGACCGTGCCAGTGTTCTGGACACCTCTTCGCTCCAATGACAATGATTATGCACCTGTGTAAACTAGGCATCGTAATTACATCAGAAAGTTATGAAAATGGTACAAGAGAATTCAGAGTTCTTAACTATGATATTACAATACCATGCACCACTCACAGATTTGTGGCAAGCAGCCTTGATGCTATTAGTGGTAAATTAGACACATAAACTAGAGTGAACATCACTTGTATAACTTGTATGTACTTCAATGTACCCTCTGGGGTAAGACAAGGGTGATAGTATGATTAGTACCACCGGGACTGCTCATTACCCACAGCCAATCTTATCTATGCCTATAATCTGTGTAAATTTAAAAGTCATCTGTCTTGGAAAGAAAAGGAAAAGAATCATGGAAATAATATATGTAAAATAGCTTTGTAAACTAGAATGTGAGTTTATATGCTAGAAGTAATTTACTGCCATTATCATTATTATGCAACTGGAAAGGAAAAGGCTTTTACTTTCAGTCTGGAGCCTGGATGAAGAGGAAGCCCTCCCAGATCACTCCCACCTACATCCGATTCAGATGATCCCAAAAATCTGTCCTGCACCATCTAGTGTTTGACGATCTGGATCCTCTAGCTATTGGCCACTGTTTTATGTGTAGCCCGGGTGTCAGCTGAGACCTCCCCACCCCCCCAAATATAGGTAAACTTGACCAAAATCACCAACTCTCCGCCTGTGGGACTCCAGAGCCTCTAATTTCCCTGAGTTCCCCACATCTGGTTAATTCCCAGTCCCCATTGTCTTTGGCCTGCATCCATACTGGCTATCTCCATCCTGCTCTGTGTCACCCAGGACACAAAGCTTAGGCTCTCCATGGAAGGCCCACCGTGAGGTCAGGGACTGGGTCTTGAGATTGACTGTAAGTAGCCCAGAGTTCAGTTTAATAAATGCCATCATTACAGTCGATTCTCGTGATCCATAGTAGTCATGTTCCATAAAGTCAGTTAGAACACTGAATTAGCAAACACTGAACCTTTGTCCCAAAGGGAAATAACAGGGTTAGGTTTTGTGAGCCTCTGGTCACCATATTTTCATCAACTGATCAATACATCCCCTTGTGGTATGCTCATTTCTGTTTAAAGACACCTTATTTAATATCATCGTTGGTTCATTAACATTGAACTCACAGCCAACAGCATTATAACTCATGCCTGATCGGAGCTTATCTAACACGTGTTTCTCCATAAGGCACATCATCACAGCCTTCTGTGCTCAGGACACCCGACAGCACTGTAGCACCACACGTGGGGGCCATTTTAAACAGCGAAATCACCAACGAAAAGCACAAAAAGATGCAGAAAAAGGTGGCACAAAAGGGCCCATGAGAAAGAACATTTGTTTACAGGCTGAGAGCTGAAACAAGAAGGCAAAGTGTTGCCTTGTGCAACCTCCACTGAGAATGTGTGCATCAAGCAACTCAAATTTCTCACCACTCAGCACATGTCTGTGAATAACCAAGAAAGCGCCTTGAGTATCCATTGTGGGGTCACGCGTTTTAGCAAGTAGGAGAATTTGCAGACATAGAATGCACCCATAATGAGGACTGACTGTCCGTGTGTGCTGGGGAGTACTACACAGCCATAAAAAGGAACAAACGATGGTGCCTGCAACGGTCCCGAAGACTCTCAGAGCAGTTGTTCCGAGTTGGTCTCAAAGATTCCACATTGTATGGTTCCACTTATATGATATTCTTGAAAAGCCAAAACCGTAGTGATGGAGAACATATCAGTTGATGCCTGAGGACAGAGGTGGGGGGCAAGTATGGCTTTAATAAAAGGATAACTCGAGGGAATTGGGGGTGGCGGCAATGAAACTGTTCTATATCCTGATGGTAGTGGTCGTAACTTAAATCTCTACAAGTATTAAAATTCATAACTGTACATCAAGAGAAAAAGGTTCATGTTATTGTATGATGATTTAACAAATAAAATAAATATGTAAGCAAATATGTAAGCAAATATCATAATAATGAGTAACCAGAGAGGCGACACCCTGTCTCCAATCTGAACTGCCTTGCTGCATGGAATAGGCCCCAAGAGAAGGTGAATGTGGCCATCTGAGGCCCTTCTGTAGTCCTAGTGGCCTTGTTAGAGGAAAGAAAACGGCCACCTACATGCTTGGGTTATAGCCTCATGCCCCATGCAGGTGACTCCTACAGCCTGCTAGTCACCAGAAGAGGGTCACCAGCACAGTCCAGAGGCTTCCCAGCCACTTTCCGATCATGGGCTCCTCTGTGAGAAGACCCCCACTCCTCCAGGGTCCCCAGGGCATTGGCTTTATATCCACATGCAGAGATTCCCCCTTAGAAGTTAGTGTTGCCCCTAGCAACCAGCTCTCTCTCCAAACTGCTTTGAATACTGACTGCCTTAGGAAGACTGCTCCTCGGAACCAATTTCTAAAAGACCTCCTATCACTATGTGAACAAAACATTTTTAAACAGAAAATTTAACAAGGTTTTAAAACAAAGATTCATCTTTTTCATCATCTTCTGACTATATGTTTGCTGAGTGGCTTGAGGGCGACTTGCTGTTCTTTCCAAAGGAAGAAAGAGGGAATGATGGTGGCAGATGGTGACATGCTACCTGTTCTGAGAGACCTATGAGAGATAAAATAGAGATAATACGACGTCTCTACACCTAGCCATGTCTGCTAGTATAGGTGTTGGCATATAGTAGGTGCTTAATAAGTCCCAGGAAATCAAGACAAATTCCCAAGTATAAAAGAGTTGTACATTATAATTATTAAAACACAGACATGCCTATTGAATATCATCAGTAAACATTGCTGGTACCCAGTAAGACCCATACACAAAGATGAGTTTCAATGAATAAATAAGATATGGACCACACCCTCTGAGGTCTCCAGGTCTAGTGAAGAGAAAGATATGCATAAATAATTGCACTATCAGGCAGAGACACTTGATGCTAGAATAAAATATAAGAACATGCTATGGGGAAATGGGTAGGGAGGAGTGCATTAATCAAGATTCTTTGGTTGCAAGTGACAGAATCTCAACTCCAATGAACAGAAACAAAACAGCCAATGCATTGGTTCACATAATTTGAAAGGACCTGGGTGTATCCAGAGACTCAAATGGATGTTGATAGAAAATTCTGTTCTTCTACAATCCTTTGTCCTCTGCCTTCATGAAAGAAGTCTTTAGTTTGAACACGAATCTGGCTTGAACCCCAGCTCCACTGTCTACCAGCCTGAGCTTTTTTGAGCTGCAGCTTCCTGATTTGTAAAATGGGAATAATAATACCTACCTCACAGATGGTAGTTGAGGGTTAAACTGTAATTGTCATTGTCAGACAAATCCTGTATCCCCTTTTCAGCTCAACGATCTTATCTTCTAATCCCCAAGTACTCATCCATCCATGCATGCATCCATGCATCCATCCATCCACCTACTCAATATGTATTAAACACCTGCTCTGTTCCAGGCAATATGCTATACACTGAGAATATTGATATTAATAAGGTAGGCTGCCCTACCCTCCAGTTACTTACAGGTAAGTGAGTGATGAGACAAACAAATATGAAACACAAAATGGGAGGAAGTGCATAGGAGAAGTACAAATAATCCCTAACATCTGTATAGTGTTTTCATTCTTAAAGAACACTTTTACACCCAGTCACTGCACTAAAGTCTTATAAAAATCTCATGAAATATATTATCACTCTATCCTGCTAATGAGAAAGCTGGGGCAAGTTTTCAGCAATATGACTAAAATGCTCACAGTTGGTGGGAAGCAGGAACGAGTTCTCCTTTCTGTGATGTTATGCTCATGTGGAACATAAAAGATTGACTGGGAGGAGGGGAAGAAAAGATTTGTTTTGACATTATTTTGAAATATAGTGACCAATAAAGAAGCAATAACTAAACTGAGGAAAGTAGGAAAGAGTGAACCAAATGACACAAAGTACTGCCGGCGTGAACAAGAGTAAAAGAGCTGGTGCATAAGCACAAGCAGTTTGCCACCTGGGTAGAAAAGTCTAGATCAGAGCAGTGGAATCACACCAAAGTGCCCACATTTTTCTTTTCAATCTTGAGAGAAATTCTGCAGATTTCTGCAGGACCATAGAACTCTGAGAACTATGATGCAGTACGGAACCTCATGTCTATTGCATTTCTCATATTTACATATTCTCTTTGGGGGACGTTAAGATGGTCTTCGGCTTCTGCCCGGAGGGGGACCTTTACTGGAGGCAAATACCGTAAGTGATTTTCCCAAGGTAACAAAGTCAGCAGGCAGAAAACCTGGAAGTTGAACCCAGGTGTTGAGATGTCAGTTCTGGTGGCTTGTCAAGTCACACGAGGCTGCTCTCCATACCAGATACCAGAGGCAGGAAAGGACTCCTGAGTTCCTCTGTGCCCCAGCTGGATCTGACCTGCCTTGAGGAATTTCCCATCATGATCTGAATCATTTCCCTTTCTCCCACCAGGGTGAAACTGACCCATTTCTCCAGGTACCCTTAACTCAGAGGAGTGAGGTGATGGGTGCCTCCCCACCGTGTTGGATCAGCAGGGGAGAGATTGGGTGGGGACTTGGATTCAGGGCTCCCAAAAGGCTGCCTGCTCCAGCCGTAGGCAGAGTGACGTCTGCTGGCAGTGCCAGCGCACCCTGGCATTGCCAGAATCAGAACACCTTCTGCCACCGGGCAGCGCTGCCACCACCTGGACCAAGGGTGGGGCTTGGAGGATTGGAATACTATTCCACTTCGCAGCCAGTTGCCTGGGTTTGAATCCCAGCTCTGCTACCTCCTAGATGTATGATCTCAGCAAGTCCCTTAACTTTCCTAGACCTCGGTTTTCTTATCTACAATATAGGGATGATGATAGTGATAATAACATTTGTGCTACAGGATTGTTGTAAGGCACAAATGAGTTTATCATGCAAATATATTTTGTCAACCTTATGGGTATGTAAATGCTTACTTTTGTTAGCTTTGTTGTTTGTTTGTTTGTTTTTGCGGTACGCGGGCCTCTCACCGTTGTGGCCTCTCCCGTTGCGGAGCCCAGGCTCCGGACGCGCAGGCTCAGCGGCCATGGCTCACGGCCCCAGGCGCTCCGCGGCACGTGGGATCTTCCCGGACCGGGGCAGGAACCCGTGTCCCCACCAGGGAAGCCCCGTTAGCTTTGTTTTTATTGCTGACAGGTGAGGGTCAGGGAGGAGAGTCTGAGTGTCCTCAGAGATCCCACTGGGAACTTCCAGAAATTTCCTGGGATAGATAGAGCAGAAAAGCTTTGTGCAAAGTAAAATCATAGAGTCCCATAACCGGGGGCAACAGAAAATTTTGGTCTTTGGGCTCGCTTTTTTTTTAATCTCAGAAAAAACTGTAAAATAGTTGTAGAAGAAAAAGTAGATAAAATGGAGGAATAAATGGGACATTCTCCCAGCTGGGCAGGAGGATGCTGATTGAGTACAATCAATGCCACCAGCCCGCTAACGAGACCCAATCAGGCGGGGCGATTAGAGATATTCTTCAGAGAAAGAAGCCTGACAGCTGCAGGAAAGTTTCTGCTTTCCTAGAAAAGGGGGAGTGGGAGAGACAGGCAGAGTGGTGTGGCAGAAGGGAGAGGGAGGGAAGTGAGGAGAGGGAATCAACAAAGCATCAGCACCACCCAGCTCCTTCTTGAAGTCAAAGAGGAGTGAAGAAGGCAAAGAGGAGAGAGAAGGGTGAAGCCTCTAGGGAGAATCTGCTGCTGCCTTCATTTTCTCAGACGTTGATTTTCATAGTCCTTCCCACTAACTTCCCTCCTCCTGCTGGGCTAAGGAATCCTGGGCTAAATGACAGTGTGCATTGAGATAGGTGTGTCTTGTGCCCCTAACAAGGATCACAGCTCACATCTGCTAAACCAATTACAGGTCACAAATCTCCTTCATGTACAAAATCTCATTTTGACCTCACATAAACCTTTGAAGATGGTATTTTTAATAAATTCCCCACTTGAAGGGTGACTTTAGTACAGTTCATTTCACTATGTATTTATTGAGCATCTACTTTACATGCAGCATTTGTGTTAGCATTGAGTAAAAAGGTGCCTTCTCTCAGGGAGTTCCTAGTCTAGTAAGAGAGATATATATCAGTTCAATATTGTCCGGTAACTATTCCTTTCAGCAGAATGACAACTAATAGATGCAGGAGGAATTAGCTAAAAAAATCATCATTTTGCAAATTTCAAAGTAATAATTGAAATTTTAGGCAAGAACCGTTGGGATGATAAAACCATGGGGTAAAAATTTGGTAAGGACTAGGATATTTACAAAGTATCTCCCCATAGATTACTTATTAATTACAAAGGAAGAAATGATAAACTTCCAGTAGCAAAACCTAGAAGGGGCAATACTTAACAAAGTGATTAAAGTAAAGAAGACCAAGAACAGCACAAGGAGGTCCCGTGAGCCTTTTGATATGATGCACTGAAAAGGACACAACACAATTTATGGAGTACACCTGCTAAAAATGTTGAATCTGAAATTAACCAGGAAGAAACCATCACACATATCCAAACAGGGCGACAGTCTACATGCCCACTATCCTGCACTCTTCAAAACTGTCAACATCATGAAAGGTCAAGAAAGGCTAAAGAACTATTCCAGATTAAAGAGACTGAGGAGATCTCACAACTGAATGCAATGTATGATACTGGATTAGGTCCCGTATCAGAAAAAGAATTGCTCTAAAGGACATTCTGAGGATAATGTGGTGATGTTTCAATATGCCTGTATAAGAGCAGAAGCCTGTTGGGAGTGGGTAGATAAGTGAGTGACAGAAATCAACTGCCTACTTGACATCCATACACTGATGTCTAAAAGATTTCTCATCATTAGTTCTTGATTCTTCCCACCTCCAAACCTGTAACTATCATACTTTCCATGTGAGTCGTCACCAGCATCTACCCAGTTGCTCAAGCCAAACAGCTAGAAGACACCTTTGTTTCCTTCTGCTACCTCCACAGCCAATCAATCTACCAGCAATTCCCGTTGACTCTACCTTCAAAGGATATCCCACACTGACCCCCTGCTTCTCACCTCTACTGCTACAACTCTGGTCCAAGCCACTACCATCTTACGGGAGTACTACAACAATAACCTCTTCATTTTCGCCAAGTCATCTTTAACACAGGGGCTAAAGAAATTTTCTTTACTTGTAAATCAATACAGGCACTACCCTGCCTAAACCTCTCCACAGTTCCTACTGAGCTTAGAATAAAATCCTGAAACCTTCTATCTCCTCCCTGAAAGAAACCCTTATCTCCTGTAGTCTCAAGTGCTGAGCTTTCTGAAAATCAAACCCAGACTTGTATCCTTTGAGTGGCTGAGTTATTGCACAAACTGTGTTCCCAACCTTGCAGGGTGTCTTCTGGTAAAGTTAGGACATGGATTGAGAAGAAATAGGATCCTGAAAATCAGACTGGAGACATATGAGAGGATCCCAATGAAGCTACGGACCCCTACATTCTGTGAAGTCCTTTTTGTAGAAGCAGCTCTTACGTTTCCTGCCGAACGAGGTTTGCCCTTCTTTGCCTGAAGAACTTGTAATGGCCTTTCCTAAGGTGGTTGCCTTGCAAGGCACTGTTGACTCTCCTCAGGACCCCTGGCAACGCTCTTTGCTTCCAAGCCCGTAACTAGACTCAAATCTCAATAGGTGCCAAAAGGTACAAAAGGTGAACTGTGAGGAGTTTCACTAAACATCAAAAGAACTGCACTATTTTTCCAATTTACACAGATAGAAATCTGGGGAATGTGTGTGGAGATGAATATGAACTGTGGGATCAAGGTAAAAGGAATGTAAAATTGGGTCAGGCCAAATTTATTGATTTGGGCCCACTAAGCAGAGATTCTGGATTCAAGTTTAGCTTGAAAGGTTTGGAAAGGCTCTGTCAGTTTGTATGGTTAGTTGACTGAAACATGGACCCAAACATGGCCTACATTAAGTGAAATTGAAATGCCAAAACTGCCTTGGTATACAGTAGAGGAAGGTATCTAAAGACTTAGGGAGATGGGAATATTAAAGTGCGTTTATCATGTAAGACCTGTTCACCCAGCCCAGGAGGGTGTAGAGGATACACACCTTTACCCACAGCTATGAGAAATAAATTTATGAGAAAAGTCCCAGCATCATTGAAGAGTTCATTAGTCACCCTTCTCTGTAGGTTGGAAATTACAGTGGGAACTGCTACCATTGAACTGGGATCTCTAAATGTATTGGGTATAATGGAATACTGGGTGGCAGAGCCCAAGCAGTGGCATTAGTTGACAAAGACCAGGTGGGCGTGGCTACTGTAGTGAGCAGCGGAGTCAAAGCAGTAATCAGAATATTTCTGACTCTCAGAGACCCATGGCATTGGCTAGCTGATCATGGTGTCCCTAGAAAAGAAATAGATGTGCAGTCTACTAAATTCGTACTTGATCGATATAAACAGAAGAGTTCTAGGCCCAATGAACAGAAGTCAAATATGAAAGACAAAAACATGGTTACAGCCCCTCAGTCAATCCTAGACTTAAGCCAGTTTATAGACTTAGAATACTTTGAATGAAAGGGAGCCTGGATCCACTTTGCGACATTGCCAAAAACCTATACTGTTAGTCTTCTTCCCAGCCTTCTCCAAAGGGATCTACAGACATTTAGCAGGGTAATTGCTCTCTGGGGGAAGAGAAATAATCACATCTTTCAGAGATTATTAGACATTGGCTCTAAATTGACACTAACTCCTGGAGACCCAAAATGTGTGGTCCACCAGTCAGAGCAAGAGCTTATCCATGGAGATTTAGTTCAGGTCCCTCTCACAGTGGGACCAGTGGGTCCTTGAACACTCAGTGAATCCTTGAACCCATCCTGTGGTTATTGCCCCATCTCTGGAATGCGTAACTGGAATACATGCTCAGCAACTGGTAAAATCCCCACATTGGTTCTTTATCCTGTAGAGAGAGGGCTATTAGAGTAGGAAAAGCCAAGGGAAAGCCACTAGTACTGCCACTACCTATAGAAATAGTACAACAAAAGTAATACAGCATCCCTGGAGGAAATGCAGAGATGAATGCTACCATTAAGGACTTGAAAGATGCAGGTGTAGCGATTCCCATCACATCCCCATTTAACTTACCTAAGCAAAAAACAGATGGATCTTGGAGAATGACAGTGGATTATCATAAACTTACTCAGGTGATGACTTCAATTGCAATCAGATGTGGTTTTGTTGCTTGAGCAAATTAATATATCCCCTGGTACCTACTACATAGCTATTGAGCTGGCAAAGGCTTTTTTCTCTATACCTGTTAGTAAGGACCACCAGAAGCAGGTTTCCTTCAGCTAGCAAGGCCAGCAATATACCTTTACTGTCCTACCATAGGGGTATAGCAACTCTCCAGGCATATGTCATAATTTAGTCCACAGGGAATTTGATCACCTTTCCCTTCCATAGGACATTACACTGCCCAATTGTATTGACAATATTATGCTAATTAGACCTGGTGAGGAAGAAGTAGCAACTACCCTAGACATATTGGTAAGACATTTACATGTCAGAAGATGAGAACTAAATCCCACAAAAATTCATAAGTTTCCTACCAGTAAAATTTCTAGGGGTCCGGTGATGTGGTGTATGTCTACATATCCCTTCTAAAGCAAAGGATAAATTGTTGCCTCTGACCCCTGCTACCGCTAAAAAAAAAAAAAAAATGGCATAACACCTGGGAGGCCTGTTTGGATTTTAGAGCCAATGTATCCTTCATTTGTGTGTGCTACTCTAACCCATTTACCAAGTGACCTAAAATCTACTAGTTTTGAGTAGGACCCAGAACAACGGAAGACTCTGCAACAGATCCAGGCTATTATCCAAGCTCTCCTGCAGGCTGAGCCATATGATCCAGAAGATCCAATGGTGCTTGAAGTGTCAGGAGAGGAAAGAGATGCTGTTTGGAACCTTTGGTGGGTGCCTATAGGAGCCTTAGGACTATGGAGCAAAGTCCTGCCATCTTTTAGGAATAACTACTATCCTTTTGCAAAACTACTTTTGGCTTGCTACTGGGCGTCAGTAGAAGTTGAACACCTAACCATGGGCCACCAAGTTACCTTGCATTCCACTTGAGGTGCCTTCATGGACTGGGTGTTATCTGACTCACCAAGAAATAAAGTTGGGTGTATAAACCATCACTCTATTACAAAATAGAAATGGTATATATGAGATCAGGCTCAAGCAGATCCTAAAGTCACAAGTAAGCTGCATGAGGAAATAGTCCAAGTGCTCAAGACCCCTACTCCTTCTACGTTCATTTCTTTCTCTAGGCCCGCCCCTTGGCCTCATGGGGAGTTCTCTATGGCCAGCTAACTGAGGAAGAGAAAACTCAACCTAGTTTACAGATGGTGCCTGTGTACATGATACACAGGCACCACCTCAAAATGGACAGGTATAGTATTAAAAGCCCCCTTTCTGGAACATCTCAGGACAGTGGTGAGAAATCCTCCCAGTGGGCAGAACTTCAAGCTGTGTACCTGATTGTTCATGTTGCCTGGAAATAGAAATGGTCAGAAGTACAAGTCTATACCAATTCTTGGGCTGCAGCCAATGATTTGGCTAGGTGGTCAGGGACCTAGAAGTAACACAATTAGGAAATTAATGACCAGGATATCTTGACAATTGCAGTGTCAACGGTGGTGGAGGTGAAAGTCTGAATGGAGCAAGTGTAAGACCGAGGGGAGAACTGACACCACGAGTCACAGATAATACCTTCAAGGTATTATCAGTAGGATAATGTACTAGATAATGTACAAGTAGGAAATGTTACTAATTATTTTAAGATACAATAAAGACTGATTTATCCAAAAAAAAAAAAAAAAGGAAGAAAATTAATGACAAGGAGGTTTGGGAAATAGGTATGTGAATAGACCTCTCTGAATGGGCAGTAATGTGAAGGTAGCTGTGTCCCATGTGAGTACTCACCAAAAGGTAACCTCAGAAGAGGATATTTTAATAATTTAGTAGATAGGATGACCACTCTGCAGATACAGGCATCTTCTTTCCTCATGGCTAAATGGGCTCATGAACAAAGTGGCCATCATGCAGGGATGGAGGTGATGCACGCTCTGAGCAACACGGACTTCCACTCACTAAGGCTGACAAGACTACAGCCACTGCTGAGTGCCCAATCTGCCATCAGCAAAGATCAACACTAGTCCTTGATATGGCACCTTTCACCAGGATAATCAGCCAGCTACCAGGGGTAGATTAATTACATTGGGCCACTTTCATTATGGAAGGTGCATCTTTTGTTCTTACTGGAACAGACCCTTACTCTGGACAAGGATTTACCTTCTCTGCCCCCAGTGCTTCTGACAAAACTACCATTCATGGATTTATAAAATTCTTATCTACCATCATGGTATTCTACACAGCATTGCTTCTTATCAAGGAACTCACTTCACGGTAAATTAAGTGCAATAATGGGCCCACACTCATGGAATTCACTGATCTTACCATGTTCTCCATCATCCTAAAGCATCTGACTTGATAGAACAGTGGAACAGCCTTTTGAAGACTCAGTTATGGTGCCAGCGAAGTGAAAATACCACGTGGGGCTGGAGCAAACTTCTCCAGAAGGTTGTATGGGCTCTGAATCAGCATCCCCTATAGGGTGCTGTTTTTCCCATAGCCACAGGTTTCATGGATCTAGGAAGCAAAGAATGGAGATGGGAGTGGCTCTATTAGCTATTACCCTAGTGATCCACTAGATGTTTAGTGGATTCATAGATCTGCTAGTTTGCTTCCTTTCCCTGTGACTTTAGGCTCTGCTTGTCTAGAGATCTTAGTTCCAAAGAGAAGAATGCTTCCACTAGGAGACACAACAATGATTTCGTTGGATTGGACCACACAGCCACTTGGGGCTCCTCACATCTCTGAATCAACGAGCAAAGAAGTGGGTTGCCATACTAGTGGGATGATTGATCCTAATTTTTAAGGGAAACTGGGTTGCCACTACACAATGGAGATAAGAAAAAAGTATTTCTGGGATACAGGACATCCTTTAGGACTCCCTTAGTACTTCCGTGTGCTGTGATTAAAGTCAATGGCAAACTGCCACAACTCAGTTCAAGCAGGACTGCTAATGGCCCAGACACTTCAGGAATGAAGGTCTGGGTCACTTGATGAGGCAAAGAAGTAAGACAAACTAAAGTGCTTGTTGCGGACAAAAGGAATGTAAAATGAATGGGAAAAGATAATTATGCATACCATCTATGATCATGTGACCAGTTTTAGAAACAAAGATTATAATAGCTATGAGTATTTCTTCCTTATTTTGTTATGAAATATAGATATAATATTTGTATAAAATATTTTAATATTGATATTTAAATTTACTTTTAAATGTATATTATATTTTAAATAAATATATTTATAATATAGCATATAATTTATAATAAATATGGAATTAATATTTATATTTATTATTAATATAAATATATAAATACAGTATATAATATTTTCCTTCTCTTATTCCCTTATCCTCTAACATCAGATGTATTAATAATACTTAACTTTATATCTCAGTATTTAAGATACAAGACAAAGAAGAAGAGTGAACACCCATCCAAGGACTTTGAAATCTCTTCTGGGGAAAATGTTGGTATGTTTTTGGTTGTTCTCAGGATAGTTGTACCATGTTAGATAGAAGCAGGACATTGTTACTGTCTTTATTTGTATATTAAATATGTCTGAGATGTGTATGGGTGCCAAGCTGGCAGGGGGTGGTCTGTGATGGTCATTTTGACATGTCAGCTTGGCTAGGCTGTAGTCCCCAGTTGTCCAATAGAGCACTAATCTAGATGTTGGTGTAAAGATATTTTGTGGATATGATTAAAGTCCATAATCAGTAGACTCTAAGTAAGAAAGATTATCCTAAATAATCAGAGTAGGTATAATTTAATCAGTTGAAAGGCCTTAAAAGCAGGACTGCAGCTTCCCTGAGAGAAGAAGAAATTCTTCTTGTAGACAGCAGCTTTAGCTCATGGCTGAGTCTTACAGCCTACCCTTCCTGGTAGCCTCCCTACAGATTCCAGACTTGCCTAGCCAGCCCCCACGACCATGTATGCCAATTCCTTATAATAAGTCTCTTGATATGTATTTCCTACTTATTCAGCTTCTCTGATTGAACCTTCACTAATAGAATTGGGGGATCATAGGATTTTTAATGACATAGGACAGGTATCAGCACTTGACCATCAACAGCAAAATGGATGTAATTACCAAAAGAGTTTGCAAGGTCTGAGGCAATTGGGGGGTGGGGAGGGGGAGGTGGGGGAGGAGCACTGAACTGCAGGGATCTGTGGTATTGGCTAACTGATCATGGAGAAAAAGAAAGCTCCCTATGGTATCATGCTGGTTTTATAATCTTTTTTAAAAATCAAGTGCTGGAAAGCAGAAGGCTGCCATCAGCTGCCACAGTGGAAATTTCTAGGCCTTCATCCAATTTTCAGATTGGGCATATCCAGAGCCCATAGATGAAGTGGAGTCTGTGTCATCTTGTGGAAAGATCCTACAATGTCATCACAAGTATATACAGCCTGTACTACCCCAATCCTTCCCCAGAGTGACACAAGGCATTTGCCGGGATGATTGTGCCCCAGGGGAAAGGAAATATCTTAACTGTTCAAGGACCATTAGATACAGGATTTCAGCTGACTCCAATGCCAGAGCACCCAAAATGCCATCACAATCTTCTGATTAGAGTAGAGGTTTGGGGGTGGGGTGTGACCAAGATGGCAGAGTAGGAAGACCCCGAGCTCACCTCCTCCCATGGGCACACCAAAATTACAACTATTTACAGAGCAACTATTGATGAGAAAGACCTGAAGAGTATCAGAAAAAAATCTTCTATAGCAAAAGATATAAAGAAGGAAGAAAACAAGATGGGTAGAGGGACAGAGATGTGGTATAGTCAAGACCCGTACCCCCAGGTGAGAAACCCACAAATGGGAGGATAATTACAATTGCAGAGGTTCTCCCCAGGGAGTAAGGGGTCCAAGGTCTGTATCAGGCTCCCCAGCCCAGGGGTCCTGCAACAGGAAGATGAGCCCCCAGAACCTTTGGCTTTGAAGCCCAACAGGGCTCACTTTGGGTAGAGCCAGAGGATTGTAGGAAATAAAGACTCCACTCTTAAAGGGTGCACACAAAATCTCATATGTTCTGAGATCCAGGACAGAAGCAGTAATTTGAAAGGAGCTTGGGTCAAACCCACCTGTTGATCTTGGAGAGCCTCCCACGGAGGCAGGAAGCAACTGGAGCTCACCTTGGGGACATAGACACTGGCAGAAGCCATTTTGGGGGAGTTTCTACCACCACAAGAACAGTGGTGCTGGCAAGCACCATTTTGGAATCCTCCCTCTGACTTTTTAGCACCAGGACTTGGCCCAACCTCTCAGCCTGTCAGCACCAGTACTGGGACATCTCATACCAACCAGCTAGCTGGGTGGGGACACAGTCCCACCCACCAGCAGGCAGGCTGCCTTAGGAATACCTGAATTCCCAAAGAACCAAGAACCCAGTCCCATCCACCAGTGGGCCAACACCAAATCCAGTACCCCCAGGGCCCTGCAACCACAGACCCCAGAACCCAGCTTCACCCACCAGTGAGCTGGCACTAGGCCCAGAACCCCCTTGACCCCTACCCTGCCCACCAGTGGGTCAACACCAGCCCTGGTACCCCTAGAGAGCCCCACAACCACCCACCCCAGGACCTAGCTCCATCTACTAGTGGGCCAGCACTAGCCCCAGGACACCTGGGGCTCTGCAGCCAGTTGCCTCATGACCCAGCCCTGTCCACCAGTGGCCAGCAGCCTCAACACAAGGCAGGGCCTGGCAACCAACAAGACCAGGGGCCATCCATGCCTACCAGACTGCCCACAGTAGTCAGCCCACTACAACAGAAGGGCCCATGCAGCCCACATGGGAGGCAATCCTGGAGCATATAGCTCTAGTGGTCAGAGGGGAGTGCACTGCTGGGATGCATAGGACGTCTCATATAAAAGGCCACTTCTCCAAGATCAGGAAACATAACCAACTTTCCAAATACACAGAAATAAAAATAGCAAATTAGGCAAAATAAGGTGACAGAGAAATATGTTCCAAACGAAAGAACAAGATAAAACCACAGAAGAACTAAATGAAGTGGTGATAAGCAACCTACCCAATAAAGAGTTCAAGGAAATGATCATAAAGATGCTTAAAGAATTCAGGAGAAAAATGAATGAATAGAGTGAGAAGTTAGAAGTTTTTAACAGAGATAGAAAATATAAAGAAGAACAAAATAGAGCTGAAGAATACAATAACTGAAATAAAAACTATACTAGGAGGAATAAACAATAGATTGGATGATTCAGAGGAATAGATCAGCAAACTGGAAAACAGAGTAGTGGAAATCACTGAAGCTAAACAGAAAAAAGAACTTTAAAAATTAGGACAGTATAAGAGATTTCTGGGACACCATCAAGTGTACTAACATTTATATTACATAAGTCTCAGAAGGAGAAAAGAGAGAAAAAAGGGGGAGAATACATATTTGGAGTGATAATAGCTGAAAACTCCCCTAACCTGGGAAAGGAAACAGACATCCAGGCCCAGGAAACACAGAGAGTCCCAAATAGGATCAACCCAAAGAGGATCACACCAAGACACATTGTAATTAAAATGGCAAAAATTAAAGATAAATAGAGAATATTAAAAGCAGCAAGGGAAAAGCAACAAGTAATGTACCAAGGAACTCCCTTAACGCAATCAGCTGACTTTTCAACAGAAACTCTGCAGGCCATAAGGGAGTGGCATGATATATTTAAAGTGTTGAAAGGGGAAAACCTACAACCAAGTATATTCTACCCAGTAAGACTTTCACTCAGATTTGAAGGAGAGATCAAAAGTTTTACAGAGAAGTGAAAGCTGAAAGAATTCAGCACCACCAAACCAGCCTTACAAGAAATGTTAAAGAAACTTATCTAAGTGGAAAAGGAAAGGCTACAACTAGAAATAAGAAAATTATGAAAGGAAAAAATCTCATTAGTAAAGGCAAATATACAGTAAAGGTACTAAATTAACCACATATAAAGTTAGTTGGAAGGTTAAAAGACAAAAGAAGTAAAATCATCTATGTCACAATAAGTAGTTAAGGGATCCACAAAACAAAAAGATATATGATGTGAAAAACAGTAAATGTGCAGGGCTTCCCTGGTGGCGCAGTGGTTGAGAGTCCGCCTGCCGACGCAGGGGATACGGGTTCGTGCCCCGGTCCGGGAAGATCCCACATGCCGCGGAGCGGTTGGGCCCATGAGCCATGGCCGCTGAGCCTGCGCGTCTGGAGCCTGTGCTCCGC